>NC_133233.1:24627217-25227217 GCF_040436345.1 Pagrus major | reverse complement strand
CTCTTTGTGTGGGTGTAATTGGCACGATGTGGAAAATATCTTTTCCTTTCCAAATCACATGCAGCCTTTGGCATTTCGAAAAGCATAAATATTTTGTGTTCCATATCATATATCAGACACAAATTTTCTCAGCCGTTCAGCTTCACAGAGAACACTGTACTTTGTCCTCAAATGGCATAAAACAGTCAGGTATGCTACCTGTGTTTTCATACCACCTGTGCTTTCATGCCAAAATGCTCTTCAAGTACACACATTTTAACATGATAATGCCACATTTGCAGCATTTGATTGTCAGATTAGTATGCAGGATCTGTCTTTCTAGTTTGTCTTGTATTCTTGGGTCATGTCAGAGCTGATCAAACCTAGTTCCAGTGCATACACATGAGGGGATGTAAGACAGAGTTCTCTTTGGGTCAGGTCATGTTTTGTAGTGGGATGGGTCTGCTCAAAATCCTCTAAAAACAGTGCATGTCTGATTCAGATTAATACCCACAGGCTGAGTGATTTCACTGCTGCAGAAACCCAGTCTAACACTGTGCAGGCGCCATAAGAATAAGGATGAGCTTTGTCACTGAATGTTTCATTAACAGTCTGATTGGGCTTTGAGTTTCTGCTAGTGTGTAAAACTACTCGGGCAGGTACAGGTAAATGTTACCACTGAGCTGTATTTGCAAGATAAAACAGTGGTGAAAAATTAATTAAGTGCACCTATTCTTTTTGACAATACATTAAACATGTGGTTATTCTGGGGGACAGTAGTGTATGCAGCTACAGCGACAGCTGATGCTGCACACCTTGCTGGGCACTGTGGGAATGCATAGCATCTGGACATGTCTGTGTATGTGTTTGCCTTTGAAAAAGTACAGCAAGGCAGTCTTTTTTTCTATTTTGGTTGACAACCCTCCTGCACATTTCACACTATTAAAACTACTATTAAAATATTAGGTATATAATTTGTTGTAGCATAATATTAGTTGGTTTCCTACTTTCAGCTTTAAATACTCTGAGATCAGAACAAAGGAACAAACTGTTGCTGCGGACTGCAGATGACCCAAATGTGTAGCTCAATCACACATTTTATTCACTTTTCAAACTCCCACTTTTAAACATCTTTAAGAGGCGGCCGCAGAATATTAAGCTTCCCGATAACAATCCCATCCACTCAATTGCAACCCAATATGGGATTTACAGTTGATTATGTCTTCCTAAGAAGAATATCTGGTTTTAATCTGCTGCCGTTATCATCAAACTTATTAAAAGGATTGTTCTATTAAAACACTAATCCTGTTAGTGGATGATCAAACAACGTCATATTGCCTTTGCTCTATTAATGTTCTTAGAAGAAGCTAGATCAATGACATACACAGACAAAAAAAACAAAAAAAACATGGCTGAATGGAAACCCGAAGATGATTGCAAATGTTTTGTTTCGTATTTTTGAAAAATATTCTTTTAGATGTATTTGAATTAAAATGTAGCCTCTGTATGATGTTGCAGTGGTAATTGGATACAATGAAATAATAATATGAAATACCATGATTGAGAGTAACAGTTAAATATTAAGGTTTTAGTAATAATTAATACAGATTCTGAATACTTGAAAATGTTATTACAGTAATTAATTAATCTATGTTTGGGAGAAATTATACAGGGGCCATGTAAAGCGATTACTGGGTGGTTGATGGATGGTTTGGTTTCAAACACCTATGTAGAGTACATCCACATTCAGGGAGTATGTCAGTTGTTTACTTACTAATATTTTGTTCAGTGATTTCTTAGTGCATTACCACACCTCTTAAGGTTCAGACTTTTAGATTAGAGCTGCAACTAAAGATTATTTCACTTATCAATGTTTGTGTTTGGTGTTTATATCATGTCAGAAAACTGTGCAATTTCATTAATCATAGGATAACGTCCTCTAATGTCTCACTTTGTTTGACATACATCTTAAAACTAAGATTCATTCAAATAGTCTCAACAAAAAGCAGCAAATTGTCACATTTGAGGAGATTAAACAGGGGAATGTTTGGTATTTTTTGCTAAGAAACATATTAATTAATCATCAAAATCATTGCCAATTAATTTCCTGTCCAAAGACTATCTGATTAAATGACTAATCGTTTCAGATCTATTTAAGATTCAACAGTTTCACTTAATTCAATCCGGTTGGGATCCCAACTCAACCACCCATTCATCATCGAAGCTTTAGAGGCAAACTTTTGATGTGAAGGTCATTGGTAGAGCTGGTGTTGACACTTAGATTACGGGGGCAATTAGCTACGAGTTCTAATTCATTTGGGTGAAAATGTTCTGACTATTCATACTCTTATTGGAATAGAGGGTTAGGGCAAAGTGTTAGGGCTACATGGCCCTCCAAAGAGGCATTTCAGAGGCACACTTCAAACCAAGGGTTATGAAAGCTTCCTGTCGTTTCAATGTATTATGGTCTTTTTCTTTATTCCAAGCATAAAACAATCACTAACAGTTTGCTGTTGTCTTGGTAGCTAAGTAGATGTTACATTGTTATTTCTGATTTGACAGTCCCACATTTTGATGTATTTCGATGTTGCATTCCCCGTTTGATGTCATATGATGCCCACAATTTAAGTCCAGCAGCTAAGTTGCTGTACTTGGCAACACTCCTCTAACATCAGCACACACTGAGAGGGTAGATAGCACAGGTTGCTAATGTTAGCCTATGAATCACCGCTAGCGGTCATGCAGTTCTCTCTCCATCAGATAAATGACAAATGGCAATGTGATAATACCAGGATTGCCACAATATTGCAAGAGAAATCACCACAGCTGAAGACGGCACACTGGAAATGTCTACTCGCATCTACCATAACACCATCGACAACTACTAATGAGAGTGTCTTGAAGGGTTGTCACATTTCATAGAGGGATTTCAACCACTACCCTTTGTAATTCTGTTCTGAGGGGCAGGAGGGCACCCAAAAACAAGGGGTAGGGGTAAAAATTGGAATTTGATGGAGCCTTAGTAATAACACAGTGATTTTTCTGTGACTACGGGGTTTATGCAATGCATCCAAGTACATTTGGGAACCACTATTTGGGCTCAGTAAATTTTGTTATTTGAAAATATGAATTGAGACAGAGTTTGTAGGACAACCTAATTTATTAAACATTAATAAAAGCAGCATTGCTTACAGGCTTGTTGTCTTTTTAAGTTAAATGGGAAGGTTTTTGCACCGCTTCATATTACAAGGAGGGATTTCTGATCCGTCCACAGGGACTGACAGTGCCAGATTAAATTTAATAATTGCATCATTTTTTTCCCTCTCATTTCCAATTCACTAAGACAAAAAGAAGAGATTTGGTTTGGCTGTACAGTATATCACTGTTGGGTATAAATTCCACAGTGCAGACTAAATTAAATTGTCACTCCAACATAAGCCATTCAAATTATTGTTTTTCATTTATGAAGAAAAACTGTTTTCTTATCCTCAGCTGTGATAGGTGGCTATGTATGTCACCAGCTGAAAGATTGTCTCTGGATGAAGAGAAGGAGACAAGCGAGGCCTCGGGCACGTGTTTCTGAAAAGTGAAAATAATTGAATTGTGTAAAGGAGAATGTAATTGTTTCTGGAGAGAATAAAAAAGGAAGAGAAATGCAGTGACAGAGGACCACTGTATGCATCAGAGTCTGGTGTGAGGCAGAAACAAACTGCCTGCAGTCTTTAAAAATACAAAAATGAAAGTGGAAGCAAACTGGCCTCAAAGTATTTTTTTTTTAAGAGTTGTATCCATCTACTCTGAACAGGGTCAAATGTATGAAAGACATAAACAGTATCCAACCTTAACATAGCTCAGAATAATGGCAAGAAAGAACTTTTTGTAAAAAGAAGTTCAGGGGTTCAAAGCCTGCAACAGTCATAGCAAGTCCTGAACACATCTGTGTCCAGTAAACCTGTCCCTGCATGATTTTAATGAGTCCCGCACAATTCAAAGACAATGTCTGCCTCATGTACTAAACAGAGTATTTCCAGATATCTATCCAGTGGTAGAGTACATATTGTTTCATCCTGCAGGGGGAAGACGGAACTACAAGCCACTGTATTGAATCCTTTCCTTTTTTCCCAAACAGTAGGGGGTGAACTAACTAAAACAAGTGAGCTCAATCTGAAAGCCAATTCAATATTGCAGTTTAATTGAAGATGTGAAAGAGATTTATCTGATATTAGATTAGAAAGTACTGCCCTCAGGTGGAAGGATCAATTACTACAAAAGATTGAATTGTCTCATAGTCTCTTTGCTCTGCGCATAATTAGATAGATGCAGTGTGGGGAAGAGTGCACAGTACAAACGCAGACACACACACACACGCACACACTGGATGACAGGCAGACATTACAGCAGCAAGCAGAGCACACCCATATGCACTCACATACATTCCTGCATTTGTACATACATGTATTAAAAGCCTCAAGTATAGTGATGCATACATACCATCCAGTTGTGGACTCTATGAAACCTCAAAATCAGGATTAAAAGCCCACTTCAAAGGATGAGATGACTCTGCAAATATAACACTGCAGATCCTAGGCATAGAGCGATTATCTGGGCCGATATTCAGCATTTTTCCGATTATCGATGTATGTAGAGATGGGGAAGTATAAAGCAAAACAAAATGTGAATACTCAAGTAAAGTACCTCGAAATTGTACAGTACTTGAGTAAATTGTACTTTGTTACATTCCATCACTACTAATACTACATTTTGACACCAAAATGTTCATGTTTACTGCAAATGCATATCAGTTCCAAATACAGGTTACTGGTTTACTTGATTACTAATAATTGGTATCAGTATCAGCCCTGAAAAAAACACATCACACAATCCTAAGTTTATTGACTCTTATTTCACATCAAATCAGTTTAAAAAGCTTAAAAAGGTTCATTTAATGGTCATTGTATAACACCACTGTAGTAGCTCCTTTATACAACATAAGAAGACAAAAATATTTTATACAGTAAAATACGGAGGATGAATTAATGCTTCTCGCAGCCTGAAGAAAGATGCTGCTCCGTAGTCTGGTGGTACGGTAGCGAAAACGTCTGTATCTTTTGCCAGACGGCAGCAGGGTGAACAGACTGTGGTGGATATTATTTTGCCTATTAATTTACAATAAATGCATATAATACATGTGTTGGAAAAGTACATAATGCTATACTGCAGTTGAGTTTTGCTCAGAAAGTTGGCTAAACTGGATGTCTCTGAGATTGCAAACTGGTTTACAAAGGAAACTTAAAATTTATCGTGCCTCTCCACCAATTTCCTGTTTCTCCGCTTCTCGAACACTGTATTATAAAGTATAATACCATTGTGCTGTATGTACAGTGCCCTCTGATCTATAGTAGCTGTTGTAACCATACAAAAATCTTCACAAGCTCACATCTTTCATCAAGTCAAAGCATGATTAAATAATGACATTGCAATGCACTTGCTGACCTTTTGTTTTAGCCAGCAATATATTTTAAACTTTTCTGTTATTGATAATGAAAGCTCAGCAGCATCGACTCCAGTCTGGATCAAAGAGTAGCCGACAGCTCACACTGACTAATGCCTATTCGAGTCTGCAGTATACAGCTGTCAGACATACACACAACTTTCATGCACTAGCACATTTCTAATTCATATAGACGATGCTTAATGAATGATTGTGAAAACAGCTGTGGCTGGGAAACAACATCCTACCTTAACAATGTGCTAACGAGTGGAAGTGATGCTGGCAGTCTTTCAAAGGGTTGCCATAGCGATGGCGGTGGTGCAGTGTTGGAGTCATGACCACACAAGCCTGAATATAAACCCCACACCTTGGCTGAGATGTGGCGTGGCACAACTGGTCTACGGTCGGGCATGCGAGTAACATTCCGGTCAAAGAGAAAAACCTCGCCTCAGTCATTAGCTGGATCACAACACTGCTGGCAGCAGGGAATCTCTGTATAGCAGATGTGATTAAATGTTGACCACAGTGAAAACAGTTCTGTGAGAAACTGCAGTGTCATCACAGCAATGATTACATCTGATAATTCTAGTTTTATGAACACAGGTGAAGCGCCCTTAAAGGGTTCTGTGGGTTTAAATGCTCATCCTCGCTGATCCACACACTTAAGATTTGAATAATGCATGCTAAGCCAGCCGATCCAATAAAGGCCTTTGCATATGTGAAAAGGGTTGTGCACCAACCACCACTGCCCAATTAAGTTACCCCCTGGTGGAGCATCAGGGTAGCAGACTAGAGGGATCTGCATGGTTTCTTAGAACTATAATTTTAACACATAATGAATGTATTTTTGATCACAGGCTTTGCCTCTAAAAGGGCTCCACGGACTTAGGGAGTGCAGCTTGATGACAGCATGACAATGATAGCGCACACCCAAGGACCGGCCCAACAAATTTCCCTAAAATTTCCCTATAAATCAAAATAAGCGAAATTGCTTGTCTCAAGGCTCTTGCTCCAGCATGGCAGAGATTTTGAATAAGTTGGACATATCACAACTTCATGGACGCCTTGAATCAACTTGGAGTGCAAGGATGTTATTTCGAAGTTCAGTTAACAATGAATGGCAGCCTTCAGTGTTTGAGTCTGTTTATGTGAACTGGGTCCAAGGTCATGTAAATAAGTCACCACCCAGCCACATATAATATTGGTCTTGTTGGCTGTAGACTAATACAAAATAAAAGTTTGCCCATACTGAAGTTATCATCTCTTGCCTCTCCTGCCAGCCTTTTCATTGGTACAAAACACAGGCTGAATAACAGGCACATGGGCTATGAAAAGTTATGGGATGTTCACAAGATTCCGAAACAGAAATTGAGTGAGAACCTGAAAAAGCCAAGCTAGTTTTCCACCAAATCGGCTCTAGTTCTTGAACAGGTTCTGATCAAGATTCTTGGTAACTTATAATCAAGGACACTGCATCAACAAAGGGTGTTGGAATTTGACAAGCCCACTTTGGGTTGCATCTCAGTCAAGGAAAACATGCTTATTTCTGGTTCCAAATGTATTTATTTATGGGTCCCAACTGTTCTAAATCAGGTGCCCAATTGAAATTGAAGTAGTTCTATGTTGGTGGTAAAGAGGTGATAGTGAGACACTGCTGAATACAGCTGTCATCACGTTCATAGGGTGCGTCTTCCTTGCCCTATAGTCTGGGCGAAGGTCTGCAGGCAATGCTTGTGACACTTCATCCTGCTAAACCATCTCTCTAAGGGCCTCAGAGACCTACCAGATGGTACTGGATCTCAGTAGCTGTGCCAAACAACCAAGAAAAGGGCATTTCAGCACAGTCATCATGTACTATTGTTGAACTCTGTAAAAGGGTCTCGAACATAGTATGACTCATTTATGCCCCCTTTACGTAAGAAGATAGATTTGTCCATCTCAAACAATGTAACCATAACTTCCCACATACTTCCATGCATCCAAGTTGGCGTGGATGTTAAGCAATACATCCAGTAGAAGGCAGCTCAAGGTCAAGTGTTATTGATAACACAAACATGGCGATTGGTGGAGGAGGTTGTGATGATGTAACCTTTAAGAAAGGGGCAAAAGCAGAGGCAGCGTTGTAGACAGCAGTGATCTGTGAGGCTATTCAAACTTCTTTGTCCTGAACTATGGTCTTCTTTTGTGAACTTTTGGCTACACAGTCCCAAGGTTTCTGGTAGTTCTGCTCCATTTTGTCCATATGAATAAGCTTTCAGAAAACGTGCACAAATATGGACGAAATTAACGCAGAGTACGATAAGAGGACTCCACGTCAATATTCATGTATCCATATTTAATATGAGCATAAATGAGAATAAGCAGAAATATGAACAGTCCGGTGCATGGCAAGATAGAAGCCTCACCCCAATATAGAGGCCTTGTTGGCTGGGATGTGGGACACTTATCTTCCACTTGATCATGAAAAGAAAATAAGTGAAACGCCACATTACTAACCTCCTTAGCGAGCTATGAAAATGAGATTGTCCAGAAGACCTAAACTCTAACCCTGGTGTCTATGATTTTGGCACCGTGTCCACATGTTTTATGTGAGTGCAGGTTGCCAGTGATTAGCTCAACAGTTGAATTTGTAAGCTAATCACCAGAAGGCAAAACAACATAGGGTGTTACAGTTTTCTTCAAAACGCAACAACCTTGAATGGCTGTGGACAGACAATCATCTACACCACCGGAAAGCAGTGGGTTGTGACATCTGAATAATACAGTCCAACAGTTAGCTGAATGCTTCAGAGGGATAAAATGTGTATAGAATAAATGTACTGCTACGCTTTTGTCCAGGTTTGTAAGGAAAAACAAAGTATTATATTTGCAGTAGGCGCTCCGCACTCTACCCCGAGGCTTGTCAGCAGTCACATTCACATCACGGATTCTTGGAATATTATCATCAGAACAAGCAAACATTTCTCTACCAATCAAAGCATATTTGAACATCAACACAACAGCGTCACCACCGTTTTAGAAGCTGGTTGAGCAGACACTACGGAGAGAGACAGGAAGGTAGAGAGAACACTTTCACCACGCTTTCTTGGAGCCCCAGAGGAGATAGCAAGAGGGCAGCCCTCCAGTCTTTCTCAATATGCAGACTGATGTGTAGGGAACACAGTCATTCAGTGTTCTGGATTAAGTCAGTGCTTGCAAGAAAATAGTCTGTTCTGATGCCTCTTTTCTATTGGAAGTAAAAAATGTCAAGTGAAATAAGTTAAGCATAAATATCACACTTTTATACCACGTTTAAGTGGAACCAGTGGGGTAAATTATGTTCTATTAACGGCATCCACATTTTTTTTGGCTTTATATTGCTGCATTGACTGCTTTTATACTTTTTTCATCCCTCTGACTGGTCCCACTTCATACAATCCTGTGCAGAGATAGTGTAAGCATTACTGAGGTGGATGCCAGGGGACCAGCTAGTTTAGTGTGATTTTCTGTATGGCTTGCAAAACTAAGGGATTTCATGAACCTTGGGAGCAGCTAACAGTGTATCAGCAGGCTACCGGGAGACAAGCAGTATTTCCTACTATGACCGAGAACCACCCAGCTGACATACTCTTAGAAGACAACAGTTTGGGCTCTTCATTAGATTTATATTGGAGGCCTGCTGAGCATAGTTGAAAGAGAAATGAAATGGTGCCAGAGCCTGAGTTAACTCCCCATTGAGAGAGTAATTTTCTGTTGAAAGTGCATGAAAAGGGTCAATTTTAGAAGGGTCAAAATTGATTAGAATCGGAAGCATGGATTGCCGAGTTTGTTGGTACTAGTAACAGCCCTGTAAGGAATCATTTCACCCATTCTACAAACAGTATGTCACAAATGCATAATGGTTGATTGATTAGTCCTTTGAAATAAAGCAATTATGAAACCACTTCTAAAGGAGGAAAAGTCCCAAAGAGAGTTCTCTTTGCTCAGGACATTTAACCAATTGTGTTTGTACAGATACATAAAAGCAATGCTAACACAAAAGATCCTTCTTGGACAGTGTCTCTCCAAGTGGCCCCCATACAGAAAACCAATATGTTTGGCCAATGAATATTTCATTCCAATCCAAAGTCCAGACAATAAGATTTTCCGGATGCACTTACAGCCACATAAATTCTACCTTGATTTTACTCTGTCACCACTGAGACCTAGTAAGTGCTCAATTTCATGGCTGATGGGTTATTGTACTTGTTTAAATCCAATGCAGGTGAGTGTGAAAGCGGAAAAATTTGCTCTTTTTTGTGCAGACTGGAAATGTTAATGACGCCTAAAGTGTGTCCATTGAAAAGGTTAATGGCAATGTGAACTCTTCAGGGGTGACATTTTGGTAATATGTAGGGGTCACTATAGAAAGATTTGCTGACTTATACATCATTAAAAACTAAGAGACGGTAGCACTTTTCAGCAGATTTTTAAGTTTAATTTTAACTGTATTTTCACAGGCAACCAAGAACACAATACACTTGAAAAAAAATCTGTGCTGTCTGTATATGTTCAAGCTGAGACTTTGGACTGCTGAACACACAGAGCTGAAGAAGAAAAATAGCTAAAAATGCCCATCATAGTGTACTAGAGCCGAAGGTGATGTCTTCAAAGTGTTGGCTTTGAACCAGAAGGTGTTACTTGTTTGTTTGAAAAGAATAAGAAAACAGTCAATTCTCACATTTAAAAAAGAAGGTGAATTTTGAGATTGTTTATCAATTAATGAATCAATGAATCAACCACAACTTAATCTAACCTTTAAGCTAAGCAAATGTAGATTAACCTCACTGAGGAACCTTAATGTCTGCAGTTTAATTGAGGCTGTTAAAAAAGAAAATTGTTGCATTTTCATTTGTGCATAAAATATAAATAGTATACAGTAAATGATCAGGCAGGTAGTGAGGGGGGGTCACTTGTTGCTGTGGCGTTCTCTATGTTTGGCAGTGTCTACAGTTACTAAGTACATTTACTCTTGTACTATATGTAAGTACAATTTTGATACTTCACCACATTTGGAGCAAAATATTGTACTTTTTTTTTCTCCACTACATTAATATGACAGCTGGTGTTACTTCACACATTAAGATTTCACAAGCAAAACATGAATAATAGATATAACATGATACTGTCCTGTAGATGAAACTATTCAACAGTATATTTAAAAATGTGCTCAATCTCCCCAGCTGTAACATTAAAAATGCCTCTTATGTGTTACGTGCAACAGTTATAATGTCCCAATATTATCCTATATACTGTAAATAATAAATCTTTCTTGAATATGCCATTCTGCCCAACAAGTACTTTTACATTAACACTTAACATGTTGCTGTTAATACTTTTTTAATAGTTTTATACATGCAACTTAAACATCCACTGAAGATTCTGCTCAACTGGAAAGGCAAAAAATTGTGGCTAACACATCAAATATATGTGGAGTTATGCATGAGCATAACTGACACTGATCCGTATTCTTAAGGAGACCTCAAGACAATTTTCAGCCTTGTTTGTGGCAACCAAAACGGGTATTTTAAGCCATTTCAAGTAATTTCTTCCCTACCCTAACCAAGTGGTGTTTGTGCCTAAACCTAAACGGAGCATAAGCACAGTGTTGTCACAAGATAAAAGATAAGAGAGAGACGCCAGTTGTTTATCTCAATGGCCCCAACTCGCAAATTAATTTTCTCTTGCCAATTCTGCCGAATATTATGATTTCCGCACCATAGTGTAGGTGGTTGGTAATGTACTTGGGGTTGCTGCCAAATCTAATGACTCATCCCTGTACCCTCCAGTGGCTGAGACTGCAATTTGAGAACCATCATGTCCTGTGTGGATGTCACTCATTAGTGGACAGTGGGGAAAGTGACTATGTGGAGGCAAAGTAATTTGAGCCTAATTAATGGACAAACACATTGACTGAGAGTAAGGCAGCATTGCTCGTCTTCTTTATTTATTTAATGATACCTTCACAGACACTAACTGTTCCCATTGTAGGTATAAAGGGCACATTTATCAGAAAACATTATCACTAGCTACAAGGCCAGCCATGCCTTTTCTCCTAGCTTTAGAGTACTCTCCATTCCTTACAAATGTTGCTCTCAGCAGCTCACTGAAAAGGTCTAAAGAGGAGATCTTTCGCTCTTAGTGTCAGTTTGGAGGACTCTTATTGGCAAGCTGAAATACTTTTTGAATGGTAGTGTCAGTTTGGAGGACTCCTGTAGGTATGATAGAATACTTTTTTGAAAAGACTTCATGAAGCTTTGACAACTGATAAAGCTAAGATGTGACAACAGTTAAGAAGAGAGAGAGATAAGCAAAACCGTATATATTATCTGAGACAAGCCTGTGATGTCAACGAATATCAGAAAATATTTTGAAAAGAGACAAACTTTCCTCACATGCCCACCAAATCATGTTAGAAGCTTAAAAAACAGTTTAACAGCTCAGTATTTTGTCTTATTCTGGGGCTTTAAGGGGGCAGCTGTGTGAAATATCAGCTGCAGATGAGGTCGAACACCAGCACCAATAGACAGAGGTTTCCAATTACCCAACAGTGGAGGCAGAAGGAATGCAGAAACAGGTGGCGCCTTTAATTGCTTTTTGCAACCCCAGAAGCATAGCGGGAGAGGGAGCAGAGCTGTGGGAGGTCCTCTGGGAGACGAGACATTCACCAATGTCTTTGTAATTGGTTTTGGTGAAATATAATTCTGCAGCCGAGAATTAGTAACATAGATCATATAAGGTTAGTTTTTCAGACGTAAACTGAAGAAAATGTAAAAGACTGGCCTTGAACAAGTGAGTACTGGATTCCGGCCAATCAACATCGTCACCATTAAAAACGACACATGCTGCTCTCAGCCAAAATAGCCTGTAACCCCCTGTGTTCATCAGTCTATTGTTTAGTAATGACTTGGACCAGTTTCTGATCTGGCAACACAAATCTGTAGGCTGTGTTATCACACACATTTTTCGGATGTTGTTGCAGCAGCTGTGAGTCTCTTAATTTTCAATGAAGTGTGTTTTGGAGAACTCCCCTGAGCACTTAACGATGCCACTGCAAAAATCCCAGTTGAAACGCCTTCACATTTGCCTCATGGACAAGAGCTAGGAGGTGTTAAAGGTACAGATGATTGCAGAGTGGCTGACTTAATCTTTCATGTCTTTCTTCTAATCAGTGTTATCCCCGGTCTTACTCGTGTTAGCTCAGTTAGCTAGCTAGATAACCTTAATTGCTTGAAAGTTGATGTCAAACTCCGTGTTAAACATGATGCAACTCCCTCACCTCTTTTCAGTCTCTGTTTCGACTGAAGTTAACAACTGCTCTTTGCTTTGTAACATGACGGGGGGAAAAAAGCAATCTGATCCTGGCATAACCCTATCTGTTATACTGAGGGGATGAGATCAAGAAAATGCCAGTTCTCTGCTCTGCACTACAGTAAAAAGCTCTAACTGCAGAATACGCTTACATTGTGGCAAGTGGAAGTAGTGAGGGAAGGTTATGTTTTGGAATCATGTATCTTAAGCGTTTCATCTTCAAGGCTAGTCGGGACTTGTGGGACTCCTAGTCATTTTCAATATCAAGGAGATATGATTTGTGGGGATATGCTGATTTCCAAGGTTAGGAACAGATGCATATTCATATGCTGAGTTTACAAAAACAAAGTGGCAAAACAGCAGTTTATATAACCTTTAGAATTTCTCATCAACATTGGCAGAAACGTATTTTGCATTACAATAAGTTTGTGTGTTATTGCATTCTGTTTGCAGGCTTGTGTATCCGTGTGTACTTGTGCACACGCAGACACATGAGTGCGTGGGCGTTTTTGTCCATATTCTTCTGATGTGAGACTGCTGGCAGCGATTGCCCTGTTTTCCCATTTCCCCTCTGGCTAATCACTAGAGTCCCCGTAAATCCTTGGTATCACCACAGGATCAAGAGAAGGCCTCCAAGCCCCAGGGAGCCTATTTCCTCTGAGAGCAGAACACAAACTGGAAAGCTCCTTGATATATTTGCTGGCCCAGGGATGGTCAAGACTTCGGGGCTGAAAGATGCTCTGTGACATCACCTGCTGTTAGTAGGTCTCCATTTCGCATTTAACTCACCCAAGTGCGCAAACAGAAAAACTAAATCAGATATAAAAATGATGACTGGAGCTCCAGAGAGAGGTTATTATGACAAGAGGAGAGAGAAATATTGTAAGTCGTCTACCTCAGTGGGAATAGCAGGAAGAAGGTCACAGATAGGGATCACATTGTAATGTTTCACTCCAAACCTGTATTTTCCAGCTGCAGTGGCTGTATTCCAGCTGGTGTGGTTACACAGAATAATTAGTTTGGTTGGAGCAGCACCTCAGGGGGCTGGATTAGCTCTTGGAGGGCAGTTTCTCTGGCAGCCCAATGTTCTGATGAGAGCTGAGATATACTGTCATGCACCCAGCACTGAGAAGCTTTTGATGGTTTTAAAAGCCTTGAGCAAGTGACAATTACAGCCTGAATGGCAAACAGTGTCAAAGGGAATGAGATGCTCTGGACTCCAAAGCTGAAGGTCACCAGGGAGGCAGGCTGTTGTAAAGCTGTGCATTACAATGACGAATAATGGTCAATGTCCAGAGAGGAGGAGAAAACGGGCAAAATAAACTAAAAAAAAAAAGAGAAGTAAACGAGAAGTAAACTCATTCAGAGAGTAAACGATGCCCCAAGAAACAATCATATAGATGTCTTAGTTGCAGAGATCAGCATGTTTGATGGTATTTACAATATGATCACAGAAATAGAGAGTGTATTACTGACTCTAAGTATGTAGAACACAAAGTATGACAGTATCACCGTAGAAGGCATTGCTGGAGTTAATCAGTGTGCAGTGTGCTGTTTCACGTGAAACAGAATTTACCATAAAAGCTATATCACAAATGTTACAGTAATGTCCCACTCATGAAGAGATGGGTAATTGCAAAAGAGACTGCTGTGGTTTGGATCAGCCAATTTACATCTAATGCCAGGGGTCAATGTAGTGGAAAATAAGATGAGAGGGTGTGTCGCATGTGTGACTTTCATGTAGGAAATCATAGTTTTGTGTGCCACCACAGACCTACAATTAATGGTTGCCCTTTTCCTTACACCTAAAGGGGTGTTTTAGTTGCCAAGCAGAGTAGTTCCCAAACCCAATTATATTTATTTATTCTATTTTTTTTGCAGAGGCACCATGGGCCACCACCATTATAATGTGCTTGTCTTTTTCATTTAATAGTATTACATTAAACTGGATTGGAATGGAGTATATCACTATTAAGTTAATGGTATATGTTCTTTCTCAATTACACACAAAAAAATACAAAAACAGGTGCTCTGCATTCATCACCCAGGGATGCCTCAAGGTTGGTCCGATCTTGAGGCATCCCTGGGTGCCACAGCGCCCTTCTGGGGAACCACTGGCCAAACTACTATACCTTAACCATAGTTACTTGCCATAACCAAAGTCCTTCTGTAATCTTAGCCATATTTTAGTTTCTATGAGCAGATATTGTTAAAAGTCAGAATTTTGAAAAATAGTTAATAATCTAATGAGTGATATTTACGAAAAAACACATTATTAAGCTGCAGGTATACAGCTTTTGATTGTTGTTTTGTCAATTTGAGCACTGAGGGACAGCATTACCTGCCAAAATTTTCTCAAAATATGAATAACTAAATAAATAAATAACGTGACTTTATCCAGATTGGAAAAATTCAATTTCCAGTTAAACCCATAAAAAAGAAAGGGCAACACTCAATAATAACCATCAATAATAAATGTTAATTCATAGTTAACTCAACTTTAGTAAATAGTCATTTGACTGCTAACAAACATTAAAATGCTTCATAAACCATTGGTAAAGCAATTGTTCACAGTGAAGTTGCAACTCATGTTTATAAACCTTTTACTAAATAATGTTTTACAAGGCACCCAATCGTTTAACTGTGAACTAAAGTTGAATTAATTATACATTTATTATTTATTATTATATTAATTTGTTAATACTTGGTATTATAACATGTTACCAAAGAAATAAAAATGGTAAGGTGGAGGGTATACTGCTGTTATCTTGAAGTGCATAACTGCATGAGATAAAGAATACATTGAAAAAATATTTCAATTTGCCCCTTAAATTTTTCTATTTCTCAAGAATTCACAAGTGTACTGAGAATGAGGCGAGTCCTCTTTCATGTTTTGTATTTCCTTTTTCAACTTCCTACCAGCAGTCTGTTAAAATGATGCATCTCCACTCCGTGCAGATAGCATGGCTGGTGCTTCACTCTAGTGTACAATTTTTACAACAAATACTCATCAGAGGAAAACCAATATAGGAGTGGAGAGCTCTGCTCATGATATCAGAGATCAAACATTTTTTTTTCCTCGAGAGGGAATTGTGTGTTGAGTTCTTCATCCCTCCTGGAGCGGCACGTATGTATGTTTACTTCCATGCTGGAGGTGTCAGGTGTGCCTGTTCTACCGAGAAGCATGTTCACCACACCAGAAAAGCTATGAAAGAACTTCAACCATCAAGAACATCTCCCACTGTTCTAACATTCTCGTGAGCTGACACTGTTTTACAACATCGCAGATGAAACACAGGAGCCACAGCTCACTGGAATGACAGAATAACAGTTAAGATCATGAGGGAAAAGATCTATTTTAAAATTAAAGTTTTTAATCTTCAGTATCTCGAAGCACACTGATACTCAGCGGTTTTAATTTGCATAGCGGACTGCGTATGCCCCATGAGGATAAAGAACTGTTTAAATACAATCATCATAAATTTTTTTCTTGTAATTTTGCAGACGTGTGTAATGTTTGATGTGATATCAGTGTTGCAGCTGTCAGCAAATTGTTTAAAAGCTCTGATGAAAGAATAAATCAATCACAAAAAAGGCAAAAATATTGATAATATATAGCCCTATTTTACAGTTTATTAACCAGCAAAATACAACGGCACTGACCTTAAAACTACATTACCTGAAACTGTGCTATCAGTATTCTCAGCCCCAGTTCTTGTGTGCGTTTGACAAATATTCTTCCCTAAATAGTCTTGCCAGTGACAGATACTTCTGACAGCTACGGCACAAGGAATACTACATCACTCTTTCACCCGGCTTCCTGCACGGAAATTACAGTTAAATGATTGTTTTTTTCTTTTCCTCAACAGAGCGGTGCTAGGGATGACTTTGGCAACAAATAAAAGGGAAGGGGAAGAAACAAACCACGGGGAGTAAATAAGACACTGGGCTGGAAGTGTTGGCTCCTGACTGGAAGAAGAAATGCACAGCACAGACAAGACTTGAAGGAGTGAGTGTAAACAGTCAGGTCAAGTGTAGTGAACTAAAAGTGTAAGTCAAGGTTTATTTGGGGACATGACTGTCAATAATTGAGCTGTCAACAGTTTTGCTCATCTCGACAGTCTGAAGGGAAATCCCAACTGGAGGCCCACAAGTAATAAAATTACTTCTACTGTGAGGGGGTTCGCAGATGTTTTTCTTTGTTTTATAAGCGGCTGTTGTTTGCAGGGGTTCAGACTAATATGATTTGGTCATACCTCTGTAGGCTTCAGCATCTTGAAGTCAACCTGAAATTAAAAGTCATTTTTGCTTGGAAACCTACAGAAGTTGTGAGAGCGATCCACTTTCATTTTTTCTTGTTTTTTTTACTACTGGGAAAACAGGTGAAAAACAATATTTTGGCGGTTTGGTTTTTCAGTTTTCATTATTGCTAAACACAAGACATGACAATAATGTTAAATAGCTTTCTATCACACAATGTACCTTTTGTTTAGAGTGCATGGAGAACTCACCTGGAAGAAAACATGAATTTAGAGCTTTAGAACATTTTGAAGTTAGAACATGGGTATATAACATGGATAGATATATATAAGTATATATATTTTTTTTTTTCCTGCAGTAAGAAGACCCCTCACATTGGTGTTCTCTAATTGACGTTGAATTTTAGGTTCCGACTGACTGACTGATTGCAATGTCATTTGATTGGTGCATAGTTTGTGATATCACTTTAATTGCAACGACCACAAAGGCTTTGGGACCGATGTTAGCCATTCGTCAGTCCCCATCTGTTATTTCAGCACAGCCTACATCACTCCATGACTTTATGTCCCTCTGTGCTATGACTGAAATCACGGGTTAACGTACTGAGGTCACGCAAGATATTGTGAGTTATTGCGTTCTGGTCTTGTGCTATCACAGCAACAAATAACAAAAAAAAGTGACAGCTACAGCGAGCTGGACTTTAATCCATAATGTGGGAAAATGTATAGCACTGAGTGTGTGGGAGCTGCTGTTGCGTACTTAGCTTCCATTCTGTAAGTGAAATGCAAACTTAACATCATGATGGGCCTAAATGTTATAAGTTTTAAAGTGACAGTTGACCAAAACTATGTGGGCTTGTTATATAAAGGGGGGAATGTCTTGAATACACCATTAAATCCGCAAAAATGTTTCATGCAATAATAGCTACATGTCATTGTAGTTTATTTGCTCGCAAAGCAAGTGAGAAGAATTAAAATTCACTTTGACTCTAACAAGGTCAAATTCAACTGAGGACTATAAAGGCTTCAGAGCGTGAAAGTCAATATTACGATAAATGATGCAACTGACGATTTTGTCTGTTCAGTGCACGTGATGTATGACATGACATCACACAAAAAATGGAAATGATGCATCTTGTCACTGTGATCCACTGTTCTCTAGTGCTCTCCAACTGCCTGCTGTGTTCAAACACATCTATGACATCAGTGATTATTTGATGAAACAACATTGAAATTAGACATGATGACAGTTTTCTCACCCACTGTCTACAAGTTGTCTGTCACAATGCAACTGCATACAACTCAGTGGTACCTCCCAACTACAACTCACCAATCGGTGTCACGTCTCCAATCCCCACCTCTCATTTTATTGCTACATTAGATCACACACATTAATATTTACATGGTTTTACCCACAGCAATGAACCAAGATGTATGGCTACGTGCTTTACAGCAGTGAGCTAAATGTACAGTCATTTATGGGTAAAGCTTTGTCAGAAAAAAACAACCACAATGTTTCTGTCCCCTGTGAATTCACTTGGGTTCAATTAAATCTGAAAGAATGGCATTTAAAGTCCTACTAGCTCTGAGCCGTTTTCAGCCCCACACACATTTTTCTTTGGCAAAGGGGGGTTCACACTGATATTCTACTCATAAATCTCCAGTTCATCTTATGTGCACCGGAGCCCAAACAAGGAGCACAGTCCACAACACAAATACTAAAAGTAACATTAATGTTGAGTGACAATGCAACATAAATAAGGACGCCATAATGGTAAATATATAACATGAAAGGAGCAGAAATACAAGGCCTTCATGGACAAAAGGGATGAGTGAATTTTTTTGGAAATGGTTAAAGTTTCGTATAACTGTGAGCTGACTTTCCCATTATTTTTCTTAACATCTGTACAATAAAATAACTCCCAGTTATACATGGTTGAAGTCAGCTCATCCTGAACAGGATTCCATTAATTTTTTAGAAAACATCTTAAAATTAGGATTGGTATCCTGTAATTTCACTTTAATTTTCTGGAATGGAAATGGAATGGAAACATTTTTTGAACATTAGAACTTATTTGCTGATGTCACGTTCAACAAAACTTCAACAGAATCATTATATGTAACATAACAAAGGGAATTGCTGTGATGCTAGTCTTTCATTCTCTTTGGTCGCTCCAAGCACTAGTACTGTAACGCCGCACATAGATGCGTGTCTGAATCCAAGCGCTAAAGCCTGTAAATGACCACATCTGGTGTCATCATATGAAAAAAGCAGTCCTTTTTACATTTCAGTTTTTCTTGTGATTTTGTTTTTTGTTCTACAAAATAGAAAATGAAAAGATAACCCCCTTTTTTTTCACTCATCTCTTTTGACCATGAAAAACAAAAATGCCTTGTGTTTCAATTTTAATGTTTTTATTCTAAAAATGAAAATCAAATAACCTCTTGGATTTGTTTTTTTTTATATATTTACCCAGAAAATTGGATGACCATGAATGGATATGAAAATAACAGATGCTGAAAGTTGTTAGAAACAGTGACCCCCGCGTTTTAATGAATACTGGACATTCAGAAGTACTTTTCCTTCCAGTACTGACATTATCATAGCATGGCCTCGCCATACACCAGTCATATGATAATGCAGCCTAGCATCTGAATAAACTTTGCCAAAAAGTAGTGTGTTTGATTTATGGTTACTCAGCTGGCATGTAGATAAGTTCAGCGAACACTGAATTATGACTCGGAAAAATGAATTTCTAAACAACATCTACTGTATTCCTTAAAAAAAAAAAAAAAGTCAGCGGGTCTGTGACAAAATAACTGAAGCTGAATAATGGCTTCTCAACTTCAAGCAGCAGAATATACATCTTTGCTTCATGGATTATTCATGTACTCCATACCTGCCACACTCTTATCAACATGACATACATCTAACAGAAAAATCATCCCCCCTTCCAGGCTAAAAGGAAATGATCAACCCGCCGCCCACACAGGGAATCTTCAAAGATCAATACAGATGCTGAATGCTGGACTGTACACACTATTTCAATCAATGAATCAGAATAGCAAAAACAAAATAACAAGGCATGAGCAGAATAATAATATTTCATCTCCATTGGTGCTTTTTTCTAAATTGGTGAAGCACAGACAATAACTGCATTTGCTATCCTATCCTCAAAGAGACTAAAATGAAGTAGCACTTTCTCCCTATAACCTCCCACACTTTGGGTCTAGGGACCGGTGCGGAGAAGGAGTGCTGATCTTATCCAAAAAATATGTGCAGGTAAGCAAAGCCTTGTGGGAAAGCCATACATTAAGTCATGTTGTGTGGATTTTCTTGCTCAGTCACTGCATTCCTCATTGTTATCACCCAAAGCCTCCCGTTGTATAAGCCCTGCCCTGCAGCTTGCACCATACATATATAGTATACAGCTATTAGTCTCGAACAAGTAACACATGAGGAAAAAGCCACTTATTGTTCAAACAATAACAATTGCATTGGTAAATAATTTACATTGGGATTGCAACTTAAGTTATGTGCATACTGACATTATAAATTAAAGCTACTGCGAGAAACTTTAACTTTTTGATTCTTGGACAAAATATGATATGGGTAAACTGTGCACAGGCTGACCGTGTTCTGAGCCAACACAGTGCAGGACTACAACGGGATTAGGAGAGGTGGACTCTGTTTATGTCATTGATGCTTGGGGCTCACATTCAGTTGTTTCCCAGATGTTAAACATTTGATGTAAAGATGCCGACCGGATTATCATTACTATCTGTTCTACTGCTTTACATACACCCTGACGCAAAGTCAAAAGACGCACCATGTGTTGCGTAAATGGATATTTGTACATTAATAACTGTATCAAGGTTTTGTGTTTGTGTAACATGAAGGAGTCTGACCCTGCGTAACCCTGTGTTGTACAATGACCAATACATTACCCTTTACCTTGTGTTACAGTAGTGTACCACCAGACTACAGAGCAGGTTCATATTGTTGATTAATTTATTAGTGCATTCACAGTGGACATGAACAGCTGTCTCCTGGCTGAAAGTCCTCTGCTTCTTTTCCCCAACTGCCGTCATTATAATAAAAAAGCGTCATCTCTACAAGAGCAAAACAGTCAAAGTAATACATGCTTCTTCCAAAATTGTGTTGTTTCCAACAATGAAAAAGGGCTACTGGCAATAACAGTAATATCGTACAATATAATGCAAACAAATCTAACCGTCTGAAGATATCCTACCTTTGTGAAGATAATAATGTTGAGTTTTTATGTTGTGACAGGTTTTGATTCAGCTATGTGGTCAGTTTTGAGGCTGCAATATATGGTGTTGTTATATTGCTTTATATTGCGGAGTCCTTCTGTTATTTGTCCAGACCCTGTAGAATATGAGGGCTGTTTTTTTTCTGATGACACAGATCCACTGCCCATATTTAATTAAAAGCAAGAATTGGTCATATACACAGCTATATCTGTCTGATCCCTCTGAACCTCTCATTACCTAACAGCAGGCGTGTTGGCCTTGTATTTCCTGAGATTGTCCTGTAACCAGATGGCCACAGGTTCAATTTTTGAAACAGCCAACTTGCAATGTCATGGCGTCCTTTAGGAAATAACCAGTCCTTACCTGCACTGCTGCATAAGTTGATGTGGGTAAGAGTGTCAGATGAATGCATGTGGTGTTAGTATAACAACAGAGAAGGAAGTGTAAGTAAGATGGGGGGCTTGGCCTTTGAGCGGAGCAACATCCGCTTCACGGGTCTGTCCATGTCCCTGGTTATAGTGTAAATGGGGCCGTGGTTTATTGTGCACCATTACGTGCGACAGCTCATTTGTTAGCACTGAGCAAAACAATTTGAATCAATGCCCCTGTATCTCATAGAACTACATAATGGCCGCTGTTAGTGCCTTGGCAGCTAAAAGTTATTCCCTCGCTTATTCTGTTATGGGAATGCTTGCATGTCACTAACTGTCGACGCTGCATTCTAGCTGCATTTTACAGCTTAATATGCTACTACAGTGTTTAATTAAATTCATTTATCATGTTACTGCAAGCAAATGAAACATTAGTATTTATTTGCTCTGAAGTACTGGTGTTATCGAAGAATGTTTGTCACTCTGAGGTCTAAAACAGAGGTCTACAGGATCATTTTCATCGTGTTAACACACAGAGAAGGCTATAAATAGATACATTTGCTAAGCACAATGCTGCTGACATTAAAGTGGATATTCTAGCGGGAAGTTGGGACATCTCTACCTGTGTCTGTCACAACCGAAGCAGGTATTTTAAGCCAAAACATGGTCTCATTCCCAACTTGTCAAATACCGATGCATTGGGTTGACGGTCAGCTACACCTATCAACCCAAAGTGTCAGTATTTCATGGCCTCAGAAACCAAAAGCATCAGTATTGGATGAATTGGGAATGAGACTCGGACCTTTAACATGCCTCTCGGTTGATGCGATCACAAGTGCTCTTAGTCCATCAGATCACACCTGGCATTAACATGCGTCTTGACATACCTCTTGAGCGACCACTTGTGATTGGATCTCACTTCCGTGCTCTATATGTAAATAAACACGTACATGACTGGGACAAAAGGACACAATGTATTTTACACAAAGAAAGAAATATCTTAATGTACAACATTTGCCGAGTCAACAAGAAGAATTTGTCAAAGACAACGCTTCATGGCATACATAAAGATTCTCCTTATTCAGCAACTGATAAAGAAAGTCTGAGGACTTCCTCCAGGGGCTACAAGGAAGTGGCCTGTATCGATTACTGATTACTGTATTTGTAAAATTTGACATGTTTACTGTCAAAAAAATGGTGTTAGTTTAGTGTAAATGGGGAAACCAGTTGAAGCAGTGTGTTCAAACAACTGCTGAATGTTGGCAGGCAAGGCTTGCACTTCAGACACGAAAACAGACAGGCTGGTACTGCATTTTTTTAAGGTATGAAGCAACTTAATGTATTGCATTAAATGCCAAACATTACATTTTAAGAAGTCACAAATGATTTAGAATTTTTGCTGTAGCTGTGGTGCAAAGTTTTGTTGGTTTCCTCTTACTCAACAACTCTCAAAATTGATCATTTCTTTAAGAGAGTCAGGGGTATTGCTGTTACCAGTGATATAAAGAAATAAGCTTAAACGGACAGTGTGTTCACAAACATCTGCTGCTTCTCGAGGCAGGTAAGAGAGCCAAAACACATGATTTGCATTACAGTAAACTAAATGGAAATCAGACAGCTTGTAATCTATTCTGCCTGTTGTTGAGGTTTCGTCCTGAGGACTTCAGCTTGCGTCCTGTCACTATAACAACCATCACATCCTGCACTGATGACGTCCTTGTCAGGGATGCATCAGTATGCATTAGCATTTACACTACATGTTGTAAAAAGCAGCCGAGACCACCTTGACAAGTGGTTTGAGTGACCGGATCACAATGCATCTTTGTGGTCGTTTACACTTACTTAGAGCTGTCCACTTGTGGTCAGATCATCTAAGATGCATGTTAATGCCTGATGTAACCAGCCTCTTTTCTGCAGTAAGTTAATGTGTAGACTGGTATCAAAAGAAGAAAATAGATAAATGAAATAAACAAAACTGAAAAATGGATTTGGAGAGTTGTTACAGATTCAATTGGTAGATGTTCCCGATGCTTAATATGGCTCATGTAGCCCAGAGCCTCGAGCCCATAAAGGTTTGCAGAGTGTCATTACTGTATTCATTAGTAATTCCACTGGTTGACATCATTACATTCAGTGAGACTATGAATACATTTACATTTTCCAGGTCTAGTGGAGAGGCGCCACTTTATACTTCATCTACTGTATAAAGAGGACCACTCAGCCAATCACACACGTCATCACATTGCTTTGTGGCAAAGTGATTCGTGGCATTTTAACAGCCAGAGCATAGCTCTAACACTTACTACTGGTTGCTACAAGTGCCAAGGGGCTACAGCTCAAGGATAGGCGCTATTGAAACTGATCAACAAACTACTTCAAAGTAGAGAGAATCAGGCGTCACTTTCACCATCACTAAGGCGGATCACTAACATCAAAATGTGATATGAGCAAATATCACACACTTCCAATATGATACTTCCATCATATGCAGTGCAGGATGTTTCGTAGTATTTTCTTTTTCCAGGCCAAGTGCGTGGCTTTGTTGTTTTGTAGGATATGACGGCTTTGTGTTGGGATTTGGTAGGGATTGAGTAGTAATGGGTGGGCAGTGTTGGGGAGCACTCTGCTATCCCAGGGGATTCATCTGATGAGCCGGGATTGGTTTCATCTGCTCTGTCTATCGATTTGTTTTTGCCACACGGACACCTCACTCCAGTTTTGAGCTCGACTTTTTTTTTTATTTTTAACTAGTTCTGAAAAACGTAATTCTATTGAACACAATCTCATCCCATCTGCGCCGGCTTTGGACACTTGTTCTTGTTTTGATCAGAGTTGTGAGGTAAAATTGTGCTTGTGTCCAGCTAAGAGAGGGGGGGGGGGAGAAGTATTACAGCTGAGATGAAATCCTTTTTAGAGAGGAACTCATCTTCGACTTCTTTTTATGACTGTAACAAGGAATTAAGAATGCCATTAATCTTTTTTTTTTTTTTTCTTCTTCTTGCAAGTGGAAGCCTTGTTAAAAAAAAAAAAAACATCTTGACAAGAACTGGCACTTAGTACAGCAGCATGTGAATAAAAGTGTGCCAGGATTCAAGAGTACAAGGGGTTTGTGTGTGATATTTGTTAAAATCACATTTTGATTTATAAAAATAGAACGCTTGTTTTTGTGTGCATGTTGTAAAAAGTCCTATCTTAAAAACATATGCCTGTAATTCTTTTCAAAGACAGCTTGTCACTTTAATAATTGAGAGATGTAGATAGATACAAGCCTGATAAAAGGACGGGGGGGTAATTTTGTTTCGTTTTGCCCTGTCAGAGTGTCGAATCCATCTTGGTAATGTTTCAGATATTTTCAGTTGACAGTTTATGGGTTTTTTGGTTTGTTTGTTTGTTGTTTTCACATTAATCAAAGATATATATTGATTCAAGAGTTTTTATTTCTTTGAGTTGACTTATCAATCATGCTTTCCGCCATTTTTCTGACCCTATTTTTATCAATGTAGCTTGGTAGCTGTGTGGCCCCACTCTTAATCCCACCTACTAAAATCTGATTGGTTTAACTCTTCCTCTTACCAGAGGATAACTGCCATCAATGTGCAGAATGCCAGTTCTATTTGGATCGCTGAACAAACCTGGGACATGGGCAGCAATTCAGAGGTCTGGAGCCATGGATCAAAACTGGTATCAAGTTCTATAACTGCCATCTTTTCCTTGTAGACTGACATCAAATGAATAACTTTTTGGATCAGATTTGTAGGATATCCTATCTGGCACTTCTTACACTACTATCTGTCTTTGCTGTTTATACAGTTTAGATTGATAACTGGGCTGCTCTTACATGTGTAACAACATACCAACATGTCTTGGTTGCAGCACTCCGCAAGAAGCCAGATGGGGATGTGCACTTCTTCAAACACTTTAAAACAGAATAATTTATTAGGCTGTCACTGAGGAGAAAATAGATGTCCTCCCTAATCAGATCCAGTGTTGGGCAAGTTACTTTCAAAATGTTAAGTACTTGTTAGTGTCATTTGAAAGTAATAAGTTCCCTGTCTGTGCAGAGTAATGCGTTACTGATTACACTACTTTCGCGTTACTTTCCCAAAAATTACTACAGAGGTTAGACTAGGGATTATAAAATGGAAGACTGTAATATTGTTTCACTACTATAGCCTCGGATTACCCAGGTCTAGATTGACTTTAAACCGTATAATATCAATCAAAACATATACTTTATAATTTTCCTATTTTCTCCAGCATTTAAAAAACAGCTGGAACTGACTGGGTCCTAAAGCAGTCTGTGAGGCGGGACTTCGCACAATGACACACCTAGGCCTGGTCCACACGTACATTGGTATTTTTGGAGATTGAGTTTAAAAAAAAAAAAAAAAAAAGATCTCCATCCAGATGAGCGTTTTTTTTACTGTTTCAGATAAAGTCTCTGTCCATACAACACAACTGAAAACACATATCCCATGGCCAGTCACCTGTACTGGGCAGGCACATGCTGTGGTAAACAGGAAGCCTACTGTATATGCAGTCATCGGTTGCTTAGTCACAGACATTTTTGTCTCTCTTTTCCATCACTGTGCTATCAAGGTCTATTTGTGTCTTTCTAAATATAGATAATATACCATCCATTTCATGAATGTAAAAACTCATATACTCCACAATATTATCACACATACTCAAGAGGTCACATTTGCCAATGATGTGGCATACACTGACAAGACCGATTTAGGAAGCGAATGTGTGCATGCATCATTGTTTCCAAAAAATGTAAATTTCTACCCGTCCAGACGGTGGTTTCTCAAAAGGGCCGTTGTCAGCGACCTCAAACAATGTTTACCTGTCTACAAAAGGCTAGAATTTATTGAAAAAGTTTAATTTGAAGAAATACCTGTGTACATGTGGACAGGGCCTGAATCAGGTTAGCCTGCATGCAACCAAACTACCCACCCATGCACTGTTGGGAAGGGGGGATGATTGGCTTCAATGGTGGGTGATTGATTTATTGATAGCCATTAACAGCTCGTTCTACCATGACAGCAAAAGGCCGGTTGGCCTTAATAAGTGGGGGTGCTTTCTGTTGAGGGGAAACTAAACAGAAAAAGCTGGGTAAAGGTTCATGTTGCAGGCAGCAAAATAATGGAAACAAACATGCCCAAAAACTCTGGACGGGAAGTATAGAAAATATGTCTGTATAGTATCTTTGTTTGATGAGTGTGGCTGGCAGACAGTGAGTGATGAACCCTTTTTTTGATTCTTTTGATCAGTGGACCCTTACGCACTTAAGAAAAATACATTATCAAGGAATGGACACAAATTAGGACTTTATGACCGCTTCAAAGGTAGGGAGTCCCCACTTGATCCTGTCTCTTTTGCTTACCATGCCAACAAATCTGAATGAATTACTGATCACAGATCAGACCACACTGCAGCTTTGTGCCAAAATAGTACATATGTTTTCAAACAGAATAATATATAAGGATCCTAAAGGCAATACACATGATTTAGTTTTCAGATAATTCTAAGATGTACAGATAAGAGCCTCATGTGGCGGGGAAGTTCTAACTTTCTGACATGTTGGACAAGTGCTCATCAGTGTATTGCACATCCATCCTGCACTGTCTCTCCAGGGAGGACTCAAACTGCAGCAGAGCCTTGCAGTGTGCTGGACTGTGCTCAACAAAGACAGATCTCCCTCATCCTAGCCAGCGCTGGAGATTTGAGGGGCAGACTAATGACAGGGAGCTTGTTCTCGGAGCATAGCAGTGAACAATTTGGAAAAAAAAGCTGTGTTGACTTCAAGGCCTGCAGGCTTCCAGATTTTCTTGTGCAAATGTAGAGAGGGGAACGGGGCACAGAAGGGGCCCTGACAAACACAATTCTCCACAACATCTGAAGGAGTCCACGAGGAGCCTCTACATTTAAAATTCTCTCCAAATAATGAAAGTCATGATCAGGGGTCCATCCTGACGACAAGAATCTCTTTTTAGGTGATATTCTTACTCAAGGGTAAACTATAATTATGGAGGTTCAAATTGGCACTGAACAGAAAACAAGTATTTGGCCTGAGGTATGGTAATGCAATGTCTAGATCAATTGGAACAGCAGAAGGTAGCAATTTGTTTTCAGGTACACAGACCAATTTCCTTCTCATTAGGACCACATGTTGAGCACTGTTTTCAAACCAGCTAAACAACAGAGATGAACAAGCGCTGCTTTCTACACACAGATTATGGGATATGTAAGAAAATTCTCAACGGAGGGCATACAAAAGACGTCCTATCGAGCCTTTGTGCTCACAAGGGAATACTAAGGATCAATTAATGAACTGGCTTGGTCCACTGTTGGCTTGAGTATGCAAAGCATGCTTGCCGGAATAAGGTAATTGACAGCTCGGAAGCCCAGTGGGTGATTTGAGTGATGAGTGTGTTGCATTAGCCGGTTTGCGTGTTTGTCCTCTGATTTATATTACCCAGGTAAGAGCATACACATTATGAATTAATTGAAAAAGCATATTTAAAAGAGACGGGGTGGGAGTGGGGCTTAATGACATTTGCGCTGAAGCATAGCCCGGCAGGAATAACCTTAGATATTATAACAGAAAAAACTGTTATATTCAATAAAAACAACCATTAACCCATGCCGAGTTTATGAAGAATTTACATGTTCTTTCACAAGGTTTGATTGGGGGGAGATCTTTTGATGGAAACACACTTCCATCACTGGAAACGTCAGTGTTAATGTATTCAATGAGACCTCTGGTGACAAATCACTTCATTTTTTTTATCATATTTAGTCAACCTCATCATGTTATGTCAAGTTTAGTTTAGAGTTCTGGCATTTAAGTCTTATCTTAGTTGAAGAAATCTTAAATAACTATTAATAATGACTGTTAATGATAAAGATTATTCAGTCATCGAATTGTACTGTCAATCCAGTCAAGCCAAAACCATTTTTTTTTTTTGTCATTCTAGTCAAACATATTTCAAGATTTTATTTGAATGTTTTTCTGATGAATAGTTTGAACCTTGAATGCAGCTTTGCAGAAAGTGTCTGGTTTAGTGGTCCAAGGAGATAAATTTGAAGACATAATATGTAAACTTTCTGCATTACTGGGACTTCCTGGAGAGAGCCAGAGAGTGAGGAAGGAAGGCGGCAAACGTGACTAAGCATTACATGAATAAAACATTAAAATGTTACCTCAACCATGTGCATTTATTTCTGAGTCATGTAGATCAGAGTCAGAAACTCCTTTATTAGTCCCGCAAACGTGGAAATTTGTGTGTCACAGCAGCAAAAGGACAGTTCAATAGATAGATTTTCATCAGCAATTATGGTTGTTTAACAATGAAGACAACAACTCCAAAAATCCCATACTGCTTTCACCTTTTGCTTTGTTTAAGAGACCCCTAGCTGCAGAAAGTACATGCGTTTTTAAGGAGTATGCTTGAAACCCTTTTTTGCTTCCCAAAGTATATTGCCAACTTGCCTTTTAAACAACAAAAATAAAAGTAGTTAGCCAAATGAAATTAATTATAAACTGTAGCTTGCTTTCCGTAAAATAGTTGATGTATGTCACTCTGAATCCTGACTGTGCTAATTATGCGCTGCTGGTGTAGATCTGATAAGTCAACACCAATATATTTGCTTTTAGTCGTCTAAAAAATCTATTGACTAAAACTCGACTTAAAGCAATACAGAATTTCATCAAAAGACCTCAACTCAAACTTAAATCAGGTGCCAAAATTACAACTGGGTATGGTAGATTTCTACGAAGACCGATTGTTGTTCATCAAATAAACATAAAAAATGGATAACTGTTAGATTAACAGTTCTAACAATTGTTGGAGTGTCTTACTCCATTGGAAGATATATCAGGCTGGAAAGGCAGATGAAGAGAGAAGTGGGGACAATCAGTGTAATGACTCAGCACTGGGCTGCTGACTGAGTACAGTGGCGATAAAGGAGTCTGGGACTGTGCGTCACACTTTCTGATTATGTATTTTGAGGAGAAAGCAAGTCAGTAATTGGACCCTGGAAAACATTAGGGCTATTAATTATTTTTCCTACAAAGGGCTCATACGCTCTGTATATCACAGGAGAAATGAGCTGAAAATGCTAATCACACAGATGCGGACTTGAAATAAGAAATTTTGAATAAATAAAATACTTCTGCTTTAAGATGACTTTGGCACACATTTGCATGGGTATCTGATTTGATTTGCATTCCTGTGATCCATAGAATGTATTATCTCTGGGCAATTCAGCATCCCGTCTTATCTGGAACACACCCAATCAATAGAGAGCAGCTCTGAATATGGATTAAGGATGGATATCTAAGGAGCAAAAACTTACATGAACTGGGAAACACTTATGCATTGAGAAATCTACTCCTTTATTTATACTTGGCCTCATCAGACACCCCACACCCTCAGTATAATTACACTTGCTTTACATTGGACCCTCTTTATCAGCAAATCAGGCAATCAGTCTTCCTATTAACACCCAAATAAGTTTAAAAAGCAAAGACAATTATGCTGGTAATTAGCATACAATAAACTCATTATGGGGTGACCTTATTTTACCTTCTTGAAATGAAATGCTCCCTCCACAGCTTTTTAAATTCCTCAGACACTGACTTTTAAATGTGTTTAAGCCGCAAAACTATGAGTAACCACCAGAAATCAGTACAGAATAAAGTCTCAGGGTGTGACGGTACATGTTTACATCGTAACAGTTACGGTATGTCAAGGTGACTGTCACACAATGGTAAGATCGTATGTCAATGGGCGAGAGTTTACCCATTCTGAAGCATACTCCAATCCAGTAAGGTGCAGTAATGCCCCTCAAAACTGTTTTTAACAGCCATTAAACAACAAAAGCAGAAGAAGAAGACATGGTAAAGAAAGACGAAGAAGAAGACACTGTGTCTGACTGTGACAACACATCTTCATACCCTAATGACTGAATAGGTGGGTTGGAGCCATTTTAAAAACAACATGACCATTGCTGTGTAACAGCGGCAAACGTACCAGACTTCCGTCTCATAGTCGAGGTTTGGTTAGGATTAGTCACTAAAACTTAGTGGTTAGGTTTAGGAAAACATCGTGGTATGGTTAAATCACTACGTGTCTTCTGTAACTTCCATTTCAAATGCACTTACGTTACATTATGCATGCGACGTCAGAGAGATAAATGAGCTCACGTCGACTTCTGGTTTCACACTGGACATGAAAGTGGTCTCCTTAATGAAAGTCCTGTGCTTGAATCTGACCGTCCATCCCCAGACCACCTCCCTATACAGGCTTTTCACTCTTAATACTGCCTCTCCCCTCTTCCTCCTTTGCAGCTGTAATAATTATTACATCTGCTAGAGGTCCCCGCCTAACAAACAAATGTTGATATGGGTTATAGAAGATGCTTTTATTTTCAACTTACAAGGTTGTTTTTCTGATGAGCACAGGCTGTGCATGTTAGACAGCTTCAACCAGATGTGTCAATAACCAGAAGAAGGAGAAAAACACAAGTTCAAGAACTTCTCCCCGCTGTTTTCAAGCAGCCTCTAGATGTGATATAGATGTGTGATAGCTGACAGGGCCAAATACATTACTGAAGAAATTGGCAGTTACATCACATTTACATTTGTCATGCTTTTTTCAGCTTTATATAAAGGAATGATATGCAAGAGTGCCTTTTTACTGTTTACTGCATAATGTACTGCAGGCTGTACAAACTCTCAGGTGGAACATCTTGCACAATAGGTGGAACAAACTGAGTTCGGTACAAACCTGTTGTACCGAACTCATAACAAACCTTGAGCCCAAAACTGAAGTACCGAACTGTGAGGTGTACCGTTCACCACGACCGTACATGTAACCAGACATAGAGCTTCTGAGAAAAGGCACACATTGTACAGTGGGTGAAAACAGCAGAATATCTCCCTTGCCCACAGTCTCGCAGCAGAACCCACAGCTTGATAAATGAGCCAAAAGTCAGAAGAATCTAAAGCTAGATAGCCTCCATTCTGCACCCAGCCAAAGAGAGGAGTGTCAGCTTTTTCATCCTCTGAGTGATTTAGACTGCCATTGAAGAAAACTGATGAGTGCTTTTTAGATTTATGATGCTTTCCCTTGCACATTAAATATAGACTTTGTAACATGTAGTCAGAGACGCTTTGAAAACCTAATCACACAGCAAAGCTGTGCATAAAAAAGGGTAAAAAAGATAGCAATTGAAATGGCACAAAAAAACCTCCAGGTAGCCCTGCATAATTATGAGACTTGAAGCAACACAAGGCCAGATTTTCCCAAAACAGGCACCTCGAGTTTTAACAGCATACACATGTAGTTTAAAGACTAGATTTCCTATCTCACTTGTCTTTGTTTTCAATAAAGCCAGACAGATGAACTCTAATTTAATCAGGCAACCACTGCAAATTTGAGTATCAGAGGGCAATTTGATGTAATAGGGCAAATAAGTGTGAAAAAGACATGGGCATTTATTTCAGCGAGGCTGTGCAGTGAGGAGAAGAGTGGGTACGGGGAGGGGGGGCAGTCCAAAATATTGCCATTTTCAGTCAGCAAGATAAGCTCATATGAGCCTATTGTCAAATGTATTCATATCATACATTAAAAATGACATTCCATATATCCACATTATTTAAATAGAGCTATTGCTTTACCGAGCATACAGTGACCAGAATAGATCCAACCTGCATTCTAACCAAGGCATTAAAGGGGGGCAAATCCACCATAAAACAGAATTTACATAACATCATTACTGTGACCTTGGGAAAGTCTGATTACATCAGGTATCATGGACAATTATGGGCAAGAACTTTTCGAACATAAATCTAGAAAACTTTATCCAAGGAAAACAATGCAGGGAGATTTCACATTTTAGGTTTGATCCCTTTTCAATTTTTGGTTTAATAATTAAAAACAACAAAAGTAGAACAAAGATGTGTATCGTTTCATAATGGTTTATTATTATAAGATGTAATGTGATTTTCATAAGATCATAAAATAAATACACTGAACTGTGACTCTGTGGCATCCCGACATCCCCCCCCCCTCCCCCCCCCAACACACACACACACACACACACACACACACACTCATTCGCACTCCGGCATCCATTTTTAATCTCCTCACCTTATTGCCTGAAGAAATATTGTCATCACCATCCGCGACTTCTGGCGGGGGCCTAAAATGTAAATCAATACATTCATTACCATGTGCAGAATACAAAACAACTCTGCAAGGGTAAATGGGTCCTGCTGACAATGACATCCCCATAACGCAGCAGACAAAGTATAGGGGGGATCCAGGTTATTTGATATCTTTAAACACGTGGACCCAAAACACAAACAGGAAACCGGGACAGATCATTTTGGTCCCACTTGGAATAATTACCATTAAAGGCTCATTTTTCATATGCTAGTGGCGTCTTCATTCTCAATGTCTGTAACATCGAGTCAATAAAAACAACTGCAAGTGATTGTAAGATGAGATGGAGATGACTGTGATGAGTGGAACCTCATAAAGTTTGAACTTAAGCTTTCGCATTCTGCCTCCTGGGCTCAAAATGTTGGCTGCTAACCAATCTGAGCCAAAAGTGTCTAACTTCATACCTTTTGTCAGCGACAATAGGATTTCCTCCCAAAATAACAGAGTGGTAACCTCAGGATATTTCCCCCCATTTATATATTCCTCAAGTTCTACTGCAGCAACCCGATACTGTAAACAGAAATATAAATAATTCTTACTTGTTAACCCTGCGTATTACCCTTCAGGTAAGTATTTAAGTATTTATGCAACATCATGGATATGTTTTGCACCTGTAATGCTGCTGTAAAAGGACTGTTATGGATACAATATACAGTATAAACTCTTATAATGGTGATTTTTTTATAATATAAATTTTTACATACATGTTTACATGCAAGGCAGTGATATGTGTATGCTAGTCTTTAGCATTAGGGATTTGCATAAGCAATGCAAACTGTATTATCCACTGTATTCGTATCATTGCATTTATTGTATTCAGTATATTTTATTCTATTCTAAAGCCTGACCAGGGACAAAGACTGCAAATTAGCTGAAGCTAGACGTCTTATATGCATCACATTTTCCCATTTTCTGTGGCAATGTTGTATGTATCGTCCCTGTTAAATAAACATTAAATAAATAAATAAAAAAATCACAGGCTAGTTAAAGAAGCAACAGCTAGCATTCACAGTATTTTAGAATAAGTTAAATCTGGGGAGACTTCATTACCTCGAGGCTGAAAAGACAATGACCAAATGTTCATTTTTGGGTGAATTTAAACTTAAATTAGCCAGCAGGAATAAGCAGATAAGAGGGTAAGACTGCTGAAGCTAACCACTAAATGCAAGGTTATTAAGGAAGGTGTAATATTATACGTATAACACAGTTATTAACTGTTTTGGCGAATAGAGTTGTACTCATATAGGCATGAAAATGACCATTTATGTATGTGTAATGTTACACCAACACATGTTCCTGCTATTTTCTACAGTGTTTAAATGAAGTAACATGAGAGGTTTAGAGCAGAACTCTGTCTTGGGGTTACTATAGCACAGTTCGGGGTCCAGAGCAAGTGCATGTGTCGTGTGCAAGTGATGTTCCTTGACTATTGTAACTAACCCCTGTTATTATGCGTGTTGCATAGAGCGTGTTCCATCCTGAAACAGGCTTCTTCTCTTTTGGTGATCTTATCTAATGTCACACTTCAGAAAGAAGTATTTTAGTATGTGTCATTTATTTAAGGGGATGACAAACCATTTCTCTCTGTGGCATTTATGAGAGCACACAGGGTAAGAGCATAGATTAATATGAATGGAAAATTACAAGGGAGAGTAATGCTAGCTTTGATGTGTAATTGTTTTCAATGAGCAGTTGGATTAGACAGGGAGGAATGAAGAGACATTATTCATGTGCATTATCGCGTGCAATCAGTCATTAATTTGTTTGTGCCCCCTTAAAAATCCAGAGTAAGAGTTGGCTTGAGATTAGTGGGCAATGAGATTGGACAGTGCAATTAGAATAGAGGAGAAGAGGGACATAATGTATTTTCTCTTGTATTTCAGTGGTAATGAATCACTCCACTGCAATAATTACGGTGTTCATATTATATAATGCAATCTTTACTCTGCTCACTCTCAGGAAGACATAGACTGTTGTATTGATTGCATTAGGGCAGGATTTTAGTTCAAGTAATGTAAGTAAAAGTCAAACAATTTTATGATTTAATATAGATTTATATTCTACAGGTAGCAATAGAGAGTTAGAGATTGTTACATTATCTCCATCAGTCTTTTCTAGCCAGAAAAACTGAGATTTTCTGAAACTCACTTAGTTCCAGTCAGGCAGATTGGCAGAAGTCACCTTGTTGCCATTTTCCCCCAGCTGCACCCAGTTTTTCTTGAGGGAAAGATACCTTGCATTGCTCACGGTGATGAACAGAAAGTTTCCATTAACTTTTATTAAACCCAGATATTCAACCGCATATGACTTTAATTAATTTTATTCTCAGGTTATGAAGTAATTTGATTATATGGGCAAGAGGGAGAGCAGGGATCCGTATCTGTTCTCAATCTTAGGTTAAGCACTTGGGTTCCACTGAATTCATTCATTACACAAAAAGCACGGATACATTAAGGATAATTTTGCTAATAATTGTGCAATTAAATGATCTCATGTGACTTTGATATAATTGAAAAAAAACTGCTGCGACATCAAAGTAGCACCCCTTGTCAAGCTGAACTGGCCCCAGGCGAAATTGTAAATAGGAAAGTCTTCTCTGCTGTTCAGTCCAACGAGCGAATGCTTGGATGCTACATTTACTCAAAGGGGGTCTTTAATGTAATCACAAAGAGCAATGTGACTGGCAAATCCCTATCAAAAACAAAAAAAAAAGGGGGGGGGGGGGGGGGGGTGAAAGACTGGGAGCAGGCAATCGAGAGGAGTAGACAGACAGGACATGTTAGGTGGTGACGTCAGGCTAATGTATACCTTCTGAGCTTAGTGCCATTATGGCGGGTGTGGAAATAGCTCGCCATCTGCAAGAAATAATATTTGCTTTTGGGCATTTCAGCAAGTCTCTGTGGGGGAGTGGGGCCAGTATATGGTGTGGTAGGCAGTACAATGCTTTGGATAACAAGAAGCACAGTAAAAAATTGCTTCCGTTCCCTTCATCTTTATTATGGTTATTGAATTTGGTTCAAAAGGAGCTGACATCAAAGGGTTGCTCAGAGATTCATAATTCGAGAGGTTCAGTATATTTCATTGTGAACCCAGAAAAGGAATGTCGGAAACAACATTAAAATGAAAGGAATTTTTCACATGTAAAAAAAGCAGGTGTCTGTAGCTGCAGATTCATGTCACTGTGTAGGTTAGAGATCTTTTCTGAAGAGCTTATCGGGCAGAATCGGGCAACTAAAATGTGCAGAATAAAAGTTTATATCTTGTGCCCTATGCAGAGTCCAAAACATCGATCAACAGAACACTATTTCTTTTATTGCTTAAAAATCCTTGAAATACAAACAAGAATATATTTCTGCAGTGAATGCTACAGGGAAACCAAAGAAGTTAGCATGTCTAACACAACAAAACAATGCCTAATCTATTCCCACGTCTAGTTAACCTAAAGATTATGAGACAAAATGCACAGTTCAAGGTGGAGTAAAGCAGGTAATTATATCCGTACATCCCTTTGAAAACCCATTATGTCTATACTGTATCTCCGTAGATCTCCAGTATGGTCTAGTTGGGTGCTTGACTTTGATCTTCAAAGCTGACCTCCCCTCTCTCCTGATTGATGGATAGGCCCACCATTGATGCCTGCATATCCATCAAGTAAAGCCACCCGTGATGAATGAATATGTCCTTTATCAACCGTGCATCACCTCATGAAGTATTGTCCTTTTTCACCCAACCAATTTATCCTTCAGCCAAAGATTGATTAACTATGGACGTGATTCAGTCAGCAATTATGACCTCATCGCTAATCAATCTACCTCTCGCCAAGGGAGAGCCCTGCTTACAGTTTGGCCCACGCACACATGTGCAAACACACTCACACCTGCACACGGAGGCAACTGTGTCAGCTATCAGCAAGCACTTTTTTTTTTGATCTCTGGGATCATGGGAAAGTTTTCAGCCACAGCAACGGTTTCCCTCTGGGGATGGCTGTATTGGTCGGTTGGTTTGTCCACCATCAACACGCTGGTCCAGAATGAAATGTCTCAGTCCAGTCATTGGATGGATCACCATTACATTTGGTGCAGACAATCATAGTTCAGAGTGGATTGTCAAGGGAATGTATTGTCTAAAATGTATATTTCACAACAGCCATAGCTGCTCTAACCTCAGGAGACACAATAACACTGCCTTTAGATAAACATACCCTTATTTAAAGGAACAATTCACCCAGAAAATAACAATTCTGTCATTATCTACTCACACCCATGCTAATAGAAAGTCTGCTGAGGTCTTGTAGTACACAAAAAACAACAGAATTCTCTGAAACAACTGACGTGGCTGGGGACAAAGCATGAAAAAGCAATCGGGGAAAAAAATAAATAAAACAGCTCCATACAGCTTGTCCAACATAATCCAAGTCTCCAGAGGCCCCAGGATCCCAAATTGATTAGAAAATACATTATTTACACCCTTGATGTGCGGTCGAGCTTGTGCTTCAGACAGTGTATATGCTAACACTTTTAGCTTCACAGCTACAGTGAAGATTTCGGCTTATAAATGGTTGTAAATATTGTCTTTTTAAATCAACTGGGGATGAGAAGATAACGACTCAATTTTCATTTTTGGGTAAACCGTTCCTTGAAGTGTTATGCTTCCTGTGACGTGTATCACTGACAATAATCATTTTTTTTAATAGCATTGTTTCAAGCACTTAATTAAAATAAGTAACACTAATTTAAATGAGTTGAAATTGTGCTTTCTAGTTTCTCAGCCAGTCTTTTTTGTACAAAAGATAAAGACAACTTTAAAACTGCACACAAAGGACTTGAATAGATGGATTTTTTTTCCATTCCATTGTCTCCTAGATTTTGTCTTACCACTTTGACAATATCCTTTGCTCCCCTCATGAAAGGTAGCAGACATATTCATCTGGAGATTGATTGCCCCCTCCAAATGACCCTTTAGGGTCATACTATAATGGGCTCTCTTCCTACTCAGTGACCAGGGGCAATCTCCGTCTACAACAGTCAACGCCCCCATGGAAACCAAGAAGCGTTCCCTGGAGCATTGTGAAGAGAAGGACACAATATTACAAGCTGGAAATCAGTGCCAAGCAAGTCAGATGTGAAAATTGGCCGCCTGAGCCACAGAACGTAGGTGTTAATCTGCTGAGAAACCCCTTAGACATATCACAGAAGGACCATACGAATGGCACAGATAGTAGAACAGTTTGTCAGATCACAGAGCTGGTAACAGTTTCATCAAAATGATAGGAAATTTTCTACTTTAAAATGTAAAACAGGATTTTTTTTTGTTGCCTGGAAATAAAGGCGCCTGATGACAGATGTGGAAACCAAAGCTGATTCCACCATGATGGTCCAGCTGTATGCATTGAGTGTATACGCATTTCCTTCAGCTGATAAGGCTTCTAGAGGAGGTGGGGTGGCCACATATGTTGCTGCAAATCTTTTCCTTGGGTGTAATTCCGGTTAATTTTGAATCATTTCATTATTCTTCTTTGATAACAAACATTGAACTATTGGCAACATTTATTTTCTCCCCTCTGCTCTGACTGACTCTAAAACGTGTATTTTGTCAACTGTTAATTCTCTTGACAGGCATAATTAAATGATTAACTTGTGTGACTTCAAAAGCAACTGTAGCTTGATCATTCCTCTTCCAATGATAGAAATATATTTGGTCGTGTAAACCTCACTCAGTTAATTAATGAACCTACTAGAGTGGATTATCGGTCTTCATCTTTGTTGGATTGGATACTTGTCACTAATCCTGAAAGGATAATTAAATCGTGTGTTATGTCAGAGAGTTAAAGTGATCACTCTGTTATATTTTGCGTGTGGAAAATTTAAATTCCAAGTTCTCCTCCTAAATATATTAGATTGGGACAAAGCATGAATATTAATGCAGATTGTTTCATTCGAGACTTAATTACTATTAAGTGTAATAGGTTTCAGTTAAATCCTTTTGTTGATGATGCATGGAACTTTAATTCATTCTAAGGTAGCAGATGTAATTGATGAACATGCTTCCATGAAAACAGTTAAAGGTAGACAATTACCCTGGATGGGCTCACATCTCATCAGCCTTTTCAAAGAAAGGGATTAAGGCTGGGCCAAATATCAGTGGCCTACTTGAGGAATGAATGTAAGATAAAAAATAAAATAAAAAAATACTATGAAAACAGCTTTTTTCTTGATTTTCATTACCCAGGAAGGTTGTGTTGTAAATTGAATCATATTCTCAATTAAACTAACTAAAATCTTTATATACCAGATACAAATTAGTAAAGGAATTAATTGTCTTTTTACTCATTTTTCCGTGCCTTTAATCATCTCTTCTTTTCTATCTGTAGTTCCTATCCAATTAATTGCAATAGTACGGCTTCTTCCTCAAACTTTATTACGTGTAATGGTTCATTTTCCTTTAAAAAAAAATATCTTGCCTATCAAGGTTTTTTTATGCTATATGTGAGTTAAAGTAAAAAATGTGTTAAACTTGCTTCTTACAGATTTATTTAACTTGTCCCTGTCTACTTAGTTTTAATCGATTATCACAGTCCATCAATAAGTTCAATGTTTTATCTTCATCCTTATCAAGTTTAAGACCTAATTATTCCACCACCATGGCTGTATTTTTGCTTTTACTGATTGTTTGATCTCATCCTTTGATAAAGGCCAACTAACAGGTACGAATTTATTTGATCTTTCCAAGGCTTTTGATATGGATGATTCCTAATTCCTCTTCCTCTCTAATAAACTCTATTCCATTGGTTTATATCAAAATGCTTTCCTCTGGTTTCATGCCTCTCTTCATAAGTCCCACTTTGGGATCACTTCTGTTTTCTAGTTTCTATTCATGACTTACCTCAAATATGTTCAAATTGTCTTGTTCATCTTTACGTTGACAACAATGTTATTTACATTTCTAACTCGTATTACAAATTCAGAACTCTTTACAGTTCAATTTTAACGTTTTGAAACTGGTTTCAAACGAACAAACTAGTATTGAAAAATAAATGGTATTTGGTATGCGACATAGCCATTCATATCCCTTTGATTTGCATGTTGATTATGATAATGAGTCACTTGACTTTTGATTGACTTTGAAGTCTGCTTTAAGCCAAACTGTACATTTATTTCTTTACAAAAATATCATGGTTGTCTGAGCTCACTATATTGTTTTACATTTCATAGAATTATCAATGTAGGTTCGTTTTACTGTGTACATACAGAACACAACATTGATTAATGTATGGATATAATAAATAATTGGTTGAAGCCTAAATCCAGAAGACATATACATGTACCTTTGTCTTTGTCGGCAGGATTTTCAAAGAAGTCGGACACAGGTCATTCGATACAAAGCTCCATCCAACTGTAAATCTACCTGTTTCTGGTGCTTCAGGACATCTTTATTTCCTCCACTTTTAACAACCTACTTATGCTTTTACTTTGTCAGTACTTACGATCTTTATTTTATTTGTGCTACATAGAAAGTGAAGACAAACTGCTTCTTCTGTGATTTACTCTGATGTATTTGATTTATTAGCTGGGTCACTGTATCCAATTTTTCTTGTACAACAGCTGAGAGCCGGGGGTGTAGATGGGAGAGCGTATAAGCAAGCTGTCTGTACCTTAGTTTCTGTAGTGTATGTTTGTTGCATTATGCTGGGTTTTTTTTTGTATTTGTGTCTATAGCATCCCCTTTGAAAATGACATGCTACATCTAAAGGAGCTTTTCTTTCAATAAATTAAAATATTGTTCAATAATGTGTACATGTAATCAATGTTTACGGGAAATCAAATATATCAATGATGAAGTGTGCAGTTTCTACTCAAAAACAGAATGGAAATGTATCATCGGTTCTGTTGTGACAATCATATTGTACATTACTCAAAAGCTAAGGCCCTACAATTTTGGCTTTCAGACAAATTGCTGTCTCCTTTAAAGTGTCAATATACATAATTCATTCTGTTGTGCTACAATTTGGTCAACACAGAATTCGAGGAAGCTAAAATATAAAAGTAGGCTACACAAGATACAAACATTACCATTATTCACACAGACACTGGCTTAGCTCAGTGATTCAATTGCTCATCTACTTTGAAATGGAACAAAACATAAAATATATGATTTGAGATTTAGAGTATGTGAAAACCGTGAGAACAGTGAGAAAGTTTAATGGAAAATAAATCATTGGAACAGCTAAATATATAGATAAACGGTTTAAAAGGTTAGCTACAGGTAATGGATAAATGCTTAAAATGGTAAGTAATTGGTAAATTGTTAAAAATAGTTAGTCAAAAAAAAAATACATAAGAAAACAATTCAAACTCCAAAATGACCTAATCTGTTAAAAAAAAGTTCAATTGTTTAAAAATAATATTGAAAAATATTATTTATATATTCAGTTGTATGGCATGTAATGAATACATTTGGTTGATGACTGTTGTACTTCATCATCTGACAGGGCTGTGGAATAAATTAGACACAAAAGGTTCAGAGCCACCACCTTAGCAAACACTGTGTAGTAATGCTAAAAAAGAATATGATAATTGCTTCTAGCCGTACTACACAGTGCATTATATTGTTTCGTGACATCTGAAAATTGGATGCGCAGTAGGACCAGCTCTTGTCTCTGTAAATGTCCAACAGGTGTTCTGTTTTATTCACAATATCTCAGCAGGCCGACCTTTTGTCAACTCCAGGCTGCTTCCATCCCAGCAGATACTTTGCTATTAACAATACATGCTCGACCCTGATGCAATAGATCCTCTAGTAAATTGGTAACAATTTCACAGAATTTTTTCAGCAGAAAATATTGTTGGAACAATAACACTGCTTTGCCATGGGAATTGAAAGATAATTGTATGAGCCTGTGGCATTGCTGTTTCATAAGCTTCATGCTCCATTTCTGATTCCCACCAGAAAGCTGTTTCTTTTTCCTCCTTTGCACATATTTATTTCTGGCACTTCATTTAAGTCTCTATTTATGCATATCTTAAATCACATGTTCTTCCCTGTTAAGATCTGCATAAATAGAGACTTAAATGAAGCTGCACAGAAATAAAATCATGTGCCAAAGGAGGAAAAAGCAAACAGCTTTCTGGTGGAATCAGAAATGGAGCATGAAGCTTATGAACACAGCAAAGCTTGAACATGCTGTTGAATAAATACATTAATTAAGGGGGAATTACGTGCTTGGGGGCTTGAGTTGGCTTGCTTTCAAGTGCCAGGGGTCCTCATAAATATACATTTAAAAGACATGTGGCAAGATCAAGAAGTAACCTCTTAACAATGAACTTTTGTATCATCATCTCTGTGATAAACACAGAGCACACGCTCGTAGCCTTGTTAAGAAACCAACAGTTTTACTTAATATTAATAAATGTAAATTAATGCTTTGTTTATTTGAGTTGAGAACTCTTCCAAGTCATGGGACACAGTCTGTTTAGTTTCAACTCTCAAGATGCAGACGGAAATATCAAATGCCAGTGGTCCCTTGACAGCTCAGACCTATCCCACTTTTGTCCCGCAATCTCATGGGATTCCCACTGCCACAGATTTTCTATTCTGTACATCCTGTTATAGGAATATTACAGCTGTAAAAAAAATAGCCTGTAAAGTAATCTACGATGTTTAAGAGGAGAAACATATTCAAGCAGATCAACAGTACAGATGGCAAATTGACGAGCCAGTATTAATGAATAGTTCTCCAAAGTATACAGTAGGGATGGTTTCAACTTCAGCATGTTGCACAGTAACTGTTCTAAAAATGAATACTGTATTTGGACAGCTTTTATGATGAATCACTGTGCTCAATGGAAGTGACATTTTTTATCTTGGTTTGCAAAGCATTTTGAATACAGATCCTTTTAATAAATTGGTCCAGTAATGCTTGACATTATTGATGGATGGCACCAGGGTGAATGTAATGGCATGGAACTGCTACTTTATAAAACAATGTGTAAATACATCTGCTTTGGATATTACTTCTGCAGCGTTATTACAGCAGTATGCGTCTGTTTTCACATATGTTTTAGTCAGCAAAATATACATTTTGTCATGATTAAAACTGCAAAGAAAACAAGGAAATATTTGTGAATTATACATGAGTAGTTAACATTTTTTCAACAGAATGTCAACATATGCTTGTTTGTTTCATGTGGTTGAATGCTATTACCCTCATCCTCTTGTTGCCATCATCTGGCTAATTTACGCTACTCAAACTAGCCGTTTCTTTGTACTTTCTTATTTCCACTGTTTCAGTGGTGAAAAGTAAGTTGGTACATTTATTCAAGTACTGTAAGATTTTGAGGTTCTAAAATATTTTCATTTTCTGCTACTTTATGATCATACCCAACTACATTTCAGAGGGAACAATGTACTATTTCCACTATATTCATTTGACAGCTTTAATTACAGCCCATTTGCGGGATTAATATGTTTCTACAAACCACTGATACATTCACATTTGTATGTGTCATACGTGCCATATTGACATTTCAACAATATATGTCACATCACGTCCACATTACAGTTTTATGACCTGACTTTCCTATCTGGAGGTAGCCAAGCCAGCGACCACAGTTCAAGACTGTGTTTCAACATGAATATTTTGAAGAAGTCCCCTGGACAATTTCCAGCCATGTTTGTGGGGACAAAAAACTGGTATTTTTGACAAAAAGGGGCATTTCTAGCCATGCTTGTGACACAGAAATCTGAATCTTTACGCCAAATCATGATCATTTCCTGGCCCTAACCAAGAGGTTAATGTTAAAACACCAAAAATTTAAAATTAAACCTAAAAATTTTGCCAAATGATGCATTGACCTACATGACTGTGGGATGGACAGATGGAGAGATGGATGGGCGGATGGATGGATGGATGGATGGATTGGATTAAATAAGCCCCAACTTTACCAGCTGAAATATCAAAGTGATGTACACAGTGATGACTCAATAGTTATTATCTAATAATAAAATATGCATTATTCTTAAAAAGGCCAGGACTTACTCAAGAATCTTATACAAGTACTAAAATCAAGAACTTCTCCCACCCCTGCAATTAACTACTTCAGGCATTTCCCAGTGGAACCACGTCGGTCAGTACAATTGAAGTCAGGTTAGTCAGCTGTTTTTTTTAACGGTTGATTCGACTGTAGCTGTTTATATGAATAAATCAGTAAACAATAAATTCCCACTCAGAGTGTGCAGTGAGTCAGCAAAAACAAATGGAAATATTCAGCTGCTAGCTACCAGCTTAATGTGAGCAGTGGGGTATTGCAAAATGAGGAAAATAATGAGCCAGAAGTAATCTGTACTTATTTCTTTAAAAACTATACCTTAAGCGCTGTTTGAGTTTAAGTTGTGTCCTTACACATGAAATCTTGAAATGTTTTAAGAGCTTAATGTTTAGCTGTTTCAACCCAATAACCAGGTTATTCCAGTGAGCACTAAGATAAGATTTACCTGTGCGTGTAAACACAGACGCTGAGCCGTGCATCGTGATAGTTCCCTGTTACATCCCTCGTAGCATTCCTGTTTCTGTGTGACAGTCTGTCCTTGCACATGGCGGCTTTACAATGTAGAACCCTATGCCCAGGTGTTTCCTCAACCCCATCTGTTCCGTCTGTGCCTGAGAGCCTCATCATGGAGGTGCTGCTCATCACTGCTTCTATACAGCATGTACTGATAAGTCTATGGTTGAAGAGCCGTCGTTTAAAAAAAAAAATCTTAACAGTTTGAGTCCAGAATGAGATATAAAATGGGACATCTCTGGTGTTATTTTGACATTAATCTGTAGAGAGGAATAAAAGCTGACTAAATTACTACTTATTATATTCTCAGGGACATGATTTCATTGCTTTTGGCACTACCACTCAACACTCACTTTCATTGTTTGGTATTAAAATAATATCCTGTGTGATCAGTGTAGTGTTTTTTTTTTGTTGTAGTTTTTTTTTTACAAAGAAATCAAGCCGTGCAATAACAAAAAAACAGCCAGTTTTATCAGAAAAACACATGAAAGCAGTGTATGACGACCTTTATTTACGTTTCTTTTTCTAGTGGCCGTAGTAATCCCTATGTCTGATGGTTTGTTGGGTTACACAAGCACAGGACCTAACCAAGTAGTTTTCTTGCTTAAAACTAGCATACAACAAATGTACATTACGCCTGGTGATGGTATGCAGCAACAATCACGTTGTTTTGGGAATGCTGATATGTGTCATTTTGGGAGTGATTGGCATTCAACCTATTTGGTAGTTTTCGATATGAGGGTGTGTTGCAAAGAAAAGCCCTCGGACAGCATTTCTGTAAGAATTTAAAAGACTATTATGTGTGCCCTCTTGATCATCAGCCGGGCTGTCAAGGTCAGAACTGAGCAGTAGTGGCACTACTAAATGAGAATAGAAATGGCGATTCAATTTGCTCTAATTTACCAACTGATGTGCCAATATCAGCTGTAGCACACACAGGGTGGCTCATTTCATTGGCTCTCTGCTGCACATTATTTTTGTCTTCCCCCTTCACAGATCAAGGGTACAGATGACTTTTGTCAGCCATCAGATGCTGTGTGGCAGATGTCACAGCATTTATTGTCACCATGATTTATTGGTTCAGAATGACCACAGCCACAGGGAGGAACACATCAAAAAGGCCAGGCCCTGGTGAAGGGGAGCTACTGAATGCCAGCTCCTCCAACAACTTTCATCCCATTCCTCTTAGGACTGCACGTTTTGCTTCTGGTTATTGTTTGGCCATCTGCTGCATCTCGAGCCGCTTTGACTAAACCGCTAAGCAAACATGGAGTCTGTGCCAAATGCCGTCACCTTCCTTTTGCCCCTCTAATTCGACCCTACTGGGTTTCTTCGGTTAGATCAAGCGCTAATTCATTTGAGTCACTCGTCTGGCAGAGGTTCATTTCCACATGATATTCACCTGTTTTTATTTTGCCATTTGCTTATCGCTAATAATTTCTTCCTGTTGAAAGACGTTAATAGATGAACTGACTCAGCCACTTGTGAATATGTTATCTTTTTTGTCAGTTTAATCTGTTTTAACCTCCATTTATCAAAAGGAAAATTAATTTTAGATGTTCTGTTTACAGATTGAGCCGTCTTGTAAAAGTTTAACTCATTATACCACCGGCAGTTTGATTAAACCTACCCTAACCCTAACCCTCATTCATGGAACACAACCCTTTCTGCAATGTTTAACCAAGTAGTTTTATTTGAATACCCTAGTCACTGTTCTTTTTGCTGCCAAAACACAATCACATATGTTGGGTTTTCACCAGCAGTAACTCAGCACAACACCTGTATGGCTAAAAGCAAACAAGATGAAACATTAAAACCAAGCAGGTGTCTGAAAGTACAAACAGGGACACTGGAGGGAAACCAAACATCAAACCATAGAGATTCAGTTAGAAGCTACAAAAGTAGTGAGAGCTGAACACACGGCAACTTTAAAAAAAAAACAAATTTCCGTCTGGTCTCCTGCACAAGCATCATGAGTCTGTAAACGCAACAAACAATTGTTTTAGGGGGAGTTGGGGGCTCGTCATGTGTTGGCCATGGTCGCAACTATCACGGCAACATGTTTTCACTCCCAACTCATCAAATATGATGCTTGCTCAGTGGCCTTAAGCTTTAAACTATGACACTCTACCTAGCGCTCTAAGATCAGTTTTGCACGCAAGTGGCTCCCTTGTCAAGTTAGTTACAATATGTAATATGCAACGTCTGGTTAGACTTTCAAAATAAAGATTGCTGACAAACAGTTCACATATTAGGACATATTATGACTTTAGGACTGATCTACTTCAAATGGTCGCAATTTGGTTCACTATAGGCACACAAAATGCTTGGTTAGGTTTAGAAAAAGATTATACTTTGTGTTCAAATAGCTACGTTCATATCGTAAGGACACAACTTTAAGTATCGTAAGGACACAACTTTAATGCTCATGTCTGCTGTATTAGACACAGGTGGAGTGAGAATGGGCTGTCTTCACAGCCCACCTGGAGGTGGGGTGGTTGCGCTTTGGCCCCACTCCAAAGACTCTGCATTTTGGGCTCAGTTCGACTCAACTTCGTACCTTTAAGCTGTCAATGGAGAAGCAAATCGGCCACAAGTGCCAATTGAAAAGCCTTATTAGCTTCATCACACAATGGAGATAAAGATGGATATAAGAAATGTTTCTATTAAAAACAGGAAATTGAGGCTGAACAGAAATACAAATAGTTTTTCACTCAATCATACTTGAAAAACACTTCCAAAACTGTATGAGGTCAACACCAAAAAGCCAGTAATATCCAGCAACACTGCAATGAATATGAACAAAGCCTCTCTGTAACAGTGTTGCCTATAGCTGACACCTTTGTTTCCCTTCCACAGCCAAGTTTGTTGCATCATTCAGCAGAAACGATGAACAAAGCACTCAAATATACCTCTCAGCAAATGTTATTAACAATGAAATTCATTTGAACAAATTGTACCAATGCATTGCTGCCACTTACAGAGCGTCCACTAAATGAATTATGATAGCAAAGCATTCCACTGATGTTTCACCTTCAAGGCTGACCTTGTGATGGCTATTCTCTGCTGATGCTTGCCGGAGATAAAAGCTATGAGCCCTTCTCACCCCCCATGCCAAGGACACACGCATCATCGCTTTACTGGCCTATCTGCCCAGGTGATGCATGGCTCCTATAGACAGTCAGTCTGAGGCAGTATTTATAACAAACTATGTGAGGCAGCAACCAACTCATCACCGCCAAGACCTCAGAATCCTTGGTCTCTTGCTGCACCCACTAAGGTTTTGTTATATGCCCTGAACATATTATAAATATAATGTTTTTTCTAGCTATGAAAATGCCAATGAGATGTCAAGGGGAACAGAATGAGTGAGATTTTAAAGATAATTAGTTTTGCTCAAAGCAATTCACATAACGTATTAAAAAAAAAGAAAAAAGAAATGTTTATTTAGTTCTGCTCTTCATTCCCAAATGTGAAATAAATCCTGAAGTCAGACAAATTTTGGTTTACAAAAACTGACTGATGTTAAGACACAGGAGTCAGACTGAAATAGTTATATCAATAGATCCTTCAAACCAATTTGTGGTAAGTGGTAATGGAGACACAGCACATATTAGCACAAAGAATAAAATCAAATGAACAGAAGGATGAATGCGTCTGAACCAACCTGCAAGTGGCAGAATGCAATTTTAAGAAGAAAGCGAAACAAAATCTGCACTCCGGTGTCAGGAAAGGACATCTTGTGACTGGCGGGGAAGTGAACAGCAAAGAACAGTCATCGCTTGAAATTCATTAGGTATCAGTGGGAGACAAAGCACTGACAGGTGTTTATGCAAATCATCAGCGAATGGATTCATCTCCCTAATGGGGAAAACAGCAGTCTCAGAATAATGCGAAGCATGTGGAAGTAAATGATAGTCCACTTGTGAAGTCTGGAGCATATTGCAAGCCTTACAGTGTGTTGTGGTAGAGAGACACAGCTGGAATTAATAATTATTGAGGGCTATCTCTTGTTTTATTCTGAGAACATATGGCATACTTCTTACAATTTAGTCATTCTGCAAACACATTGTGTTGCAGTTTGGAGAAGTTGATGCACTTTCAATTAATCTTAACAAAAACTTTCCATCTCTTTCAGTTTTTCAAGCATTTATACAGACCAGTGAAAATGATGAAAAATAAACTGCATCAACAATCAATCTGATATTGGTATTGATTGTTTTCTCTTCATGTTGTGACAAGACACAAAGTCTACACCTATATGCTCTGTGAGGCTGTACAAAGGCAGTGCTTCGAGGTAAATGCCAACATCAGTATGGCCACATTAAATGACAGTGTGATAATAATCAAGACATACTCACTTCAAAAACCACTGAAACGGTCGCCATAACTCCCCATTGACTTCTGGTTTCACACTGGACAGGTACAGCGTCCTCCTGAATGGAAGTTCTGTGCTTGTTCATCCCGACCGTCCATTCTCGACCACATCTCAAAGCAGAATTTTCGCTTTATTATACTTAGACTTAGACTTAGACTTAGACTTCACTTTATTGATCCCGTTGGGATGACTCCCTCAGGGAAATTGAATTTCCAGCAGCATACAGTTCACGAGAAAATAGACTCTTAGCAAAAATAGAAAATAAAGATAGGAATAGAACAAAATACAATAGAATACAATAAAAATAGATTAAAATAAAATAGGATAAATAAAATAAAATAAAATAAATGTGAATGTAGGACTGTATATTTGTTATTGTACAGAAATTATTGCACGAAAGTGAGAGTGTCCAGGTATGTATGTGAATAAATAGATAAATAGATAAATAAGTTGTTGCACAGTGAAATCACAGTATTGCAGTATTGCCGGTTATTTGTTTCCTCCTATTTCCTCCTATTTCCTCCTCCCCCCAAGTGAGGAGTTGTACAGCCTGATGGCATGAGGGACAAAGGAGTTCTTAAGTCTGTTGGTCCTACACTTGGGAAGGAGCAGTCTTTCACTGAACAGGCTCCGCTGGTCACTGATGACGGTGTGCAGAGGGTGGCTGGTATTGTCTATAATATCCAGCAGTTTTTCCAGTGTCCTCCTCTCTGCCACCGTCACCAGAGGGTCGAGCTTCATGCCGACCACAGAGCTGGCCCGCCTGATATACAACTTCTCCCCACCTCCCCCTCTGCAGCTGTAATAATTACTACAGGTGCTAGATGCTGAGGCTGATCAGTTAGTAACTAAGGTTTTTGGTGGCGCTGGATGAAAATATACGTTAGTTTGATTAATCTTAAGGGGACATAATGTCTGCATGACATCCATCCATCCAATAACATTTGAGAAATTTCATTCAAAACCACATTTTATTGTAATGGTGGTAGAAATGGGAATAGAGAGCTGGTTCCAAATTGGTGGTTCCCAAAAAATTTAAAAGTGTGGCTTCATTTTTCAAAGAAAGATGATGACTAGTTGTAATGTCTGTAAAATGATCATTTAAAAGAGGATTGGAAATACCATCAATATACTTGTCACAAGACTGGCTTAAATAACAGAGCGGCACACCCTTACCACGGCTAAACATCCTTAGTTATAATAATGATCACGTTACACAGGGAGGCTTAGCAGGTTTTTTTCTCTGAGAAAGAAAACCTAAATGAAACCAAATTCTGTACAAATATTCTCTTATTTAATCAATCTTAGATGATGACAGGCAGACTGTCATCACAGCAATTAGAAATCAATAAGAAAATCAATGAAGAATCAGATCGAAAAGCAGACTTGATTATAGGATTGGTATCAATCAAATCTTATCAATTCCCATCCCTACATGGTAAAGTCAGGAGATCATCAAAGTAAGTGCAGTTCATCTCATGGGGACCATGAATCTCTGTATACAATTTCATGTCAATCCATTTGGTGGTTGAGTTATTTCAATCTGGACCAAAGTGGTCAACTGACCGACCGACTGACATCACCACTCCTAAAGCATACTGGATGACAAAAACTATTGCTGAAAGTGTAAATTTCATAATGGCACAAATGTACTTCTTACTGAAAACAGGTTGGCTTTGCTTGAATGTCAGTTTGACATTGAGAGGATGTTGTATTGTGCAAAAAATAAATAACTTCAAAGACTTTGAGGCAAATTTGTGATATCTGATTTTCGGTTATATGAATAAAATGAAATTAACTTGACAGTGACACGCCATTAGAAAGAATTAGCAACATAATATTGGTTTTAAGACTTTGCTACTTGAGAACTTTCTCACTTTCAACTGGTATTATCCCAGTTATTTCTCATAGTGACATCAATTAACACACAGCCTGATAAATATTCAAAGTTCTTTTCATATCCTGTCATGGGAGAACAAAATGGAGACAGTGCACAAGGCTTACATCTTATTAATGACTCATTTACTTTGATCACAAGCTGTCATTACACTGTTTGTTTCTTTTATTTTGTCCCATTCAACATCTGCCAAGAGACTGTAAAAAATCTCAGAGCATTTAAGAGAAAAATCAAAGTTGCCACAACAATGAACTGTTCCGTTTGATAAGTGCCTGATATACACATGCCTAAAAATGATTTGAATGCGCAAGTGATTTATGAAAGGCTTAATTACATTCTCCAAATTCATGATACTGTATCTGTCACATCCACAGCTGTTCCACGAACTTCAAAACAATGCACACTTTCGGCTTGTTTATGTAACTTGTCTATAGGGGGTAAGTATGTTAATGCTGAGTCCTTGATATGCTAGTGGAGCCTCTCTATTTTTAGTGCGCACAGCGTTTCCTTGCAAAATCTCACTCTAATGAATACTTTCTTCATTTCATGTTTTGCAACCTGGGCTACATGGCCTCAAGATACAGATATTGACCAACAATATGGTGTAGTTTCATGGCTGACAATCTATAACAAGGCCCCAGTTCCTTTTCCACTTAATGTCTCACCACATTGTTTAATGGGGTTTTTGTACTTGAATTCTTAATTTTAAGGCCACTGAACAGGGAGAATTCAGTCATTGCCTTGATACAATGGTTGGGCATTTTTGGCAAAGTGTTCGACTTTGAGATCGAAACCAATCTAATAGCTGTTCACTGAAACTGAAGCTACACAGAAGACTCTTAGGATAGCATTAAGAGCAGAAACAAACAAAACAAAGAAACAAACAAAGAAACAAACAAAATCAAACTTCACATTTCTTTATGTTGCAACTTCCTGTTTGTTTAGGTTAAATTTTCTATTCTATATTGTGACAACGCTGTACTTATGGTCTGTTATGTTTAGGCACAAAAAACACTGTCAGTGTATCAAAATACCTGCTATGGTTGCCACAAACACGGCTGGAGATGTCCCGACTTCCCGTCAAAGACACCTGTTTTTTGGTTGACACAAACATGACTGGGTATGTGCTGACCTCCCGTCAAAAACATCTGGTTTGTGTAGCCACAAACAAGGCTGGATATTTAAAACAACAAGGTGATGTGTTACGAGTTCCAGTAAATACACTAGGCTATGCTGAGTTGCAGTTGGATGTTGCTCCATAATTAGCAAACAGACTTGGAAGCGGGATCATTTTCTTATCCAACTCTTAGCATGACAGCGTCGCAACAACTCAGTTACAATAAATAGCCAAGATGACTGTTTAAGAAAGCACCAAAAATAAAATTCTAGAATATTTGCAGTCTCTGGGCATATAACGGTTTGAGTTATTAAAAATTGACAGAAATATTGGCAGCTTCATTTCACAGTATCAGTCAAATCTGATGAGAACACATCAGGCTGAGAAGGCAATTCCTTCGATGGACCCATTCAGTCAAGTCAGTCTGGGAGGAAAATGTGTTTTTGTCACTGAGTCACTTCACTAATCAAATCAGAATCAGTGATTTCAGAGTGGAGTATAGTCGGTGCTTACCAAATCATTATGGTCAATAAACTGTGGGCATATTTAGCCTGCATTTCAGCCCTCCCCAACACCCATGTACCCCCCCACCACACCCACCCTCTCCTTCTTTGCTCTCACTCTCTATGATCTTGTTTGTCTCTCACAGCTCGGCTAATTTTGCACTTGGATGTAACTTTGGCTCACAGGAGAATGCGCCTGTTTTGCATAATCTGGTTTCTAGGGCTACAGTTGTAATACAGCTGCAGTCGGAAATGCCATGAGGAGTCAACCCCCAGAGTGATGCAGTGCAAATGAAGTGTCCGCTGATTCCACAGCCATTCAAATGCAATGAACTCTTTCACCAGATCACTGTACATAAAGGAGAACATCGAGTACAATTCCCTACGTAGGAAAAATACACACTGGAGGTCATTCAGGGTTGAGAGTAAATATGCAAATCTATTATGATACACCTTAAAGGAAAACTGTGCAGCACCACTTGTTTAGCATAAGGCCAAACTGAAAAGGCCAAGTCAACACATTGACAGAACAGCAAACCGAACTCTGTATAGATTTTAGAAGAGCAGAGTACAGTGGAACTGGTAAAAGTATCTGAGTCAAGGGGGTTAAAGCAGAAATCAGTAAGTTAAGGAGGAGCACATAGCTGTCAGTTGACCTCTATACTGGCTGGCTGGCATTGCTTTGACCCTGAATCGATCCTGTGTTGGCCAGTTAACTCTTGGCCTCTCAGTCTTACACTCCTCTGCGGCTCCCACAGAAGTGAGGTGATGTGTACGGACAACCCCCGACTTTAACAGTCTTTGGAAAGCACTTCAACCCTCTGCTGAGTGAAATGTCAGCTTTTGTCTGTCTTGAGCATCCAAAGGTTGCTCTTTCATCTTTAGAAAGCCCACTGATAGAGTCAGTTATGTTTATGTATATGTATCATCTCATACCCCATTTACATTATAACATATGACCTGGCTGTAGATTTGTCAACCAAATAAAGGCAGAGTTCATTAGATAATACCACATTATATCATTTAAGTGTTAATTGTGATTTGCATTTGTTTTTAATTGCTAATCTCTTTACTTTGGATGCCTGAAAATTAACACTGAATAAAACAACAACAACAAAAAAACATTAATTTCCCATACAACATCTAATTCCCCCAGTTTGGCAAATGTTCAGCTGCTTCAAATGTTCTTGCATACATAAATTCAAATGTGAAAACGTAAAGCTCACAGCTAACAAATGGCAGAGGCAACATTTGTGTATATTTTATATTTATTTACATTCCTGCAGCACTATAGTCTTACAGTGACCTTTTGTCTGTAAACACTAAGCGTTAAAAAACAACAGCTGCACAAATACCAAGCAACAAATTATGCAGTAAACCTTCTCACATACCCTCCACACCTCCTTCTTTAAACAACAAGTGTAATCCTACCATAGTGTTTAACATTTTAAATCCAATGGTATAAACTTCTTTGCTTTTTTGCCATATAGTTATGATTTATACAACTCTCATATCAGTCAGCTCATTATGGAGCTTAAGCCAGGAGACTGTTAGCATAGTTTAGCATAAAGACAGGAAACAGCTAGCCTTGCCTCTAGCTCGTCGATAGTATAAAAAAGGGGATGAGGATTCAGGGTCGAAAAAGGGAAGTCAATGTGGAAGTGCTTTAAACCTGCATTCTTCCTAATGGAACAGGGGAGCATGTATGTAAGCTTATGAGAAAATGACCCAACCCCTCACTCGATTTTAACACCTTAGCAAACTTATTCCTAACAAGTTTATAATTTCAGTCACTAGTTTCAAGTGAAACCAGCTCCCCAGCTCCACCCTGTCCTCCAAATTTGGTCACTTCTGGCTTCAAAAAAACACCAGGCTTCAAAACGCAATCCATCCTACCAGAAGCAATGTTGGCAGGTACATTTCTGAAAACCACAGATATGTTGAAACTTTACAGTACATTTCTTTATGTTGCAATTTACATTTCATTCATTTCACATGTGCAATTTTTAAATTTTCTTTTGTGACAGCATTGTGCTTGTGGTCTGGTTAGGTTAAAGCACAAAATCCATTAAGTTCAGGTTAGGAAAAATCACATTTTGGTTGCCACAAACATGGCTGGCCTCCTGACTTCCTGTCAAAAATATCTGTTTTTTGTTGCCACAGTCACAGTCACAACGCTGGAAATTGTTGCAAGGTCTCCTTAAATCTTAAATATATCCAGTAGTTTCACATGTGTTGAAACACAGTCTTGAACTGCGTTCACTGGCTTGGCAGCAACCACCACCATCCCCTCCACCTCAAGATATGCAAGTCAGCTCAGCAACATATAATGTTACCGTGATATCACACACATTGTTCGTAGCCTAGATGTGAAACATATCAGTATTTTGTGCCGATTTTTTTTCTTTCTGGTGACTCGACTGCAAAACAGTCCACAGACCAGTTAGTAATTTACTCACTTATTAATATGTTAAGTCTTGTTTGTGTATATATAAACAAGTCGCAGGTTTAGAAGGTGTTATGTGCCAGATTTTTTCTTGGTAACTCATTGGAGTCTCTGCTGTTCGCCTGGAAATCACTGTGCCCTGCCAAGAAGCAGTCTGGCAAATAACCCCAGTTAAACTTACTTTTAGTCTGATGGGACCAAAGAATTATACTGTACTTAGCAATGGCTATTTCCAGTCTCCTTGTGCTGTCTTCTGCCATGTCAGCAACTGGAGACTATCGTCTTCAGAATGACTATGTGCCTCTTGTTGGTCTTAAACTAAAAGCTCTCCTGCCTGGGCACTGCATTTTAGAGGACAGGCCATTGTAGGTGGATTTGGAGTAGAGTCAAATTATTTCCATTCTCTGTAATAGACTTTAATGGGTCCTCAGGGATATTCAGGATATTCTAAGTATTCTTGCGTCACTCCCTTTTGCCGCATTTACTGTACCTCAGGTGTTTGCAATGGTCTGTGATCCCCTGTAGGTGTTTGGTGGTGTACAATAGGATAAACAGCGGGACCCTCCCAGGTGCAGTAGATTTGAATTTTTAAATCTTTACCTTAAATGAATATAATGTAATATATGCTATAAAGTTATAGCTTTTATACTAGTTGTGTTATCGTGATTTCTAATACTAAAGTCCTGAGCATCTGCTTATGTTTTAGCCCAACAGAAAAAAAAAAAAAACATTTAATGTATTTTAATGTTAATTTTCACTACTTTACAATCCATGTCAAAAAAGAATACATAAGCAGATTGTACATTATACATGTCATTTAATTCCATTATACTAATTAAATTAATTGATAGTGGACATTGAAGGGATTTCAGTGTCTGGTTAAAGACATAGTCACGGTAATAAAGACTAAGAAATAATTGTGATCTTAACAAATATAAATGGTAGTTGTGACACCACAGACTTATTTATGTCCAACAACAGACTGTGAGCTAAAATGAGACGTACCATCTGCATCGCGCTGACAAAAAAAGTTGTCACTTCTACAGTGATAAAAGGAAGAACTGGATGTTATACTGACAAAGGAGGCAGTGAGGAAATAGCCACACCGCATTCTAAGAGGCAAAAATAAATAAATGAATGAATAAATATAGATATACTTTTCAAACAGTGAGTCAGCGGGGTCATCGCATAAGGCAGAATAGAAGGTATTGTTCTGGGAAAACGTTGAAAGACACTGAACCTAACTATACACAACTATCAATCATTCATTTCTTGCGGCCACCTCTAGAGAGGGGAAGCACAAACAACATCCTGAGTCTAATGCTGTAGTTTTACTGATCATTTCAGTGTATGTCTGTGAGTCTTTGGTGTGGCTGATATAGAGAGGCTTTCACAACAGGCAGTTTACCAAGACATGTTCAAAGGCAACCCCCCTATTGGTTTATGTGTTATATTACATTAATAACACCTCTGTCCCGTGGGTGGCAGAAGCTTGACAGCGTTCTGGTCCCCGGTCGTCCACACCAAGCTGCTCCTGTTTTGGGCTGAAAGGCTCAGCGGGAGGAAGTCAGACAGCAGGAGTTATGACTATCACCATGAGCCACACAAAAGTGGGCGGCTTACCTAATGTTGAACCAACTTTGTTTTTTGGAGAGAGCGAAGACATATAAATGTCTCATTCATGATTTAGTTCACCCACAAACGAGCCTTAATATGACAGAGACTAGGAATGATTTTTGTCTCGGCAAATTTTTTTAATTCAATCTATACAATATGCAACAATTCTGCAATAAAATGTGTAAAAACTAATAGAACTTTTTTTGATTTGTTGAGTTCTGTACTTACATAAACCTGAATATTTCTAACAATGTTTAAACCCAGAGAAATCCACACATTTACTCAAGGAAAGTGTGCTTTTCATTTGGTAGCCTGTCGCTATAACTTGCAGGATAGAGTGAGGAGGTGATTCATGTCACGTAACATAACAAATTACTTCATCCATGAGAATTTGTGCCTGGTTCACGTCAGCAATGGTGGTTGTTTAAAGCGAGAAGAGATTTACCGCAGGGTTATCTGAATGGATATTACCCCTCAATTCCACCAGATATGTGTCCGCTGCGTTACGGCTCCGCCACGGCAGCGGAACTGATAGGTTTCACTCTAGTCTATGTGTTAACTTCCACCAGGTCCGCTGCGCTGCGTTTCTGCTGCGTCCCAGCTCCGGCAGTCCGCAGCCCTCCGGAGCAGATACGCAGGACTTCTATTTCTGGCGGATGCCGGAGCACAACGCAGCAATTCAGCCAAATTCAGCACAGAGCAGACAGGAAGTCAGACACGAAACAACAACATGACATCTGGTTAATTTTCAAATAAAACACTCCGTGTTGATGCCAGCACAAAAACCTCAAAAAAGAGACAAATACAAGCTCTTCTTCTAATCTTTCGGTTGGGAACACTTTGTGTTGTTGTGTTTATAACACATACCTATAACTGCGGTCGCAGGTGATTATGTAATTATCGCGGGAACTCCTCGGTCTCGTAACTCCAGCTGTTCGAGGGGCTGCACCATGGCAGACTCAAAACGCAGCTGGTGGTGGTTGCTGGACGACGGAGCAAAACCGTACCAGAGCCGTAACGCAGCGGACATGCATCCAGTGGAATCTTAGCGTTTGATGATCACAACTGGACAATGAGGCGTGAGATATTGACACAGCTTGGAATTGAAAAACTCACCAAGGCCGCAACATAGATGGAAAGGTAGTTTCCTTCATCTGCCTTCATACAACCTGACTGAAAGGGATCCAGTAACACCATTTTTTCAGGACATTATTTTTTATTAGAAATTCATACGATTTTGTTGTACCTAAATCCAAGGTTTCTAACAATGAGAACTATACTGTACACTATGTTGTAACATTAAACAAAGACTGGTGTAGCATATACCTTAAGTTCATCCTGTTGTCACAAATAAAATCCTCCTCTGGAGATAAGCCACGTTAATGATAATTAAACACATTAATCTTGTGTTACCCGTCTGCTCGCTAATCGGTTTGTCAAAGTCAGCCAGGATTTTCATTCCAGATAGAGCAGTGCCTCTAGTATACCGTTTTTGTGTTTATTCTTCTTCTTGGCTTGCAGGACCCTGACCAGAGGCTACTGAGAGGAAGGACCTGCCAAGCTGAGAGGGGATTGGCACGATCCATGGGAGTGAGAGTCATAGTTGTTGAGACACTGCTTGATTGTAGCTGTTCTGGCACCTTCCTCCCCTTTGTAACGGTGCCAAAAGGTGGCATGATGAGATACAAACCTACAGCATTTCATCAATATATAATTGATTAGTCTACAGTTGGATCAGGATTTAGTTCAAGCTCTGGGCAAACAGCCCATCTACTGTGGCTTGTGTTAATTTTCTAAAAGTTCCTTTGTCACAAAAGCACAGTCCATGAAAATGTGCTTCTTCCCACATCCCATGATGTGGTCACGCCTACAGTTTGCTTTGTTTGAGCCAAGCTATAGTGTAAAAGTTACATTTGAAGCATTTCTGCATTTTCACATTTCATATATTAAAGTCCACATTCTTTAATTATAATTTAACTGTGTTGACGTGATTAATAGACAGATTTAGGAAGCTGGCGTCCTGCAAAATCTTGTACAAGCACTGTTCCATACACTGTCTGCATGATGGTTAACAATCGACTGCATCCACTACATAATGTGAAGAAACTGCTAAATATAAGCATCATCTACATCTTGCATTGTAATTTATTTAAATCATACGCATTATAGTTTACCAGCAAGGGGATGGAGGCAGAGACAGAGACCTGCAATTTAGAATCCCATTGTTTTGCACTTGCTCAGTAAACTAGCATATAATATTGAACAGTTGTGACCTTAACCCCCTATTTACTGATTTTTTTGGCCGCTCGTGGGCAGCGCGAACAAGCTGTAAACATAACACCGACACAGCTTTAAGCTGACATGGGCAAACTTGTTGGCAAACAGTTGCTTATGTACATATCAAGCATGCATGGAGCAAAACTAAGCTTAGAGTTAAACAGACAACTTCTGCCCCTTAAGCAAGATGTATAGAAAACCAATTTAAATGCTGATGGTGTCAATATTCTATAGCCATTGCACTGTGAAACCAAGATTCACTTCATAATGATGAACAAACTGATTAGAACAAAAACTTGTCTTTTGCAAGTGTAATTAGATGTGTTTCCAGCTAGTGAATCAAGTCCATATCCAAGTCCTACCAAATCTTAAATATCTGCCTTTCTAGCTGCTAAATGCTCCACTATGTTTACTGGCTAGTCTTTAACTTACCCTGTCTTTCCCTTGGTGCTCAGGAGGTAGCACACAGTGGGTTTAAAGAGCTTTTTCTCTGAAAACATTTACCTGCTGCTGCTGGAAATGGGGTTTAGCGAGACTGTAAAAAACCCTTGAAATCAAAATAGCTGAAAGACGCAAAAACACTTAGAAAAGCTGAAGGGAGCTTCACAGTTACATTAATTCTCTGTGGGTTTGTTGCTACAAGTGACTCCTTTCACACAACACACATGATGTCATACAACATAGTCAATATAAAAATACTGATTCCAGCAACTTTAAATATACTTATCCAAGCATGATTGGTGTGATCACACCTTTTGTGTCGGGTGTGTATACATATTGCTAAAAAAGTTTAAATTGTTGCACTGTGGTGATGAGTAATAGTTAACACGTACATGGAGCAGCAGTAATCACACTGGGGTTTAGCACAATAATACACGATGCAGCCTTGAGATCAGAACAAGAAGAACAATATATTTTATTCTCCCCCTTGTTTCAGTTCAAGAATTTAGATGGCATTCCCATCCAAGCAATCTAATCAGGCATTTTTATTGTGTGTCTCTCTCAAGGACATAGACTGTTGATGGACACATGCTGGCTACTGTGACTACTGTGCCTTTCACCTTTTAGCAATGGGAAAGTCTCGCCACGAGGTCACCTTGTGTCTGTGTTACCCCTAACAAGGACTTTTTATTCCAATAGAACACTTGCTAAAATAGCATCATCGCTGCCACAATCAGGGGTTTTATCCCCACTTTCCCACGAAAACACATAAAATTGCTTTGGTATGGAGGGTTGAATTATAGGAAACTGAATACCAATAAGTCATATGAAGTTTAAAAGCCTACAATTTGAAAATGGTAGGAAGCAGAGGGTGGACTGGGTGCTACCAAAATGACAGATGTTATTGGAACAGTAATATACTGCAGACAGTGTCGGATAAATCAACATTTCAGTATCTATAGGGAATATCATGCAAATTTGAGGAAAATGAGCAGTAGCAGTGCACGGACATGAACACAGGACACACCAAATATGTGACTGAATTTATAATGGTCTGCAGTAAAAAGGGTTTGGTTGTATAGCCATGTATTTTTCTAGAAAACATGGTAATACAACATGAATGTCATGCATGCGGAGAAGATGTCAAACAAGCACCACATATTAAGTTGCATGACATGTTACCATTTAGTTATTCATTGAGTCTGCATTCTAATTCTAAGCAGGACAGTAAAAAAAAACAAAAAAAACCCCACAAATCTCATTAGAGCCCCTGCCTTGTATTTTAATTTTGGATGTTTACATTGTGTTCATGTTTAAAATCACGTCAGTTACTTGAATTCCTCCTGGTAAATAGTCAGTGATGTAGCAAATAGTGAACAATGATTCTTGATGCTGAAAAGGCCCAGTGAAGGTACATCTTCAAGAAAGATAAAGTCTGATTTTCATTCCTTGTATTCATGAGCACAGCCATCATGTAATTTAGTGCCAAAGCACGCAAACTGAACAGGAAACAATGAAGTCAGGTATCTAGTTTTTTACTCTATCGGGACAGATATGTACTAAGTAATGCTTGAGGTTAAAATATGTTTGATTTTTCAGCATAACAACTGGCTCTGAAGGGTCAGGTCAGTCAAAGGGTTTGGAGTTTCTCACCCACTGACTTTTAAATTACTCACCCGAAGCACTTTGAATGCTTGATCAATATTTCAGCACAGACTGCCACTCCAGGTTAGATCTTCGGTTGTGAGCAATATATACTGTGGTTATGTGCATGACTGCTCCAAAACTGCCCGCAAACCCCCCATCTCACATGCATAAAACAATCATATGGTTAAGGGCAATTCCACACTTTTCCTCTCTATGTCTGCGTTTGACTATCAATAAAGATAGTTTCTAAATTCCACAAGTATTTTACAATGTGGGGTAACCTACTTTCCCCTAGAATATCCTCTTTACTTCCAGTTTCTTTTTCCAGGATATTCTTCGACATTCCCTAGAAACCATAGTCCCGTAACTAGGTACATTTAGCAAAGTGCTATACTTAAGTACAAACGTATGGTAGTTGTACTTTACTTGAATTTGTTCTTTTAATGCCACTTTCTACTTACATTTCAGTGGAAAATATTGTAGTTACTTTTTACATCACAGATTGAGATTTCCACATACCAAACAAATGAAGAGTTAAACAATCTGATGCTTTGTTAGACACAACTCTAGTCTCGCCTTACACACTTGACAAGAAGAAGCAGTGGCATTTCTCTGTATTTTCAGAATTGTTACAAACCAAACAATCAATTAATTAATGGAGAAAATAATCTAATCAAATCTAATAATCTTTATGTAACCATAATGGAAATAATTATTATACATTATAATGATTATTGTATTGCAACATTTCAAAATGAGCTTTACCTCAAGTAACTACAACAGTGAAACCCTTTGTCAAAGGCGGTCATTTTTGTTCTTTTACTGTATATAATACACATATATAGAATAGAATGTAAGGGAAATACACAATACAGTAGAGTGAATACACCGCTGCCCACTATGTTGATGTTGTAGATAATTATACGTTTGATAATGAACAAAAAGGCTGGGACTTGTTTTACAATCTCTTTTTCACTGTTAACTTACTGCATATAGATGTCCTGCTTACAATTGTGCGTGAAAGCAGGGGACAGCTTCTTAAGAAATCAGCGATCAGAGTGATAATCAGTGATAATTAATCTCTTCAGCAGTTGCCCTTACAGTGGCAGCCATAATAACAGCTTTATTCCATTTTAAAACTGCAACCATTCTGCACTAATGCAACAAACACACTGTTGTCTCTTTAATATACTGTGCAGTATCTGGTCGATAGAGCAAACAAACAAACTGACACGCAAAATTATAATTTGATGAGATTATATTAAAGAAGGTTGACTGCCATGTGTACCAAAGAGAATGAGTAAGTCTTTGGTGGTTGGACGGGGGGAGTTGATTCTGGTGAGTAGAACATCGCCACTGGATGAAGAGCTGGAGGAGGAGGGTCGCATGAATGCCTGACATGACAGCAGAGACATGATTGGCTGATAGTGTTCGAGGCAAAATCTGGTTGGTTAAATGGATGGAGAGTACATAATGAAACGCCCATGTCAGGTGAATGGAGGGAAGTGAATAAAAAGATAGTCTTCCTGATTGAACTTACGCTGAGCTTCATATATGGTTATAAAATATAATAGATAAAATATGTAAAAACTAAGTAAATATGTCTTCTTTGTAGTGTTCTATGCCCTGCAATGCTTTCATCATTTTAGTTTACTGAGTTTGGAGTGATACTTCAATCGAAACACTGTTTTTAGCAATATTGCAGTTTCAAACTCAATCATCATTAATCCCTCTTTATCTCTGCTGCATATCAGAAACAGCATCAGCCGAGATGAATGGAAGAGATCAGAAGAACTGGTGACAAAAAAGAGAAGGGAAAGATGTGGGAGATGTGGGACACTGGGGGGAGTTTCTTTACATGAGTTACTACAGAGCTGATTTTCCCAGATATACAGTATTCTCTCCTATTGTGGTGGCCAGTGTAGACCCTGCTTAATATCATGTTGCAGCTATACTGCATCAGAAGTCCATATAGTACCGTACATGGGTGCAATTTTGAGGCATTTGCACTCTACTTGAGTCCCTCCATTTTCTGCTTGATACTACACTACATTTCAAAGAGCAGTATTTTACGTTTCACTTCACAGCATCTATTTAAGACCTACAGGTACAGGTTACTTTTCAAATCAAGATTTTACATGCAAATGTATAGTCGGTTAGTAAAATATATTCCATTGTTATATGAAGTAGAACAAATTCGCTCCATTCTGACCAACTACAACATTAAAGAACCACTTTCATATGAATATATCAACACTGATAGTAGCTACTCTGCATTATGACTGTGACTTTTGGTAACATTTTGTTTCAAATACTTCTATTCTTTCACTTAAGTGAAATTTTGAATTGTGGAGTATTTTTGTAATGTTATTATTTAAAGCTGCTACAAGGAGCTTTAATTTTTTTTATGATTCTGGCAGCCCCTACGGACAGAAGTGGTATTGCCACCAACACGGATGAATGGATGACAAACAGTTTGCATATTATGACTTTTTGACTGTTATTAAAGTTGCAGTTTAGTAAGATGTAGGCACCAAAAAAAAAGGTTAGGTTCAGGAAAAGTTCATAGTTAGTCGAACTATTCTCGCTCCTTATACTACTAAACTAGAGGGGCGCTTAAGTCTGAATTCTGCCCGGTGACAGGCATTAAGAATGAATATGATAAAGTTAAACAAATAGCAATCTTCAGTGATCAGTGTTACATTGCAACTGTTTCATAACCCTTTAAAAGTTCCTTGTAAGTTTAAGCAAATGAGTTAAAATCTTCTTCCACAACTGCAGGTAGTGTTTTACTTTAATGTAAGACAAACTTCTAGACTCTCAGAATAAGATCACACCTACGGCTTCTTTGCAAAGGTCACAGATCAATGACAACTCAAAGTGGTGTGCTCATCTACTGTATCTCCACATGCTGATGAAATATTGGCATACATCTACACTCACTCCTACAAGGCAAGCATATTTATACAGCTCATTCAAACACAACACATGTTGATCAAAGTGCTTTACAGAAAGCTGCCAATTAGATCGAAAGATAGAAATACAATTAACAAATATGAAAATCAGTCAATAGATAATTATTGAGAGCATTATTAAAACACAAAAGGCATGTTGCACAGAGAATTAATGAATCGTGAAAACATAGCGTGACCAAGCGTGTCTTCATGATCAAAAAGCTGACAGATGGGTTTTAGATGTTTTTTAAAGATATCAGTTAAGGGGACAGATGTAACAGTGATGTGCAAACCATTCCACAATTTAGGAGCAATAATGGAAGAAGCTTAACACACATAATAGTGCAGTTGTTTGTTTTTTTGTGTGTGTGTGATAAACAGTTTTATTTTAACGTTCAAATGGACAAGACATTATAGACATAACAACACAGAGTTGTAAACATAAAAGTAAATACTAGCAAACCCTTCTTTTAAGACGGCCCCTAATAGACAGAGCAATGCCTTAAACATACCTGGACAGTAGCGGGTTTGGCTCTATTAAGTCGTGCTACACTCAAGGGACGCTGAAAGCTGGTAGGATGCTAACCAATATTCAATCAAGGGAAGTCTGGGACGAAACCACATGGTCAATATGATCTGTTTTGCCCCAGTAAGACCTGCCAGCAGTAGTCTATGTTGATTTAAAGGTGAGAGAAAGAGAGAGTGAAAGAAGAAGTTGCTATTAAGCAGGGTAAAAGCAGGGATTGGGTACTATTGTGGATCCTAGGAAATTTGACACCAACAAAAAAACACGGATCCAAAAATCTCATAGTGCAGTTATAAAAAGATGAAAAACAATGTAGCACATAATTTCAGATAATATTCAAAACTCTGGTTGAACAAATCAATCAACAAAAGACAAGATAAAAACACTCTGAGAATGTTTGGTGACAACAAAGTCAAAGGAAAGTACTTTGAGTTGGCTACTAGTTCTGTTTTGATAGTGATCAGAACATCTGATTAACATTTAGTCAGTGTGTGACTGTGCACCACTTTATCCCACTTGCATGAAAGCTGTCTGCTGTCCGAGTCCTTTTTAGACAGTGGCCTTACAATAAATAATATAAAAAAGGGACAAATACCCTATAAAGAGCCACACAAGCACTGGTTTGACATCAGCTAACCCTCTTTTTCTCTCTTCCTGTCTCACATTAAGTTTTAGGCCGTCTCTAAGTCTATGTAATCTGATATGATTCTGTTTTTCCTTTTCAAATACTGACAGAAAAACTGCACACGTTTATGAACTCTGTCTGTGTGAAGGTAAAAATTGGTTTTCTGTTTGTTTTCTTTGTTGTGTTGTGTATACCTTTCATTTAATATGTATGTTGCACAATATGTGCATGCGACACAATCCACAGTTTTTTTTCTCTATCTTTGCAGTTTACAAGCTTAAAATCTACAAACCACAGAATCATTAATGACATGTAATGGGAATATAATGCAATGACTGAAATAAGGCAGGCAAAAAGAAGTCAGAGCTGGTTCCTGTTTGATGTTCATAAGCACCTAATCACTGTGTTACAGAAACAAGGTATCTAGGCAACCGAAAATAAAGACAAAAAGAAAATGCCAGTAGTGTTATTATGGTTTAGACAGGCAGGATGTAAGAATATGTTTCAGGTTAATTGGACATAGTGCGCAGAGTAATGTTGTGACTAAGGCTTTCGGTTCTACTTTAAGAGTCTACATATTTGTGCGGAATGAACTGTCACTGAAAAAATGGTGCTTACAAGGTAGGAGTTTAAATTAAATAATACAATGTGTATATTCAATTTGCAAATATCAAATCTGCAATGAGAAGTTGCCAATCTTGCAAAAATGAAAAATGACCTTCAGTGCGAGAAATGATTGAGGCACTGTTACATAAATTGATGTGAGAAAAATCCTGCAACTAAGCACTTTTTGATACTGAAGTTTAAATACACATTAAAGTGGTACGCGCTCTGTGTTTTATCTCATCCAAATCAATTTGGGAAACTAATTTAACTAAATTTAAATGAAAGTCGGAGATGGTAAACATTAGATTATTGCATTAACGGTATAAGTTGTGGTCTCTGATTCTAATGAAAGCAATAAAGTGTGACAGTAACTGTTAAAAAACCCACATTTAAAACTTCTTCCTGTGTGCTCAGGAGGTCTGGCCTGGGAGTTATCACACTCGGGCCTCTGTTCAGTCTGAACACCTCCTGGTAGACTGGAAATTTATGCAGGCTTCAGAAATATTCAGGGAAGCTAGTGAAATACGCAAAATAGAACCGGCTCACAGGGGCTGTAAAACACAGAGCTGAATATACTTAAAAAAAGATCATTTCAAAATGAAAAAGAAGAAACCACAGTGGTTATCTTTGACATTAGGAGGATTAAATTGTTTAATTTGGTCCAGTTGCACTTGGGAGTTATGTGATTAATCAATACATATTGACATTTCCACATTATATTATTGGCTCTGCTATTTCACACGATTAATACAGCTACAGTGTTATCTTAGTCAATATTACCCTAATCATTAGACCCGAGCACTTCCCAAGTAGTCCTGTAGCGTGTTGAGGATTTAAATTGACCGTTGAGGTCATTATAGAGCAGCGCACACCTCATTCCTAATTCACATCCTTCACACTAACAGGTCCCCAATAATCTATCTGTAATGCCCTGACAATGTCTGAACATAACGGAGGTATATCATTCTTTAATATCAACAGAGCTAACGTATTCCAGAGCTGTGATCCAATGCTCTGTGAAAATATGCAGAGTAAATGTGTTTTTCCCGATACGTCCACGGCTGAATATGACAAATGACAGTGATTTGCCTCAGGACATGATCACTCACAATTGCCAGTTCAGAAAATTTTATCTCACTCTAGTGGGAGCATTGACAAAGGACAATTGAGCTATCAGGTATTCTGCCTGACAGCGATATACTTCAACCTGACTCCATATAATTTTGTTGTTCCTGTCTGCGTGGCAAAGGGGAAAATGTATGTTTGCAAGGAACACAAAACAAAGATTTGAATTGTTAGATATATATTTCCGTAAACAAATTCATATATGTAGAGAAAACTAAAACAATATAAATGAATGCAAGTCTTTTTCAGATTTTGCCAATGATCTTGGCATACATGATCAGAGAAGCTGAGCAAGTGAGCCAGCTAGGTATGATTTAGTCAGCCATTAGTAAATCAGCAATTTAGCTCACCTACTGTTGGTATTGGTAAGGGAACAATGCATCATTATATAGGCTTTCTCATCTTGTAGCCTTTGCCGTAACACAATATAATCATCATTAAAAAAAAGGTACATTTATAGTTAATTGTAAACAATTGTAAAGGTTTATAAACATCAGCTGCAACTGGCCATCCAAATGTTAATAAAGGGTTTGTTAAGCATTTCACTGTTGACATTGAAATATCTATTAACTAGAGTTAATCAAATATAACTGTATCAGTGATGGTTATTATAAAGCAACACACCAACTTTCAGCATAATAACATATCTATACTTTTACCGTTGCCAATACAGGTTTCATCTTTGCTTCAAGATTTAAGAATTTTGCACTTCAAGGCCAAATATTTTATATTTTTAGGGAGCGATGATTGTCTTACTTCTGAGTAGAATCTGAAAATTAAAGATACAAGTATATACTATAATATTATAAGAACCCCACAAGTATTGGTTAGTGCACATTGATCTAGTCTAGATTTATGTGCTCAACCTGCTTGCTTGTAGTTGTTTAGGGACACCATGCAGATTATATTTTTCAAGATTGCCCGTCAAAGTATCCTTGGGCAAGATACTGAAACCCAAATTGCTCCGATGGCTGTTTCATCATTAAGTCACTGTTTGTGAAAGGCTGAACATAGAAATAATGTGGGTTGCTTTGTGAAAGCAGCACTGTTTTGAGTGCCCCACGAGCAGGTGGGAACCTTGTACGGCAGCCTCTGCCATCAGTGTATGAATGTTTGCGTGAAAGGGTGAATATGACAAGCACTTTGAGTAGCCAGTAGAATAGAAACATGCTATATAAATGCAAGTCAATTTACCATTTGCTTTCAGCAATTATAGACAAGGCATCACATATAATTTAGGGAGTGCTTAATCAGGGTTTTAAAACAAATAGGACGGATAAAGTTCACTTTTAAATACTGTGCACCTTTAAAATTGAAAAAGAAAAAGAAAGACTGCTACGTCCGACCTCGTCACCACTGCCCCCGTTCACATTCCTGAAAATACTTGCCAGACATCTGAGGTCAGCCGTGCCTCTGACAAGTCTGTAAGCTATCTGGCAGCTGTCAGTCTTGATGTAGCCACTTTCAGAAGCCCCAGCTGGTCAGCTCACCCTTATTTATAGGATGGAATTGAGCTGCTTCCCACTCACCTGTTCCCTTGCTCTCATTGTTATTCGTTAATGTGATTGGATAGATTCAATAATGGAATATGATGTATTATTTATTGGGTTGAGTTGAGCATGACTTATTGAGTGGAGTTTGTCCAGCTTCCTCCAGTACCAATCTGCCATTGATTTTTATATTTTTTTTCACCTGTTCTTATCTCTTCAATTGCATTGTGGTAAAAGTCCAAACTGCTCAGTAACACAAGATGGAACAAAGGAAACAAATGACAGCTTTAAGGTCATCTGCTAACTTTATCTTGGAAATTCTGAGACCCGAGATTATTAGTTTCGCCACATTGGCTGTGACTCCTGAGTGCAATGTCTGGAGGCCCGTACAATTAACATACAGCTCCATCTAGCCTCTGGCCTCAGAATAAGTAGAAGGCAATTATAAAAACGGGAGCCTGGTGAGAGCAAAGAGAATGACAGAGCCATCTTCTACATGATATTGAAGTGGGAAAAACACTGGAGACATTTTAATGAAATTATTGAAAAATGGGCATCACAGAGGAACAGGACAGGAACCTGTACTCAATTTCCTGAAAAACACTGCCAGGCAGTATTATCACAGCACATAAGGCTAGTCCTAAAATCACTGATTGTGTCTAACATGATAATTTTTTCCCCTCACAAACTGGAAACCAGAACAATATTATTTTCATGATACTATATGCAACGATGCATCCCATTTATAAATTTTTAAATGCTGTATACTAAATATTGATCTATGGACGAACACTCGAAAAAAACTGTCAACTTATCAAAGTATGAAAGTCAAACGTAGCCATGTACGGATTTAAGTGACGTAATTATGCTAAACAGGTATTTAAACTGCTTTTTGCTTTATTCTAATGGATAAAAAAAGGCAGAGATCTTCCACATAATGCCAACGGATAAATGCAATGTAAATGTAAGTGGTCTCTTGAGTGGTTGGGCTGGTGTAAAATAATAATGTAAGGATTTCTTTTTGTTTTCAGCTTTCATTTACAAGTGGTTAAGTGCTTTGGCTCAGTGAATGGTGTTTCAGACAGTAACAGTTTAATTCAAAAGTTGGCTGGCTCAACAACTTGAAAGTTGATGGTCAGCAAACGTGTTACAGCCAACCAGAGCCAACTATTGGTTGAGCAGTGCACAGGTACAAAATATCTCAGTCAGCTGACATGCTTAATGCATATTTCTCACATAAGAATAGATTTTTCAAACACACACATGAAAATTCTTAAACAAGAGTGGAGGCGGGAGAAGTAAATTTACTTGAACTTTTATCTGCAATCAACGGCTGACTGTAATGGAATGATGTGAAGATATACCCTTTTCCTTTGGCGGCACCGACAGACCTCAGCATCTATTTTCAGACATTGTACAAATTGGTGTCTTTCTTCACACAAGCAAGCCTCCATGCCACAGGAAACATGTCAATCTGTGTGCCATCCAACTAGACATCAGGTGAGACCAAAGGCCACTTTGTATGATATTTCAGAACTGAAGCTGAAGTCTGAGGTCATGCTCAAGTTATTTTCAAGTGTATATTGCAAAACCACCTTGCAAAATGTCTTATTACATAGACTCCAGGTGTTCATATGTACCCACACTACTTTCACAGTCGGAAGGTTAACATCGGACAAAATGTAGTCGTAGGAGTAGGTAATCCTTCAACATTTAATTGGGGTGAAGATACAGCTGGTGCCGACATTATATTTCTTGATAAATCACACTGGAATAATGAACAATTTAACATGACACTTTTTTAAAGAAAACTAAGACAATGTAATGGCTATAGAATAATGATACATCTGCGTTTAGGCTCGTTATCTCTCAGGAAAATGAAGGCTTGATCTACAGTTCAACGCTGCTTTAATGCCCCCACTTAATCGATGATTAAACTCACTCTTTTTCTTTTTGAGCAAATTAAAGTTATAATATGTAACATCTCTTCATCAAAATGTTTAAAAACACCCAAATCATTGTTGTGTATTTTGTTGAGTCGTGTACTTATATTATCCTGATCATTTCCAACAATGTTCAAACCCAGAGAAATCTGGAAGTTCGGTGCGTTTCATTTGGTCGCTTGTTGCTATAAGTTCTATGTCGGAAGTTGGCGAACATGACTGAACTTCAAAACATTACCTCGCACGGGAACATTTGTGCCTCAGTCATGTAGAGATCCCTAGTGGCAGAAAATACATATAGTGCATTTCAATATTGACTTATAATAAAAAAAAATATATATATATGGGATCGCAAAAATTGTTACAAATATCCCGAGGGAGATTTTAATGTGTAGCTGTAGTTGTTGAGATATTTCAGTCTCGACTAAAGTGGTAGACCCATTCCACTAATGTGGGCGTGGGGATCTGCTAATGTGTCAAAATAAGTTCACTTGTTTCCAGTGCCAACTGATTTGATGTTCATGGAGTCACTGTGCCAAACTGATAGTGCTTTAAGCATTGAGGAACGAAGCCCAGTGCGTTCGCTCAAGGTTGCCAACACACATTCAGACACAATGTGCCGGATTTCCTGGGGACAATATGCCAGAATTGTTTGACGTCTTATTAGGTCTTAAGATGTCTTGTTTAAGAATGTTGTGAGAGGCTTGGCTAATTAAATTGGCTTTCAAGCAGCGTGTGACTGGTGTGCATTGTGCATTGATGTGTCTGGGAACAAGCTGACAAATATTCAATGCTTGAATGTCTCAATAATTAAAAAGAAAGTTTTAAAGCTGTGGTTGAGCATTCTTTATTGCACTGGTTTTGATTTACAATAATGTAATGAACTATGACAATAGACTGTGTTCGCACACAGACACTGACACTTGTATCTCTTTTGAACTTTAGTCACATGACAAATGATGGCTGTAAAGGTCATGTTGCAGATTAATTTGAGAGTCAGGCAGTAATACAGATGAACATGAGTGAATCCAGATGTGATTTAGGCAACACTTGACAACTGTGTTAAAGTATCTTATCTCTGCACTTTGCAGTTATTTATCATTTTGCTCAAGATTCTCCAATACTTCTTTTCTTTGCGGTATTTGTTGGGTTTTAACGGACCTTTACAATACTATAAATCCTAGCATACTCCCACAGGAAGTGTACAAGAGAGACCAAAGCGTCTTGATAATGTGAGCATGAGGAAATGCTCACAGCAGAGGCGAAGAAAAGGTCACCTTGACAGAAAAGAATTAGAAAATGACAGAAATGTCAGGAGGCATTTTTATTAAAATGCCAATATTTTGCTATATCAGTCCAAGCAGGTCATCAAGATAAGACCTTTATACTGTTTTGCCTTTCTGTCAAATTCTGGCATTTTCTACAAGGGGGATCATCTGGTCTCGTTTCATTTTAAGAGGGCAAAATCTACGCTTTTCACACATATTTACATATTTCTCTAGAGTGCATTTAAACTACTGTGTTTTTGATTCTGTGACGGTCCAGTGCATGCATCCTGCAGAGACACTAATAAGTAGTTAAAACTTCCTAGTGTATGAGTGGGCAAAATCCTGTGAGAAATACTGTATATAAAATTGGATATTGTGTAGTATTGAGTATATGTTTTTGCTCCAAATGACAGATCCTATCAAAATTACCCACACACACACAAATGCCACACACACACAGAATGATTTAGCTTCTAGTTTAATACAATTTTGTGCTGCTATATGAGCTGCTCTGTTTACCGAATGAGTTATTCATACATTTTATTTCCTTGCAGGTACACAGCGAAATTGATGGAATATGTGTCATATCACTCTCTGACATCTGCTCATATTCATCAGCCTCTAAGTCCTTGCATTGGTTCCTTCATTAGAGAGGTGACACAAAACTCCATCAAGACTTGATATCCCCCTAGCACCTGAGCTAAATTGGATTTTAAATAAATGTCAGAGTGAGTTTTATATTAACATCGGAGAGCACAAATGTAAGTTTGCTACCGGGTTTGAGGCAGAAACACACAATGTGTGTAAGGTAATGTCACATCAGGTTACTCCGCCGTCATTTGCCTGGCTTGGAGATTGCATAACTTAGTAAATCTAACAGGTTGTGAGTTCAGTCTTATCCATTTCCTAGCTGTTTGGTGCCCCCTTAAGTTTTCCTTCGACCGTGTTTTAAACCCCTTTTTCAGTCCTTCAAGTTAAAAGATACTATTGTTCCAGTTCAAACCACTTGTAAAAAGAATACCATCCATTTATGACGCTATTTGAGTTAATAATGGACTCATTTTATTGTGTTTTTTTATTTTTATTTTTTTTACATTGAACCAATTTTCTTTTGACAGACTTCACAGCACAGCTCAATGCCGAGTTTAAAGCAGTGGTATCGGAACTTGTGAGATAAGCGGTTGATTTTTTTTTCCAAATTACTGTCATTTCAGTTTTTGTAAACAGCTTTTTCTGTGGTGAGCTTGGTCTGGGTTAGGGAATGTAGCCTGTTGAGACATTCTCTGGGCTACACAAATAATCATGACTTGGCTTGGATCGGTCAAGGACTTTATGTTCCCTTGAACAATTTTAAGGGGCAGACACCTCATATTATTTTTAACAGCAAGTAATGGAAAAAAAGGTACAAAGCACAAAAAGATGCTGATTACCCTGAAAACAAAGACGACAGCACATATTAGTAATACTAAAAATAATAGGCTACATGTGGCTTTTTGTTGCTCAACTGGGTTCATCAAACTAAGTTATATAGGTGCCTATATCTGTAAGTAGGGATATTCCTAACAACTATTTTTTTTAACAGATGTTAAAACTATAAGTCAACTTTTCTTAAAGTAAAAATACTCAAAACAGTAAACACAATTTAGTTGAAATTGTAGTTGAAGACATAAAAAAAGAAAAAAATGATCAACAGAATGTGAAGAAAAAAACTGTTATGAAATTATGACGTATGTGTATTGTGTTGCAGAGATATCTACTGAAGCTAGCATGCTAACCAGCTGGCCTCAGCCCTTCTTGGTCCTGTGCTAGTGATGTAAACACTAACACTTCCCGCGCACCCAGTCCAGACTGCTAGCTGCACAGCTAAGCGGCTAACAGCAGCTACAGTTAGCAGTGGTTACTCGAGTACCCCCTAACTGCTTTGAGTAAGAATTTGACAGGCAGACGAGTTTTACATATTGCACTCTGAATCATCTTGTCGACTAACTGCACACATCCTTATTCCTCACTATCGCTGACATTTTACAGAATATGTTTAGCTGAATGACTTTGCAACATTGCTTATTTCCAGTTATGAGGTAGATTGCCATAAGGATGAAAATGTGCTGTCACAATTAATAAAGAGTGCCTGTATAGATAAATACTTAATGTGCTAACACACGTTAATTCATAAGCGAGCCCTCTGCAGATTTACAGTAATGTCTCCTGTGCTGTCCCAAAAGGTCAAACCAATCACACAATTTTCAATGGTTGTATTTCATGTATAGTTGCCATGGCCAACACAGACTCTCTCTCCTCACTGTAGGTGTAGAGATTGTATGAATTACCTTTTGATGTTTCAGCTCCTCTGATCCAAAAGCAATTACTCTGTAAACCCTGTAATAATTAGAATGAATTAAAGTACAGTAGAGAATGGGAGTGGGGAATTATGGAACACACTAATTGCTCTTCTCATAGAGCTGTGTTTTGGAAAAAAGAAAAAACAAAAAAAAAACAACATTGATGATTTTAAAATGTAATACTATGATATTTCTATTCCTTATTTTCTCAAACAAGATAGGTAACCTTTCTGATCGAAGCCGGCGAAGAGAATGCAACAGTGTGATCAATATTTGAGGGTAGTGACCTGATCAGTTTCTCTCTGCTCTGCTGCGTAAGTATGTTATTTTCAAAGAGAGAACTCATGACCTGGTAGATTGGACAGACGGACCATCCCAGTGATGGCCACCTGCTCTCGAAAAAAACTTTTTCTTTACACTTTTTCACGGCGTAGCAGCAAAGTACAATCAACACACACACACAAAAAAAAACTCGATTAGGATTGTTATTATGAGTCTGACCTGAAAAGTCCACACAGGAATACCATATTATACCAGAGAACTGCTGATGAATAATTGTGCTACAGAAAACAAGCAGGGCTGACATCATATTTTGAATGAGCTGTAAAATCAGTAGAACGAGGTAAACAAATTAATGTTATTATGATATTATGGTTCTATGATGATATATGCTCATTATTACATAAATCACCTGCCGTAATATTTTAATGCTTAGTCATTTTGGCTATATTTTAGTAACCTAAGTTGTAATTATCGACACGTAACACTTTTGGCATGGCATCATGATCAACCCCTGATTAAATACTTCTCTCTGTTTTGCATAATGCTGTTAGCACATTTCCACCTCCTCTGTTCATTTACCGTCAAAACAAGTCATCTGTGTTAACCCCTTTATCAGCTCCCCACTCAGCACTGCTACAGATAAATCCCTCAGACTCTTTCACCATGCCGCTTATCACTTACTATGCTGTGGTTCCAGCAAACACAGCAAAAAAAAAAAAAAAAAAGAATGAAAAAAAATTAATGTGGATATTTTCAGGTTTAGGTCATTGCTCCAGATATGTCTGTATGTTAATTGTGCGTATTAGATTTACTTTATGTAGTCATTTATTTTTGGGGAAAATATCTTAATACGTGCCCGACTAACTAAACAGCCAAGTGAGTACAGGACTCCAAACTCATTAAGTGTGATCAATCAACAGATGGCATCAATTTGAGGTGAAACCATTAGTTGATTATTGTTTGCAGATCCCAGCTGCTCAAATAAAAAGCCTTTGCTGCTGTTATTTGTCAGAAATTATTGAATGCTCCCAAGCATTCAAAAGTTTTGTGCTGTTGGACGGACAAAACATTAAATTTCAAGAGGTCTCCTTGGTGCATAGCTCACTATCTTCTGACATTTAAGAGATAAAATGCCTACTAATTTAGGGACGTACAATATATATATCGGGTGAGAATATATTTTCTGCTGTTTTGTTTTCAATTCCTGAATATATAATTAGCACTTAGTTCCTTAGCCCTACGCTGGCACATAAAGGGAATTACAATTACCGACCAACAGAAATTAGTATTGAGACTGTCAAAATATTATTATCTATCTGTTTAACTTCACATGGCATGTCCTCTTACTTGCAGTCCAAAGGTTTGAAAGGATAGTTTTCAAGTGAAGGATATTCATTTAAATGCTAGTTCTACCTTGTGCAGCTTTCAAGGGCTCTATTCACTTTGGAAAAACATATATCTTATATTCTCATGGCACTAGCTCGATGTTTTGGTTTTTTTTTATCACTTTTTTAGGTCGTGTAGGCAATGATCCTGCTGAAATAAGACTGAATGACATGTGATGTGTATTTTTTTTGGAAATATGATTCAGTCTCTAGAAGTGTATGACTCTATGAAGAACTTTTCCCATGGTCCAGTGATAAAAAGCAAATACAAATTGTTATAAATCATACAATTGATTTGCAGTACTTAAGAATCATGATACGTTTCAAACCATTTGTCGTGGCTTCAGTATTCTGATTATTTCCTACTGTTGAACTCTGCGGTGAAGTTACACTGCCACAAAAACTTGTTTGTCACACAAATTATCTCAAGCTAAGAAAGGACGTAATTACATCATACAACCGCCTAACGTCGTCACGCTACATGCTAACTACTCAATCTCCTTCTGATGCAGCTGAACATGCAGAAGCATCGCTTCTTGTCCAAAGCATCCTTTTCAAGAATGACAGATTGAATAGATAGCATTTACAACTCAAAGGGTATCAATTGCATAAGGCACTGTGTTATCTTAAGTGTTGTATTGAGCAGCAGCATATATGTGTGTGTGTCAGTGTTGGTGTGACACAAACAAAAAAAGCTAATGCTTTATTAGCAGCTCCCTCCGTATAATTGCACAAGCCTTGCTGTTGTAAACACACACTATCAACTATTTCAGTGTGAAACATACAAACAAGAAAGAGAAAACCTTTACCTGCACGTTGTTTTCCATCCACATACCTTTATAATGAAGACCAATTAAAGAGTACAGGCTGGAAACCGGCTTGGCAGTGGCGGGATGAATACATTCTGACATGCCTCATAGCACCAGGATAATTAGGTGAGCTGGATGCAAGAAAAGGGCTGTGCACATGTTCGACTGCAAGGAAAGAATTGGCACCGACCTTTTGGAAGTAGGTAGGAGATTGGCAACAGTCACTAGAGAAAACGTTTCCCACAGGGCAAAATAGCTTCAGGCATCTAAAGCCAGTGGCAAGACGCTTTTGAAGAGGAATGGTAATAGGACTGAAAAAGTGGGGTCGGCCTCGTGGCAGAGTCTCTTACAGTAAATGGGATTGTGGCTAGAGGTTAAAGAATGAACTTTTCCACATTTATCAATACATCACACTTCAGATTCAGGAGGTGAAATCAGTCAAACAAATGGTTAAGAAAGCAAATACAGAAGGATTTGAGTTCTATAACAAAAAACAGATATCCAACCAAATGTGATCAAACATGGTTTCTGCAGGTTTTAAAAAGTAACATTTAAGAGTTGTTAAGACATTTTTAAGACCATTATTATTGCAATTTTAAAACATCTGTACCAGTAAAAAGAAAACCTAACCCATTGTCTGGAGTAGGGTGACGGCGATACTGGTATCAATTATACCGCAGTATGAAAATGGACTGTTGTTGAATCATGTACATTCGCTTTTCAACTACATTGAATCTTAACAAATCTGTGTTAATTAAAAATAATAGATACTTAAAGTCCATATCAAGTTTCATGTTGTCAGGAGTGTTTGTTAAACCAAAACAAACATTTTGATTTCATTCCTTAATTCTTAACAGTAACTGCTAACTGCTTCTATCTATAGTTGCCGTAGCTAGTTAGCCCAGTTAGCCATGCAGCTAGCGGTCCTGTTAGGCTACTCGGCCTGGACTGGGAGCCTGGAGCACCAGGGGATATGGTGTTTAATATTGGACCTTAAAAACAAGACTGAAGTTAATCTAACTTAAAATAAACAAAGTAAAATTAACTTCATAATCCAATAGATTCAATACATGTAAAGGCCTTTAGGATTATTGGATTTTAGACTTTTTAAAGGACTCTTGGAAACCCCGTAATGACTTGTAACCATTAAGTTTGACATTAAAAAAAATTGGGACATTTGCTCTACCATTAAAAGGCCCAATTGTGTTTGCCAACATGAGCCAAAACTGTTATGAAGACACACTTAGATGCACTATAGACCTACACATTATTGATTTCCTATTAAGTGTTCTGGACATTGTTTTTGAAGGCATAAATACCACCTACTAAACTTTTCACTTAACACTGCAATTAAGAAGAATGATAATGACATTATCTATCCCAAGTACAACTATTAGTTCCATTATGCATTCAAGCAGAAATGGTGAAAAAAAGCCCTTTGGGGAAATATGGTCATCACTAAATCGATTCCTTCATGTCACCAAAGCCCAACAATGTGGCACTCCCTAAAAGAATCATCGGTCAATTCAATGCACAGGAAATGTTCTATTGATTTTAAGTAGTCTACAATATAAAGAGGGAGTGGTGAGGAGACGGAGTGGCTCAGTGTTAGACCTCCTTTACCACTGAAATCATTTACAAATACAGGTAGAAGATGTCAATTGACAACAACAGGACATTCATCCATTCAGGCTTTGGAGGGTGCACTTGTTTTAAAACAGGTACTATGCTTTAAAACCTAAATCTATATGTGTTTAACTCCCTTTTCATTTTTTTTATTACAGTTGTCAGAAAAGGCAGAGCAAAAGCCTGACAGAGGCTGCTAACTTTTTTTTTTTTTGCATTTTCAATATGACTCCAGATGCCAGACAAACCTGTGACTTTTTCGAACTCTGCAGTAAGTTTTGAATGTAGGTGTTGCTGTCATACGAACAAACAGGTATTATACTGTTTAGACAATACAGCTTTGTTACTGTAAAATGACAGTGTGGGGTCAGGATAGCAATGACTTTGATGAATAGGAAATGTCTGCTTGATGGAGCACTGGAGATCAGTCATTGTTTCAACTTATGTGAAAGCGGAGACTGCACTCCCCTTCCTTCCCACAAATTTTAATCTGAATAAAGGCATTGATTATGATTGATAATCACTCAAAAATGTCTTGCAGGAATGAATGTGAGTCTGTCTTTGTGTTAGCCCTGTGACAGACTGGCCTCTGTCACAGGATGAAGTGGTAAAGATAATGGGCAGATGGAGAGATGATACTTCCCCTCCCTCAACCCAGGCATTAATATACATTTTTATCAAACCATAAACCAGTCATGTTCTCTTCTTCTTTCCGGTGATGCTGCAGTCTCCTGTCTGGCAGGAGTCAATGGTCATTGAACCCATCATGTTATAACAGGAAACAGTTATTGTTTTAAAGGCTGTTTAAAGTTGTTGTTGCGTTTAATGTTTTTAGTTGTATCTTTTTATTGAGAAAGAACTGTTGTTCCTTCAAAGAGATCCACTGGCTTTGAGTGATGACCGGTTTAAGTTGTTTTGACAAGAAGGGGGTCTACTTAAAAATGAAAAAAAAAAAATGGTATTTAGAAATAGAACATTTTGTCATTACAATGTGAAAAGATCTTATCATATAGGCACAATAATGTGCAAAATATATTGTTAAAATAAAGAAATTATGATTATAAAGAGTTAGTGACTAAATGCAGATAGATAGATAGATAGATAGATAGATAGATAGATAGATAGATAGAGAGAAGATAAGTACTTTTGTCCACTTGACCATGCATGATTAGACCACATGGCAGGGTCCATAAGATGGATTATACACCATTTCATCACACACCAAATGTGACCCTTTATTATATGCCTTTTCCATATTAAATTTCAAATTACATCCTGTTAATTTGTGGATGGAGCATATTAAATGAAACCTTGAAACCATGAAGTATAGAGGTTGAGACCAAGAGATATCACTGTATTTAATTTGGCGAGCCAGTGGCCTGTCTGTGAAATAAATTAGGACTTTAAGTCAGCGCCGAGTGTGTAATTGTGTTTCCTTGATACATTATCAATCAGCAAACTGAAAAAAGATCAGCTGATTATTTTTTTATTATAATAAATTATCACTGGGATTGTTGCTGTTGAAATAATAATACTGTTACCTCTATGAGCCTGTGTCTTTCATGGGTATTGTTCTGCAGACATAAGATCAAACTTATGTAACATGGCTCTGGACAACAGTTTGAACCACTCTGTGTGTGGAGGTTTGTGGAGAGCACAAAAAAGGAGCGAGCCCCCTCGGAGATGCCGTAAGTCACAAGTTTGTTGCTGCTCAATGCACACAACGTTATATCTCCATGTACTGTTATTATTTTCTCATTAAACCTGCCCAGTGAGGCCAACCCAAGAATTTTTGTGTTGTTCCAGCTGTGGCTCTATTGTGTCATTGATATTTGCATTCTCTTAGCTTAGCTTCCTAGTATAACTCACGTAGTCTTGCACCAATACCCATTCTGGTAAAGGGGAAAACGTGCATACATGCAACACATTTTTTATTTTTTTAAACCAGCCATAGTTGTCTTGGGTGGGTCTAAACCTACTGTAGGATGCACCGAGGATGCCCCTGTGAAAATAGTGTCAGTGTAAACTCCGTTTGCACGTGGCGAGGCAAGTCTTTGGATTAAAATCGCTAAAAACCTGCAAAAGAAAAGGTTACAATTGCTAGCTTCTTTACGTTTGTACCATTAGCGGCCAGGTGTTTCAGTAACCTGTAATTTTCAGCATGTAGGTTACTAGCTTGGATCCTGTTGTTGTTTCCTGTAGCGGCAGTGATTTAGAAAACATTAACACACAGATGGAAGGGAGGAGGGCATGAAAGAGGCACCCAATTGCATGCTTATACCAACAGTCTGTATCCGTTGGGTCAGACTACTAGCCGGCTAACTTTGTGTCAAGCTTCTGAATACAGCTAAAGTAAGTCGCGGAAATGTAGCGCAGAAACAAAGACCTTTGTAAACTCTGCATGGGGATGTGTGCCGGTGGTGACAGGAGACAATTTTCACCGCTGGGTGAAATGTGTCAAATTTAAAAACTGCCAACTTCGGCCTGGACTTTGAAATATGCCATATACTGATTCGGTAGATATTGCCAAACCCAGATATCATCTCAAATAAAATACACAAATTATTCAAATTGCAGATATTTGTGGTAACATTAAATATTTTACATGTTGAATATGAAAACACAAAGATAACATGATTTTTAGGGATTTCAACTCTCTTGTTAAGACACTGAAATTGTGGGATACTGCTACATGACACAGAAGACTAACACTTATTTGGTTTGAGAATAATTAATCAGAAAGGTCCTTGTGCTGCAATTTTTCGTATTTCACATGACAGGAAATTTGTTATCACCACTAAACTGTTTGTAAATTAGGCCCAGCTGGTTGACCATGCTGTTTGGATGTCTGAGGTTTTTAATTAATGAGGACCTGTTGTACATTAAATAACACTGCGGGCTTATCATATTATGTTTTAGATATTTAGTGTTTGTTCCAGCTATGGAATTACTCAGCCGAGAACCACCACTGGAGAGTGACAGCCACTTTGTCAACTGTTCTCCTCCCCCTGCGGTCAGGGTTGTCTTTTTGCATTGCAGACTTGGCACAAATAGGAAATGGCAGAGCTACTTCAAGCCAGTGAAGAGGGAGAAGGACGGTACAGTAAATGTTAGATTCAGGATGGGACAGGCACTGTTACTGTCAGATAAGGCGAGAGCTGAAATCGTGGCATGCTAGCAATCCATTGGGAATCGCCTGCATGTCAGTGAGGTGAAAACAATTGGGAACAAGGAGGGAGGAAAAGCAGACCCACACCGAGCTTCAACGGAATTATGGGTATGAGCACTGAATGGCAGCTGGATGACAAAAGGCTTGTCAAATATTGTATTTGATGAAATATGAATATTTCAAAACAGTGAATTGTGCTATAATACAGCTGTGTGTGTGCATGTGGAACACTACCATTTCGATTTTCTCCTCATGTCGCCTTTGCCAGTTGCCTCAAGAGAGGCAACATGGCGAAGAATAGGCAACATCAAAAAAAATTAGATTATTCACTGTATGTGCAATGACTGGTTTGTACAAGTCTGTAGAAGTCTGAAGTCTCTTGACCGCCTTGCAAATGCCCCATTCTTGAGCAGTGGCAGTAAACATCGGCAGCATTATCAAAGGCCTCAGCTTGCCCTGCTCTCCATCAAGTCTCCACTCAGCTAATGCCTGCATCTGTAATGTCCCAGAGGCTGCCTTATCTCCCCCGGCCACTTGGATTCATTGCCAACCTCCAGTTCATGGCAAAGCTCTGATCTGAAGACAAGCTAGTCGTGTGCCAAGGTGGGCAGCAGAAAAAAGTGACGTCCTGCCACCAGTACTCATCTCTTCCACTCACACCCAGCTCGCCAGCAGCTCCCCAGCACACCCCGACTGTGGGAACAAATGCAAGACACTTAGTAGATTACCCTGTGCTTTTCCTGCATGTCGTCTCTCAATTCAGAGTCCGGTAACAACTGTGTTAAGATTAGAGTTTATTACTACCTTGGACACGGGTCCAAAATAAATACAACTGGAAAAAAACCTTATTTCCCAGAAAGAATATTACAGGATTTTTTTTCAGTTTCAATTTGCAATATTTCATGTGATTTATGTATTCAACTAACATTTTCTTTTTTTCACCATCGATTATTTACTTGATTAATAAGAGATTAATGGGTTGATCTAAAAAAAAAGAAAAAAAAATCCCACTACAATTTCCCAAAAATAACAAAATATATTCTGTTTCCAAGGACAGTAAACTGATTCATATCAGCTGATTATTTTTTTTTACTATAATAAATTATTCCTGTGATTGCTTCTATTGAAATACAATCGTGTTACCATTACAGCAGTAATGTAAAATAAATTCCATTCAGCATAAGGAATCACAGGGTATTCAGGGACTTCAAAATCTTAAAATCAATTCAGATAAATAACATATTGGGATACTGCTGAGATACTAAGCAAATATATATTTGGAAAATGAGGATTTAATTCTTTACGTGTGACTGAATTTAGAAAGGTCCTTGTGCCTGAGATGTGTACAATTTTTAGTATAGTTTCAACTGCATGTCTGAGGTTTTTAATCAATGACGACGTGTCATCCCACCGAAATCCAAAGCCCAGAGACATTAACTTTACAAATTGAAACTTGAAACAAAGAATGTTAGGTGATTTTGTTTGAAAAGTTACTTAAATTAATCAATTATCAAAATAACTGCTCCTCTCCTCTCTTTTCTTTTTGCTAAGCTAAGCCAACCGTCTCCTGACTCCAGCTATATATTGAACAGACAGGGTTAAACAGTGGTATTGATGTTCTCATATATCCCAGCAAGAAAGCAAAGAAATGTATCTCTCAAAATGTTGCACTAATCATTTAAATGTAGGCTTTAAGTGAAACAGTATCTACTGCATTTTTAAGCCAGAGCTATATAGAAATTCATTTAGTTATTGCATTCTTGAGTAGAACTTGCATCAGCTTTGGGAGCAGTCCAATCCTAAACATTTTGAATTGCTCTACGGGTGGGATCGCAGCATCTCTTTCTTTCACATGGAGTTGCTGTTACAAATAAATAAAAGATTCAGATCAGGTCTGTTGTAAATCTAACCCTTTACTCATTCCATAGTCCTTTGCAATCCTATATACATATTCCTCTTCCAAGAGATAGTTCATTTAATGTTAAGACTATGATAATGTTCAACATATCTTAATCATGCTGAAAAAGCCACTGATCTCAGTGCAGTTCAGCCTCAGGGTTCCACTGAGAGAGGACCAGAGGTCAACTGAGCTGCTCTTGACTTACAGTGTGTGTTTCACGTTCTAAAATCAAGACAGAAAAAGACTCGATTATTCAACACGTTATGTTTTGGATTGAATTTTATTTGCTAACCCAGATACCGTGAAATGAATAGACAAAAGTAGTTGTATAAATAAATAAAAAGACAGGGTAAGACAGACACACACACACACAGAGAGGAGGGGGGGGAGTCAGAATAAATGCTGAAAATCCTTTACTTTAAATTGCCCTTCTCAAATATTAAATCAATGTGCAATTATTGACTAGCATATGAAATTAATGTCATTCACCATCCAGTCTGGTGGTCTTTTGATAGCTACAGGGTTCCATTATTTATTCATATACTTGCATGAATACAGTCATCTGTGCTGCTTTAGGGGCATGTCACAGAATATGAGCAGATTTTCTTGAGAGAGCTCAGGTCATTAGACCTGATGTCATATTTGGCCAAAACAGAGTTTATCATTACCTTAAAAAGAATGAATATTTCAGTGGTGGCAACTCATCGTCATCTTGATTCACCATCCTGTTAAATTAACGTTACAGCCTTCTGTGGTCAGAAAGTCTGGTCTAACTCGCTTCATGGATGCAGATAAAAAAGCCTCTCTGCTGAGGTTATGAGTTAACAAGGAGCGTGGTCAGGCGTGCAAAATAGCACAGGATGCCTGATCAAACACACAGTAATTGGCCTCCATCCTCTGAACCATTAACCTTAAAACAGTGTGATGGATACTGCAAAGTCAGATCTACCACTGCTTCATTTGAATGAAAGCTTCGTGAAAGCACAGGAAGGCTGAAAACAAAGCGGACTGACAACTAATACTTACTGAATAATGTACATTCACACCCAAGTGAACCTTACAAGATGTCAATTTCAGTCAAGAGGCAGATGCTACAATATCATCTTGGGCTGATAAAACCTTTTAAGTTTTTTCAAAGAGACATCACCTGTTGAAGACCTTTTTTACCACCCTGTAAAATGTAAAATAGGCTCTTTGAACACAGATATCAATATGTTTGGAGCAAGGCTTCCATAACCAATATAGTTTGGATGGTCAATCTTTCGAGCACCAGCAGCTCACCCGCCTGTCCATTTAAAGGCAGGAAGACAGCCACAAATCAAGCACAAATTCCAAGTCGGGAGTGTTTTATAGCTGTTTTAAGGTAGCAGTCAAGTCATTTTTGCAGCCCTGCCAAAGAGAGCTGCACCAAAACCTGTCAGTAGCTACAGAAAGTGTCTGATGCTGGTGGAGATTGTTTGGTAACAGTAATTTTTTTCAGGACCACATGTCGCAAAGTGTCAACTCATGGCGATCACTGTGACATTGCAACTGCAAGTATAGAGAAGTATAGAGAACACCTATGGGTTGTTAACTGTTTGATTAAGCAGGAAAAAAAATCTATAGAATAATTGACAATGAAAGTAATTGTTAGGTGCACCCCGTGAAAGATAGCTGATTGTTGAGTCTTATCCCCATGAAGTCCAATACTGAAGCTTTAAGTTGGCAGCTCGGGTCAGACACCAAGCCCAAGCAACAATCAACTATCTTCCTCTGGGAAGTTACATTTTATTACTTTAAGTCAAAATACGTTGACTTTTGGTTTCAAACGGGAATATAAACAGCGGTCTCCTGGGTGAAAGTACCCTACTCCCTTTGAGGACTATGTAACTATTTTTACTATGACTTCCTCCTTTGCTCCCATCTCAATTACTACAGCCACTAGACGTTGCCACCAAACAATTAACATAAATACGATTTGTAATAAGCTACTTGCACGGATGATCTATACAGAGTGAGGACAGGCTCAGAGGAAATAGTCTCATATAATGCTTGACCACATACATCTATCTAGTGCTAAGGAGGTGCTTAATGGATGAAATCTGATGCTGAGCTACCAAAATGTAAACCTGCAGCAGGACTCCCTCTTACCCTTGGCCGAAACTACACTTTTGTGCAGATACACATGAATGAGCCAACAGATCTATACACATAATTGCGTAAAAGTAGGTCACAACGATCACAGAAGGGCTGACGTGCGCACCTGCAAGATTTCATCAATATGTCATGTTTCTTATTCAAGCCAGGTGCCACATGTCATATCGAGCCCTATCATGTCAACATTGTCAAGTCACCCAGTCTATTACAGTCTGGCTTGTCTCACCTGCTTTGTATTGTTTTATTAAATGAAAAACAAAAATCAATATTGATTTTGCAAATTGTTTCACATACTGTAATATTTACTCATAGCTGGATAACTATATTAATTGGTAGATGTGTCTATTTAACACCTTTAACTCATTGTCAATCCAGTAGTCGTGGTTCCAGCTTACTTAATTCAATGGTCACAAGATTATCTCATAATGTTAATTTCATTGTCGACACCAAACACATCCCACACTACCATCTGCTACTGGTAAATACATCATCCTTAGACATACCAAGTCATATGATATATCAATAACGCATCAATCTGAATTTGAGCTGCTTGATGTAGCAGAAATTCATCAAAGTCAGCAAACAGGAGAGGACCCAGACTGTTTTCAAATTGCCAAGGATCTGTTCAATGAGCCATACTCACAAGTGATTTATTCCCTCATTTTTCTAGCAACTGTACATTTTGTAAATGTTCTAACATATTTGGTCAAGTTGTCACATCAGGACAGTGAATACAGTTAATAAATAGAAAAGCAAAAATGATAACGAGTACTATTTTCAATAAACTACCATGCAACAATTTTCTTTTTTCAACATTTTCCACCCAATTCAAACTGCGACTAAATGTGTTGGTTTTTTCTCAGGTGTTACCAAATAAGTAAGAAGTTAATTAAGTGTCCATGCAAGAACGTGGGTTTTTAAAGAGAGAAACATTACCATCAGGCAATGGAAAATTAAGAAACCATGTTCTCTGCCTATGACAGGAAAAATATAAATAATAGACAAAGGTCAACTCAATTATCTGTGAGGCACAGGCTCACTTAAACGTTTTTATATGCCACATATTTATAAGCACACAAGATCATTTGAATGTCTTCGCTTTAAAAAGATTACTGTACTCAACAACAGCCTGACATGAACAAAACTGCAAAGAAACATCCAGAATGGCACAAGAACAGTAAACAACTTCAGTTTTCTGAATAACTGGCCATTAAGTATATAAACCAGGCCTTGAAAGTGAAGCTAAATATCTCCCCTGACGGTCTGCTCTCTAATGGTTTTTGCTTTGTGAATCTTTCTGAATTAAAATAAAGATGTCAGCGCAGCACAATAGAAGCGTTCGCTGTTCTTTTTGTGTCAGTGTGTGCATACACGTGTGTGTGCCTGCGTGTGTTCAGAGCAGTGCTTTTAATCAGTGTTATGGATAGTTTTAATTTGGCAATGCTTAATATTCCTGTTCCCATTACACTCAGATAGTGTTTAAACTGCAAAATTGAATTTTTAAAATGAATCATCACAAACCGCACCATGCACCAGTAGCACAGATGATTCAAGTTGAAAAATAACATTGCTTCCCCCCGACCCTCTGCCCAAGGAGGATGGATTTGCTGCTGCAGGAAAGAGTTCACACGTCACATGGACAACTATGATTACTGAGAACTGTATACCTCAAATACTATAAAAAGAACCATAATGCTCTAAAGAGAGGGATTAATATTACTTTTCCAAGAATTACACAGAAAGCCAAGAGATTGTGGTTTTTTTAAGCATATCAACTGCCTGCAAAACAAACGATTTAATTTCTAGTATTTTTGAATGTTCATTTATTGTCCTCTCATGGAGAACCAATACCTGTAGAACCTCATGGTGGCCATAGTACCACAATACAGGACCGTGGTAAAACAACAGCTTTGGTTCATCTTTTTAAAGTTTAAATCCAATTTACAATTGATGGCTAAAAATCTCCTCATAGACTTAATCATCAGCGCTCAAGTATTCTCTTTCACCCTGGGAAGAAAGCAACACAAACCTCTTCAAGTATAAATGATGCAAGTTACGTGATCTAAATGCATATCTTCAATGCGTATTTTGAACCTTCATATCACATGTGTCTTATTTAAGAGCAATAGAATGCTTGCTTGGATGCTTTGGAAGTTGATTTATCCCTTGACCACTGGGCAGAATCAATCAATAAAATAAATCAATAGAAAAATGGGTGCAAGTTATGGTCCAGCCAGCACATCATTTAACTAACCAATGTAGGCAACATCAATCACTGGATTTCATAAAGAGCTTAACATCAAGTACAGTTCAATGTCCTGGTGTTGTGTATGCTTTCTCACTGTCATGGGTTACTAGAAAAAAGTGTATGTAGCCATCCGACTGCCGGACATTTTCTGCAAATCTCTGATATGTCAAAACTTTTGGTTTCTTTATGTGCAACTTTTGTGATGTGACAGCCCTGCGCTCGTGGTTTGGTTAGGTTTACAAACAACAACATCTTGGATAGGGTTAGGAAAGACCGTGTTTTGACTCGCCTGGTTCTGCCTCCCTAAACATAGCTCTGAATTGTCCTGACGTTTCATAGTTTTGTTGCAACTAACCTGGCTGGAAAATGTCCATGTCTTGTTGAAAATATCCAGCTGTTTCACACTTACAGATGTTGAAAAGCAGTCGTGGACACTGGTCTCTGTCTTGCCAGTTGTTTCGCCAGGACCATCCACTCACCCTCTTGACATGAAAGTCAACAATTATACATGCAATGTAAACATGCTGCTGTGTAAAACTGTTGATATCATACATATGAAAAACACACATAATGTATCCATGGTTTGCAGCAACATAAAATGCTAATATTTATTTATCTATATAATACTAGGTTGAATGTAGAGTGGAAACAATTCGTCAATCACCCTTTTGGGTAAATCCTAACCCTAACCCTATAAGTCAAAATGTCTACTGTGAGAAAAGCCTATGCTTGGAAAATTCGGAGCAATGTTGTGTTTGCTAGTAGGCTAAAGCATTTTTGCTAAGTGCATGGCAAGCAGCTGTTGCAGTTAAGTTTTCACCAGATGTTGATTGTACTTTTTGCCTTTACAGTGGTATTACTGGGGGAGTCTAAAATTGTAACCTGCTTGGTTCACAGCTACTAGTTTTTGTCTAATGCAATTCTTAATTTTCTTTCAAAATGAAATCATATTTTCAATAAATGCTGAATCAAATGTTAAGTCATAAAATGTTTTAATCAATTATTAAGTATCACTGAAATATACTTCAATAAACTTTGCACATGAGAGCATCTAAACATTTACTTTCCACCCAGGCTAGGTATGGATATCATGAACTTGCTGTCCTGTCATTGTCAACTGTACAGTATGTGTTGTGTCTATATAATTGAACAAATAATTGGAAGGAGCAGGCCACTGTGTACTGACATGCAATGATGAAGCTAAACATCAGTAGTGGGGACAACAGCAACAGTGTGAATGCTTTGACATGTTTGGCCATACAATCTGACAGCAGATGGATAAAACATTGCAGTGTTGCAGCCCTTCATTAGAGAACCTGTCAGCTGGTGCCTCTCTACCTGTTATGTATGCTGATAGCTGGCACATAATGTTCCTGGTTGCATGTCACCTTTGAAAAATTAAAGCATTTCTCTCATCTGCTTGCTCACCGTCATTTAATTAGCGGAGATGCAGCACCCAAACCCATTACTCGCTCATGCCTTCATCCAAACTAGCCATCATTTGTAACACCATCAAAATATTATTGCTGTGCACACAATATGAGCCAAATATATCTGCACAGGTACACAGAAACAATGGCATAGTGTATGGCAAACATCCACTATGCCCCATGAGTTTTTCACCTTGGAAGCTATTATTTATTCACAATAGGTAGAGTTTTCATTATAATAATACCTATCAGAGAGTCAGTTACATGCTTTATCCTTAAAAGGTAATTTGTGACTAAACTGGTCTCGTTGATTTAAGCAAAAATCTATCTAACATTTTTCATGTGTCTATTTTTATGGTTTCTTACCCTCCAACATTGCAGGATACATTCCACTACCTTGAAAAGATTAAGCACAATGTTAATGTTAAATTAAATTCTTAACATTTCTAAGCATCCATCAAATGAGCCTGAGGGAATAAGGGCATGATATCAGGTTGCATCAGAAGTGTGGGTAAATCTCTTTAAACATCTCCAGGTGGTGTCTAAAACAGAGTTTTTATGACAATACACTTCCACTTTGGGGGAGCTGGTAAAAGCAGATCAGGTGCAGGCATGGCTCTGTTTTCTCCTATAATCTAAACTGATTCTGCGAAAGGCTAATAGATGGCATCCGATTTGCATATAAATTATTGTGAAGTCTCTGGTGATCTATGACTCTCAATCTGATTTCATAGTGACGGAGCGGCAGGGGAGGAGCTGGAGTTACAGTGGGGGGAGTTTGAGGAAAGATGGAGCAGAGCAGGGAGGATAAATCAACAAATAGGAGCATGTTTTTTTTTTTTTTTTTTTAAAGATTGGCAACTACAGAGGCATTTTTAATCATGTATCAGATTTCTTGGCCCTCTTTACCTCCACACGCAGAGCAAGCCCCCTATTCTATTATGTTTTTTTCTTCTTCTTTTTTTTGGCTGAGCTCCCTCTCAACAATTAAAAAATTGGGTTGGGTACAGAGGATGACCTGTACTTGCTTTGCAAATGCCTGAAAACATTATTCATATCTGCAAGGTTTGTTTTGCTTTAGGCAGCATAAATAAAAACGGTTTGTCAGAATTATTTTTTTATTTATGTATTTTTGTATCTTGTTTAATCTGCATCAATGGATTTATTTCATAGTGATTGTGTGTTTGGTAAGTCTTTAACTGCTCTTTAACCATTTACTTATTTATTCATTCATTGCACAACAACTGTTTATTTAGGTCTGTCTACTGGCTAGAAGCTACTTCCCTTTTCTTTTCAATTGTGGATATATTTTGACTTTTTCAGATTTTATAATGCAGATATTTTATAATGCTGCTGAACAGGATTGCTACAAACACAGTTTTGTTGTGTTCTTTTTATACAATGACAAAAAAGTGTCAATTCTATTAAGTAATAATTCATAATATCCATGTAAAACAGTACGAGAATCCACCACCATTTTTTTGTCTCATCAGTGTCTTCTCTCAATGTTGCCCGGTGAAAGTTTAGCAAGATCCATAATTTAATGAAAACGGTGCAAATATCGGTAGTTTTTAAGTATTAACATTTAAAAAACAATTTTCTAAGCCAGACACAATTCATTAAAATCTAAGTTTTGGTGTATTAAAAGGAGATGACATTATTTTGCCCGTTTCCACACAGCTCATTTGCAGAGTGCATTGTACTCTGTGTAATAAGACGTATAATTGAGGCAATCCTGTGAAAATGATGAGTAAGATTGCATGAATCATTGTGCAAGTGTCTGCCAGGCCCGTTGTAATCAACTGGGAGACCCCGGGTTGTTCGCTGCAGAACTAGAGGCATCAGGAGAAGGAAGCTCTTATGCAAATGATGTAATTTTGCATTGAGGTCCACTCTGTAATTGCTGTATGATTGTGCTGTATGTTTTGAAAACACAGATTGTCTACAAGTGCCCATGTTTATTAATGCAGCATAAAGTATTCACATCCCACCACTTTGGCCATACTTCATCGTATTGTGGAAATAATTCAAAAGCAATTGTTTCTTTGCCATTTATCTGCACAAGATCATATTACAACATAAGCAAATGCACGGTTTCTTTATATTTTGGCAAATGTATTGAAAATTGAAAGCTTTTTGGAGCACTACAGACCCTCACGCCAACTTTTACCTGTTTATACAACTGTAGTGGAAAAAACACTGTTGAAAGTTAGAAAAGAAATTCTTCTGATACCTTTATCTTTCAAAAATGTAATACAGCTGTCAAAGCTAACTCACCATCTCCATGGCAATATATCACTTCCTGTTTGCATCACCCAAAGCATAAGAGGAACTGCATACCTCAAACAAATGCAACACAAAATGAAATAACATAAAACAATATAAAACAATGCCAGCACATAGTTTGACAGTAAAGAATGTTATATCAACAAGGTTCATATATCCCTGACATACTGACAGTCTACCATCCATTACACATATTTACAGTGAGTTGAAAGCCATTGGACATTCAGGCACATTTTTATAAACAATTTTTTTAATGAAAACGTTTTCAAAAATGAAACTAAGGCCCAATCCGAGTACACTCCTTGCCCCTACCCCTCCATTTTGCCCATTCACATCAAGTGGTCAGGTCTCCCGACTCTTGTTGGGATAGAGGGGCAGAGCGAAGTGTTAGGGCCACAAGGCCGAAGGCTTTTTACAAACCAGATATCCTGCTTCCACTTTCCACGGATTATGAAAACTCTCTGTCATTTCAATGTATTATTGCCCTTTTTTTAATAACAAGCATAACACATTCACTATAAGTTTGCTAATCTCTCTGTAGCTAATGAGCTAGCTGACATTATATTGTCATTGCTGATTTGTGCATAACAGTCCTGCATTTTGACACATTTCAGTGTTGCATTCATTCACCCATTTGATGGCATATGTCACCCCAAAATTTAATTTCAATCCAGCAGTGAAGTTGCTATAATATCAGTGCAGACAGGCAGGGTATGAGCACGGGTTGCTAATGTTAGCCTATAAAGCACCGCTAATGGCCAGGTAATGAAGCGGTGTTCTATTTTATTTGATGACTTGATTGATAGAGAGTGAAGTTGTAAATTAATAGGGAGTCGTCCATGCTTTTCTATCTCCACTGGGTAAATAGCAAATTAGGGATTGCCACGGTACGCAGGAGAAATGTCCGGGCAAGTCTATTAACATCAACGCCACAACTGCTGTTGAGGTATGAGGGTTTTGAATTGTGAGATTTCAACCACTACCCCTCGTAACTCAAGGGCAAGGGGGCCCTTGAAAACAATGGATAAGGGTAGAAACTGGTAATGGGATTGAGCCTAAATATATAAAAGTAATGGCTTTTCTGGCTATACATTATCCCCCTGGAAGAAAATATACTGTTTACATGGAATACCTAAAGCATGCCATGTTATATCTGACGAAGCCAGTAGCTATTACCAACAATTAAACCAAGCAAAGACGGATTTAAGTGTCACATTAGATCTATAGCACAGGTAAAGAGGCACATTTATGACACAAGTGGTTGCACATGCGTGTATGGTAAACATCCATATTAGCATGTGAAGCATTGGACAATTTAATTTTTTTGTGTACTGGTGCTATAAATAACTAGTAGTTCACATCATGTTTTATGCACCACATCAGCACATATGTTGTCATTAGGAGGACACCTTATTGTACTTCAATGTGTCGTGGATCCAAGCGACTCGACACATATCCAAATGATAATGAATACAGGGGGCCATCTATCTCCTCTACAAATGGCAGTTACATCTCTAAAAGTGCTGATCAGCTTATTTCCAAAATGATGCACTGTTAATGGTGGGCATATAATGGCTTCCTATAGCGTGTCCATTCATTGCCCTGAGTAGTTTAATATATCATTGTATTTAAAGGTTGTGTGCCGTCGATTTCCTGTTAGCAGCACCTCATTTATGTTTATTTAAATATTGAGGATCTTTCAGGCAAGGGATACATAAGTGGAAGATGCTGCTGAGACTGAGAGCAAATTGTCAATTACTTTGCTGGCTTTCATTAACAGGGAGTCTAACAAAATCAATTACTTCTTCTTTAATCCTCATGTCTAATACTAACCTGACCTGTAATGGCAGGAGGACATTTATATTGTGATTTAGTGAATAAAATGAAGTTTGAATTGGAAAGAAAAGTGAACACCTTTAGAACGACCAGCTAGTAACATATAAATAAATAAATATAATGTACGCAATGTTTTTTTAAAAATTGTATTGGTTGCAGCAAAGAATTAGTGAAAACTACATACCTCAGCCCAAAAACTGACAATGGCTTGGTCTGTGTCATTTTATGAGCCATGTATTTATCCTATTTTTCCCCCTAATTTTTCCATGTAAGGTGCCTCATGCTAAACAAAGGCTCCTCTGTTCCCTGAAAGCTGTGAACAGCATAAAATAATGTTTTATTTTTGTCCGTGCACTCTTCAGACCATTAATTTATGCAATTTATTTCCTAATGAGTCAATTAGATTTAGATTACAAAAGGGCTGGCAAGTTTAATTAATCTATAATGGATAATTGCCCCACATCATTTGAAACTTTCCCCACTGTATTGGAGGAACTCAGACATCACAATGCTGTTACGGACATCTTGCTGTAAATATTTCATACTGAGAAAAAATAAACTAAGTGAAAAATTAAACGGGGACTTAAAAAGGAAAATGTGAATATGGTATTGCTGACAGAAAACATCTATAGTGCATTCTAGATTATTCTTTTGATACCTTGTTGAAATGCTGACACCAATTAACACGAGCTCAACTGTTGCATAACAAGGCAAAATGTACTGTGAATAAAACAGGATAAAATGGGCCTCATGTTGTTGGGCTTCAGGCAACATGTGTGTACACATCTTAGGAGCAGTTTGTGCTGAAGGCAGTACTTATAATTCAGATAAAGCGATAGGAACAGTATTCTCTAATCAGCTGGGTAAGATGTTAGGTAATGCCCTACAGAGGGGTGTAGAAAAATGTAAATAAGTAACAGAAAAAGCAAGTTTGCTTGGGGTAATTAATAATTATTAAATTCTCTCATTTTTTTAGTGCCAATGCTAATATCAGGGAGTACAAAGTTATGATATCAATCTGTCGGCCAATAACCACACATCTGTTGCAATGATCACACAGATGCAACAAGTGTATCAAACACTTAGATACGAAGGCAGGATATAATTTTAGTTTAACAATAAACTTTACATCTAACATGACATCAGTGAACTGAAACAGTAAATTACAAAAGGGATTTCATTATTCTAAATCTACCCAAGCATCTTTTTTTTTGAATTGTTATCTGAAAAATAAGAATGTTTTCATATCGGCTCATATACGACAACATATAAGCCAATAACATATATCTGTGATTGGCCAATAGCGGCCGATAATATTGGCCAACTGATTATGGCTTGGATGCAGGATATTTCTACAATTTTTACTACAGCCTGACCGACATAAATTCTTGCCATGTTTGACATGACAGACTACGTGGTTGGCCCTAACCAATCACAGCCGGCCAACTTTCACGATGTGCGCGATGTCATCAGGAGGGAAGTGCTAGAGATCGACATCTTGTAACAACAATGTAAACACACTAAGGCATTGTGTACGATACTGATTGTGCGTGTTCCAAAAAACCTTACAGAAAAAAAAAGAAGAGACTGTGAATGTTCCTCTGTATCAGAGATCCCCCTCGCAGCACCACCAAAACCCTTCCTCTTCCATGTTGCTGTGTTTACAGTGGCACAGGGAAGAGCAGTCTTTGCTCCTATCCATCAACATTTGGAACATCTCATTTGTCTTAGCAGGGAAAGAAATTCTATCATGCTTTCTTCCTTTGGTTCTTTATGTTCATCTTTTTGACAAGACGTCTTACGGTGTCCCAAATGAGGCATTGGGCCAACACCCTACATCTGTCGGATTGGGCAGGAATTGGGCTGATAATGTGTGGTCTGAATCCACTTTTATTACTTCTAAAGCCCTGACTCTTTTTTTACAGCTTTCATGCGTAACTAAATGCCTCTTGACACTGCTTGTACATTAGGATTGCAACAGCAACTTTTCAACATAAACCACAGCTACATAGGGGCAGTGGTGTAACCTAATCGGCCAAAAAAATGTTGTATTTTTCTTTTTAGTGTTGAGGACTGTTCGTGTGCATTGAAGAAAAGATGTTCCTCCATTTTGCTCTGGTGAAATTGTCAAAAGCCAACAGTTCAAGGCTGTTTGTGCTGGGCAGCTCCCAGGAGTGAATATCTTAAAAAATGTTTGCTTAGAAAGACACCGTTTGCTCAAAACCTCCTGAATGAAAGAATGAAAGGCAGAATAAAAGCAAGGAGCATCGATTGTGTTCACATCATGTTTTTATCTTCAAACAAACCTTTTCTGCTTCATATTTTTTTTATTTTCAGTTGTTGGATTATTGATAACTTATTTCAGAACTTCTTTTTTGTTGACTATTAAAGTGATTTTTTTTGTTGTTGTTGTTCAGGAATATTTACCAATCATTTATTCTTTCAAACCCTAAGTATATCACCTTTTCGATGTAACACTGCAGATTTGAAGGAAAGCAGACTCAGACTGCACATGTCTTATGAACACATTTCACAATTAGTATGGCTGACGTGACCCAGGGTATCACTTAAAGATTCATAAATTCAACATAACCAGGAGTCATGCTACTTGCTTCCTGCCAGCTCTCAGATTGTAGCATTATGTTGCTCACAAATGGAAATGGACAGCTCCTGCTGACTGCATTATTTTTTGACAGATGCTCTTTAGATTATTGAAGTTTTCTATGACAGGGAACATATGGGGTGGTCAGCAATCACTACCTCATTCTTGGACCAATTTCCCATCTGAATTCAATACCCTGACAGAATGTAGATACATGCAAAATGAGATGGATGCTCTGAGGAGGCCATCCTTATGCGTCAACAATATGTCAATAATCTTGTTCTTTTTGTTTATAAAAATCACTTTAGTTAATACATATGTTGGGATACTGTAATATGCCTATGTGCTATTTTGCATTTGTATATTTAAATTTTGAATTTTTGGTGTTATGCTGTCATAACTGCTTGCCTGAGAATGTTTTGGAGTGATAACAAGAGGCAAACGTAGTATGGATTCATGTGACACAGTAACCCAGTAATACAATTATTTATTTTATTTTCTTTTACTCATACCTTTTAAAAATGCAAGATTTGTCCAACTAAGTATTTCTATTTGAGTGAGGCACAGTGCCGGCGAGAAAGCTGCAAAGCCAGTGACCACAGTTCAAGACTGCATTGCAACATTTGTGAGTGTGAAACCACTGGATATTTTTAAGGGGCCTCGAGACAATTTCCATCCATATTTATGGCGACAAAAAGCTGATATTTTTAACATAAAGTTGGGACATCTCTAACTTGGTCTGTGGCGACAAACCCAGGTGTTTTTAATGAGACGTTGGGACATCTCCAGCCTTGTTTGTGGTGACCAAAAAATATATTTTAAGCCAAAACATCACCTTTCCCCAACTCTCACCAATTGTTTTTTTGTGCCTAAACCTAACCAGAGCACAGCATTGTTACAACATTAAATTAAGTTGCAGCATATAAAAGTTTCAATGCAAACAAACAAACAAATGTTAGCAATGTCATTGCTAACATTTAATATAGCAAAAAGTTGTCATTGTTGATGAATCATTGATTTGTAAACCAGATAAGTGAAAAAAAATAAAAAATATAAAACAAATCTAACTTGAGACAGAGTTGGATGAATAGCTTGTTTCTACAGCAACACAATTAATCACCCCAGGTGGGCAGGATTTTAATATGATTGGTCACATGCTGATATCTAGGATGCATTAGACGGGCTGAGGCCAATCCTTCTGCAGTGACACACGGTGATTGGCAAGGGCAGCAGGAAAGATAACTCCCGCTCCTTATGTAAAATGACCAATCATTAATTATGCATTTACCTTGATAAGATATTTTATTTTTAGATACTTCTGAAATCTCCCAAGTGCGACCTTTTTATGGCACCAAGCAAACAGTGAGCCCTCCATATTTATTACACTCTTAACTCATGAGAATGTGACAACTGGGCAGACAAACAGCTCTGCATTTATTTATCAGTGAGTCTCTGTGTTGACTTAATGTGGCTGTAATTGCTGTATATTTAAATGTATAAAGGGATGCTCATATATCTTGTTTTGAGCAGTTATCTACAATGACATTTAGTACTTGAATGAGAAAAAAAAAACAGAGAAATTGTTTTTATCTGCTGTATTTTTGATGTTGTTGTATGTCAGTATTCCATTTTCCTCAGCTGAATCACTCTACAATTACTTACACAGTGATTCAGTTCACCACATGGATCAATAGAGTTCATCATATTGTACTGAAAAAGCTCAAATACAATGACAATGATTGACACTTCTGTTTTGTTGTACTGATGGTGTGATTATGCAGCTAAAATATGATGCTCTCAAATTGAACAGAATGAAAAGCAAAAACAAAATCAGCACTTCCATGTCTGGAAATATTTCAAGCAATGACTGTCTGTCTGCACACAGGAATACTAAACACACCGAGGTTATAAAAAACACTTTCCAGCCGTGACTTTTCAAATCATCCATCATCCAATCACTGGAAGGCATTGAACCTTTGTCTGTGCTGACCTCTCATCGCCCACAGTTGTAAATCTGTGGTGATGATAATGAGGGCCCATCAAAAAGCAAGGAGCCCACAGATCAAAGATTGACAATTAAATCGGCAATAAAGTCACACACATGTCCACACACCAACACACAATGTAAGACAGGGAGATAGAGAATGGTCTTCAGTTAGAGAACCACCATTTACACAACCACATCTCAATCCAATTTCTACCAATACACCATTTTCCATCATGGATGTTGCCCTTGAATTCTGCCAGCATTCACCTTTTCTGTGCACAGTTATGCCTGGCCTTGTATAAAACATTTGAATGACACCACGACGCACCCAACTATATATACCTTGCTAGCGAAGTTGGACCTGTTCACATACGACCACTTGTCGAATAGGAAAAGGAGTATAATAATTTAGTGAATGCAAGGGTGCACAGACATTTGGATGAATTTACTGTGAAACAATTAAAGTTGAAATTAAAATGGCTTTATTATGTGATAAAGCTATTGTCGGCTATTGTTTGACGATGATTTGAATCTTTAGTTTAGTCAGGAGCAGACTCAATGTCTGGTGGTTTCCAAAAGTTTGAAAATATCACTGGCAGGTAAGTTTAGGAAGTATTCAAAACCAAAATCTTTGACATAGATTGAGAAATAGTACCACTCTTAGTGAAGACTGATACTGTACATGGAGATTAAGAACAACAAATTGTTCCTTTAATTAATTGGTTTTACATTAAATATAAAACACTTAACTTTGCTGTTAAGCCATATTGACAGTTGGAGAAAGAGTCAAGTTTAACCCATAAGCAGCCTAATAGCAGAGAAAATAGAATAATCACCTGTAAACACATTAGGGCCCCCATGTCATTTTGCTCACTAATGGCTACAGACAGCTTGAATGAGGATAGATATGCCAATCAACCCGGACTGCCTCAGAATGATTGATGACTGTCATTTTTATTTCCTCGCAGGGGAAATCTACCTGAGGGTCAAACCAAGTGGTTGCAGCTTCATACTTCAAAAATGTTGAATCCCTAGCAATGCTTCTACTTTAAATAATGTAAATAGTTATGTGAAGATATTTACTCTACAAATGTATTAATAAATATAAATTGGATTCTTAATTTTTCCAATACAGGAAAGAAAATTAGCTTTTAAAATGTTTATAGTTACTAAATATACAAAAACAAATATGGCTTAAGAGACTTTACCCTGAGATTTATCTGATCTTACACATAGAAATGGCTGTTATTTGTTGTATGTTATGAGGCTTAGATACTGGGTTTAGCTCATGGTTTCTGCAATACTTTTCACAAAAAGCTGTATTGTTTGGTAATTAGTGCTGTTTATCAAACTTTTTTTTCCTCGAAATGGACTGAAATGTGCCTGTATCAGAAGTTTTTGTTTCTGCATATTTCTGATAAAGCTTATTGTTTAAGACGCCATTTAACTTTTCAGAACGTTGATCTCTTTTGCTCCAGTAAACAAAAGAAAAAAAAAAAAGCTTTGACTTTGTACTTTCCCTGAGGTCTGTCTTGTCAATCACTCAAGGAGATAAACTGTGGTTTGTGTTCTTCTTTTAATCTGTTCCTTAAATCAATATTGTGTTTGTTTGTTTTTTTACATCACACAACATCCTGAGATCTGGAAAAATGATTCCCTGATAGAACAGTGATGTCTGTGGCCACCTGCTAGACTTAGGCAATACATACTGTGCACAGATTCATGGTGCAAAGATGCAGCCCAGCTTAGCAAACAGCTAAAAGTTTGAATTCCAATAATCCCCCATTTCTGCATCTTAAAAGTGCCTTTACCTAAAATACATTTTAATGAGGCCAAAGGGGTAATATTGTCCTGCCGATGGTGAGAACCCTAGATTCAATGCAAGTGTGGGCACACAAAGACAGAGGAGCAGCTATTTTAACGCATGTAGATGCACCAGTGCCACTTCACATACGTAAAAGCTCAACATCAGCAAAATGATAAGATTTACATATATTTTAAGAGGCTTTATTCTTTGGGCTGCCTCTGTTAGGCAGGTTTCTCTCATCGCATCGAGTTAATGAGTCGCAGCGCTCAGATTTGGTCACTTTGCTGAAGCACTAGGGAAAGGGAATATGAAACTTTAGTGAATGAAGGCCTGTTAGTCTTGTGAATTTTTTTTTTTTTTTTTTTTTTTTAAATGGCACAAGGTTTTTTAGACATGTTGTCTGTTGCAGAGAGTGACACTGCAAACTTTTGGTTATGGCACGGTCATCTGGACAACTAGGTCACCCAGGGATTTTTCCATCCAAGGTTATGTGCGATAAGCCGTGTATGATGGATTAGAAGAACTAGTTAGAAGAACAACTCCTCTGCAATTCCTCCTATCAGTAGGGCTTGTTCAAAGTCTGTATGCTGTGAGGCTGAGCTTATGGGATTACAGTCAGAGTTCAGTGGCAGCTAATCAGAAACAACCAACAGATACTTTTAATATCCCAGTGTGCTTGTTAAAACATTGTTGGGAACTGCCACTGCAAATGTGGATTAAGTAGTGAGTGGGTTTTAAGTTCCGACACAATGCCTTCAAATGTTTTCTTCATCTTTTTTCCACCCAAATATTATGGATGTTTTTCATGCAATCAAACTGACAGAAGGTCTGAAATTCGAAACATTTACATAAAAGACCAGCGAAATACAGATTTTATTTGTTTCACAGTCCTCAAATGTGACTTCCTGTGACCACTGAAAAGAACTGCACTGAAAAGGAAACAAACCGTCAAGCTGTTTGCAACAATATGGCCCCAAAACAAAGCAGTGATTTCTTTAGTGTGTAGCAAATTTCAAGGAAAAAATACTTATTGTTTGCAGTGCGGCTTGTGACAGGCTGATAATTGTAGGCTGTTGGCCAGTGGGAGACAAACAAATCTGAATGATGAACACAATGAATGTTCACTATTGTAATATTCTAAGGAAAACTCTTTTTTATGTTGAAAATGTTTAAAATCCATTTTTGAAAGGCATTTCTATATGCTTTTGGAACCAACACCAACCAAAGCACATGACTGAAAACTCAGTTTAATTGACTATATCAATATGTATCTCTTAACATCTGTAGGAATTTCTTACAGTTGTAGCAAATAGTCCTAACATTTATTAGATTTTAAGAGGAATATTTGATGAGAATACAGGAACATAAAGCTTTTTGTTTAATTTTTCATGTTCAACATGAACTGCAGCACTGATCCTCAACAGTTGACTCTGTACAATGCCAAGTCTGGCAATTGTTTAACTAAACAATGTGCTGAAAACTGAATACAGCTGTATGGGCTGTGTCAATGGGATCAGCAGGCATCATAAGACAATTTTCAAGCAAAAATGCCAAAAAATCTGAGATTCTGGCTTCTTTGATGTGAGGATTTGCCGGTTTTCTTCATCTTTTATAATAGTAAACTGAATAACTTCTGGTTTAGGAGTCTTGGTTGGACAAAATTACACATTTGGGGTGATCAGCTTGAGCTTTGGAGCTTTTTCCTGTTTTATGGACCAACCACTATCAATTGATGGAGAAAATAATTGGCATGTTAACCAATAATGACAAAAATGATCAGTTGGAGACCAGCAGGACACTTTGTTCTGAACTGGATATTGAAGAATGCAAATGTTAATGGTAAACTGACTACTCTTCTGGTGAACCTGCTCGATCACCTGTGCAGCATCCCCAACCTGATTTCTGCAAAACCACAGATATGTTGAAACTTTACATTTCTTTACGTTGCAACTTTATATTTCTTAGGTTTTGTTTATCGGGTGACAGCACTATGCTTATGTTCTGGTTAGGTTTAGGCACAAAAACCACTTGGTTAGGGTTAGGAAAACATCATGTTTTGGATTAAAATACCTGTTTTGGTCACCACAAACATGGCTGGAGATGTCCCAAGGTCTCGTTAAAAACACCTATCGCTGCAAATACTGCTGGAGACATCCCCATGTCCCATCAAAAATGACTTTTTTTGTTGTTGGCAAAAACAGTGTCACGCTCGCAAATTGCTGCGATTCCTTGTGTAAAAATATCCAGTCGTTTCAAACTTACAAATGTTTAAATGGGGGCTTGATCTGCAGTCACTGACTCCGCTACCATCCCCGAAGTGAGTCGTTGTGGCTCACGTTTCATTAATTGGCCATATGTGAGTGAATGTTACTTCCTGAGACCTTCCCTGACTCTCTTGGTTGTCTATACAATCATTTTGCATTTGCATTTGTTTCAGATGTTTAATGCTGCTGGACTGTGGATTTATTTGTGAGGGACAGTCCAAAGATTGTGACTTTATGCAAGTTTGCGTGTCTCGACTCTGAGTCTCTCTCCACTCCGCTGACAGAGAGCAACAGTAGCTAGCGTTAGTTTAGAAGTCCGCTAACAGAAACTAACAACCGGCTGACACAGAAGTTCCCAAGAGCCCCCTTAATTAAGCCCCCTGGATTGAGTCAAATTACCTGTTGTTTGGCTGAGAATAAAGCCGGTGCATTCATCGACCTCAATGGAATATCGCTTTTTTCATGACTTAAGTGATTCAACATCCATGTCAATTTTAGATGCTGTCTAATGTAACATAACAATGGGGGTTTACTGTAACTGTCTGATTAAATTATGTAAAATATGATTCCTGAGGGGTTCTACTCCTTCATTATTCACTGCACTTAAATACAATAAATTGCTGGAGTCTCTTTACGCTTACAGGAATTGTCTTAGTCCTCTATTCCAAAGGTCCAAACTGAATTATTCAAAACAGTCCTCTTCAGTATGTATGGTACGGAGCCAGGGAACTGTCATGGAAAAATAATCTTGTGATAATAAATACTCAATAAGTAGTCATTTATGCTCTCAAATCACTAATCCCTGATTATCGATTTAATAATGTGCACTCCTGATTTAATAATTAGTGTTTTCGATTTAATAGCCTGTTGTGTTTTGGTGTGAGACAGCTGCTTTCAAGCTTTGCTCTTGCCACCAAAGCAGAGCCACAAAGCCAAGTCTTAATGAAAAAAATAAAATAAAAAAGTAGCAGTAGCTGCATCGTTAACTAGGCTGCCTCAGCACACAGGACGATGTCTGAACATCAGGCCCTTTTTCCACATTCCAGCTCTGACACATAAGCCACAATTTGTGTGGACCTCTCCAAAATTGCATGTAGCCTCTAAATAAACAGCTATTAAAGCCACTGAATGAGTGAACTGGGCACACGCTCCAGCTGTGTGGCTGCTAAAGGGCTTGAGCACCGCAATATTTTTCACAGAACCCCAAATTATAAATAACAGCCTAAAAATAACAATTGGCTTTATTAGATCATTAGATCAGATTATGTTGTGGCTTGATATGTAATCAGACTAACTATAAAGCTCTCTCTTTGTCTGTCTGTAAGTCCTTTGCATATCTCGAGAACCATTAATCTGATGTACTTCACATTTAGCAGGTTTGTTGCTGAGGACCCAAGGACTTGCAGCGTTGAATCTGGTACAATTTCATATACAGTATTAATACATTTTTAATAAAGACGAACAACTCTCTGTGCAGCGCAGGCAGGGCTTCAGCACTCTGCCTTCATGGCTCTGTAGCTGGGCTCACACATGAACCAGTCTTACATGATCTCATGGGTAAGCAGACGCAAACAAAATGAAGATTAGCATGGTGCAAGAACTTGGTGTAGTAAAGCATTGCGGTGATAAACACACAAAAAAATTTAAAAAATACAAATGTTTGAGATACATATAATGTGGACAGTGTCTCTCGCCCTCTCCGTCCCTCACCCTCTGTTCATGCAATGTGCATTAATAAGATTAATAGCCAAAATAAGTAAAGATATAAAAAAAAAATACATAAAAAAATCACTAATATTTTCTCTTGAAAAGCCATGGAAAACTACTTTTTAATGGATTTGAATTGTCTCAAACTATAATAAACTTGATACTTTTATACTCATGCTACTCATGCAAATCGTTCTCTCTCTGCTAACCAACACTATGTGCAAAAAAGTTAACATACAGCCTATATTTTCAAACCTTCACGCTATTTTGAAAAAGACTTAAAACTAAAGATTGAGACCATAAACCCATTAGGAAACTGTTCACTGAGGTAATACATCAAGTGAAAAGTAGGGTCATGTTCTCATAAGCTTCCATACAATAGGACTTCTATTTGCAACCAGTGGGGTAGCCCCCTGTTGATCATTAGAAAGAATGCAGCTTTAAGTCACTTCTACATTGGCTTCACTTTTGAGACCCGGAAGCTACATTCACTATTTATACTGTCTTTCTAAATACCTCCTAAAGTAATACAGATATTTTTAAAAGACAAATGTCAGCCATCAAGACATCATCCCCTCCGAGAATTAACAGGAACCCTGCTGACCCCAGTCTCTAAAGCATGAGGCCGCTATTGGCTGCTTACCTATTGATAGTCTTTAACCTTTATCACAACTGCACATCACTTGACATCAGTTAAGTTTTGAGTTCTTTGTAGGAGTGTTATCCAGAAGCCTGCAGGCAGATGAAGTCACATTAACCTGAAATGGAAAATAAAAACACTGTTGACATAAGTGGGTGGATATTGTCTCGAAAACAACACACAGCTTTACAGCATTCTGAAAGCTGGAAAGCTGATTTTGCCATTCCTTCACGTATGTCTGAAAAATTTCATTGCTCTATTTGTAAACAGTTAAAACCCTTTGTGCCAGGTGTGTGATGCGTACAGATCTGAGTGATGCCTATAGGCTCATTTGAGGTCAAACTTCTGTTGATGGAAACAATGTTTCATGTAGCAGATTCACACAACTGCACATTTTAGATAAATTTATCTCAAAATTTAAAAAATGGACTTGTGTCACAGCACTGACTGAGGCCATAGCACCATCAGATACGGAGCAATTCTAACCAATCTATCTAACCAATCCTGCCCTCTGCACATGTGAGTCTCCAAATAGTAAAACGTAATGAGAATTAGATCTGATGGTCTTGTCTGAGATTAGTTGTCTGCCTGTCCGTCATAATTAAACTAATCAGGCTGCATCTTTCAAGGTGCATAACCTGGCTCTGCAGGCACATTAACCAAGTGTGTTTTGGAGCAGCAACTGGAGGATCAGAGAGATCTCTCTCCTTCAGATACTGTAGCTGGGACAGAGAGCACTGATAATATCAAAATGTAAGTTAATCACAGTCTGAAAAAAGCTAATGTCACTGCTCATGGCTCTTCTGTATTCTTGGTAAAGGAAAAAGCTGTAAGTTGTTTGCAATGGATGGGTACCGTTAACATTTGAACTGATACCGAAACTGGTACCAGCAATTCAGTATCTGGACCCACCGTTATCTGTACTAACAAACATGTAATTTCAGTTGCAAAACAAAACTCACCAAATTCAACTGGTATTTCTTCAAATGAGGAAGCTGCCCAAAGCCCATGAAACAGTTTGGGAAATGGTTTTCACTCTTTTCTCAATCTGAATAACTGATGGAAACTGATGGAATATCAGGTACATAAAATTTGCCACAGATTGATTTAACGTGAATTGGTACTCAGTAGTACCATGTAATTCGGTCAGTACCCTTCAGACTAGTGAGTTCGGTACCCAACCCTAATGGTATGCGACACTCATATCATTACTGCTGTTAAATGATGGCCATCAAGGTGAGTGAGTGTCAATCAACATTGAAACAAAGTTGTCTCTTGATCATGCCCTCCTATTACTCTTAATTGTGTAATTCCGTAATTCCGCTTAGGGATTAATTAGTTAATCACTTGATGGTTATTTGACCTATTAAAGCCAATTTCTTAGTAAACCTTATTAAAAAGGCAGTTTAAAAAGGGATTATTTCATAACGACTGTACGTGTTTGGACTCAAAACCAAAAAAACAGCTGATATTCTCACACCTCAGAAGCAACAACTCCTACCTTTGTTATATGCTTTGTGTTCTGCCTAGCATCTGTTTAGGAGGGGGATGTTCATGTTTCACTCACTAAGCAACAGCTATCAAGTAATATTCTGCAACATCAATTGAATCTGTAACACGACTTTTCTAGACTGGAATGATCTCTGGTGCATTATGCAAATGAGTCACTGCAGACACCAAAAGTTGGATAATTCAGCTACTTTATTGAATTAAGATCCGAGTCTGGCCTGCTGAACTTATTTGAAAATCTAACCAAGTAGTCATTCTACAACAATTTAAAACTACTAAATGGTAATTGTTTATTTATAAATGTGTCAGAAATGATTTCAGTTGATTAGAGGCGTGAAGATTGAAAAGGCTGTATGAACAGAGAGCAAGTAGTTTATCAGAGATGGAGAGAAAGCCTCACCATGTTTGTGAATATACACTGGAAGACTAAGGAGCAGACATAGTCAAGTGCAATATACTGCTGGTGCTATTGTGTAAATTATAGTGACAAACCAAAGATGATGTAGTTGTCAAGAAAAGAGAAATTAAGAACAATATACAGGTACATATACAAAAGGGGGTGAGGAAGAATGTCCACAGTAGTGCAAAGCACATCTCTTGTACACTTCACAGCTTTTGATATCCAGTCTTTCCACTTTGGTCTGAACTTGTACGGTACATCACTCAAACTAGAACAAGAACAACCTGAACTGTGACTGGAGCTCGCCGAAAATCATGAAATCACTTCAAATGCAACTGCTGTCAAAATGCTGTCGGAAGAAGGGAAAAAAAAAAGATCTCATCAAAAGTATGTGGAGAAAAAAAACATGCTCGTTGGATATGAAAGGCTTCAAATGTCCAAAGACTGGGCAACTCACTGTCTAAAAGAGCAAATGAACTTAATTCAAGCAAGAAAAATATCCTAAGTGCAATGACATTGCTGTCATGTAGGCAGTGATATGCTGCCAAAATTGTGAAAGAGAAACATTTCTTTACACTGTTTGAAATAAAGTCCCTGTTTGTTCCTCCTCTGAACTTAAATTATTAAAAGAATGTCATTGAATGATACAGAAAGCTAGTCGTGTGTACACCCTGTCCTGTTGGGCAGGTACATAAAAGATTCCAGAACAGATTCAATGGCGGAAGGAGAAACAAAAACATCATTCACCCACTGGATGAAAGTGGAATTCATCCACACATTTTGCATACCAGAGTTGGCTATGTAAGGACTACCTGAGAGACTAGTTGGTGAACTAGTTTAGCTGGCGGGCAACTGACTATCACATTAGCAAGCCAGAAACAGTCATGATGACTTTCTAAGCTTCGAAGGTTGATTAAAAGTGGATGAAGCGAGAAAGTGAGTCTTCATCAGACAAATGGCCAACGGCATATATCTTTACCTTGTTCTTTGTCACAGGTATACCAAATGCAGTTGTAGGTCTTTAAATCTTGTTTTTTATTTAACTTTGAGCTAACTATTTAACTTTGAGCTGATTTTCCAAGTCAGTCCAACTAATAAGAAGTCGGCTGTACTTGATATATTTTATATAGTTTATTGTGGTTTCTGTTTGGAAAAGTCAACACTATGTGTGGAGATGATGATCTGAATTTATTTTTCTTCAGAGCTAGAGGCTACACTGAGTACTGTGGACCAACCTTTCATCTGCCCTGTATGAATTGGTTCTGCTAATTCTGCAGATTTTCCAAGCCAGCCAACGCAGCATTTTTAGGTTTTACAAACTAAAACACAGACACTACGGTAGGTCCCACTTGCCTTATATATACAATGACCCAGACTGAGCCCAGACAAACACAAACAGATTTTGAAATATCTATTTATGAGTGCAGAAGGAGGATTTCCATGCTTAGGTAAACTGGCACAATGGCCTTTTTATATTTAGTTGTATCACATTGCAGCCTTTGCAGTTCTTTTGTCTTCTCCAACATTGGAGAGTAAATGAAGTTTGGTATTGTGACAGTACATGTTTAAACTTATGAGGAGGTGGCTATAGAAGGGGGGTATCGGCCTTCTAATTGGGAGAGAGAGAGGAAGATGGAAGCAAGCAAGAGTTTCTGGGAAAAAAAAAGATCGTCAAAGCTGCTGTCGGACTGGAAGAGCACATGACCTACGAGACTGTGCCAACGCCTTTGCAAACTGTATAGGTCTTCTTTACTGTCTTAACATAGACTATCCCCAGGGAATGAAGTACGTATCCAAGCTAATACAAAAAAGTTTTCATGGGCATCTGTAGTGGCAATTGTTCAGCTAAAGCTCATGAACTGCCTGAAGGGCAAGTCAATGGCAGCCACAAGCTATCGCCATTTCAGTTGGTCTACTCCAGTTATTTGAATGTTTATACATTACATAACTACCACCATATCCACATACACATTATTGTTGTCAACACTCAAAGCTTATGATAGAAAGAAAAAACAAATGGCCTATATACAGTTGCAATCAAAATTATTCAACCCCCACTACAAATTAGGTTTATTGGCAAAATGTACAAACTAGCAGCAAGAACATCAAACAAGAACAATTTAAATAGCTCAACACAACTAATATTACAAGTGGTTTCTCCAAATTCAACACAAAATGCCACTTTTAATGACTACTGCAGTCTCAAAATTATTCAACCCGTTCATGACAAGAATCTTTAGTACTTAGTAGAGCATCCTTTTGCTGTTATGACCTGCTGCAAACGTGATGCATAGCCAGAAACCAGCTTCCGGCAGCGTTCCTGAGGAATCTTAGCCCATTCTTCATGGGCAAAAGCCTTCAGTTCACTAATATTCTTGGGTTTGCGTGCTGCAACCGCCTTTTTCAAATCCCACCAGAGATTCTCAATGGGGTTCAAGTCAGGCGACTATGATGGCCACTTTAGTATCTTCCAGGATTTCTTCTGAAACCAAGCCTTGGTGGACTTTGAGGTATGCTTGGGATCATTGTCCTGTTAGAAGGTCCAATGACGCCCAAGCTTCAGCTTCCTCACAGATGGCATGACATTTTCTCCCAGTATTTCCTGATACTTGATTGAATCCATCTTGCCCTCCACACGCTGCAGGTTTCCAGCGCCAGAGGAAGCGAAGCAGCCCCAGAGCATCACTGAGCCACCACCATGCTTCACTGTAGGCAGGGTGTTCTTTTCAGCGTATGCTTCATTTTTCCTCCTCCAGACATACCGCTGATCCATAGGCCCGAAAAGTTCCAGTTTTGTTTCATCGCTCCACAGAACAGAATCCCAAAACCTCTTTGGCTTATTTATATAGTTTTGAGCAAATTGGAGCAGACTTTTCTTGTGCTTTTGGGTCAGTAGTGGTGTACGTCTTGGGGTTCAGGCATGGAGCCCTTCAGCGTTTAATATGCGCCTTACTGTGGAAACTGAAACCTCAGTGCCTGCTGCCACCAAGTCTTGCTGCAGGTCTTTTGCAGTCAGTTGAGGGTTTTTGAGCACCTGCCTCCTCAGGACTTTGGTGGCAGCCGTTGATAGCTTCCTCTTTCTGCCACGTCTAGGTAGTGTAGCCACTGTTCCTTTAACTATAAAACTTGCGAACTATGCTTCCAACTGTATCTCTAGGAACATTCAGTGCCTTTGCTATCTTTTTGTATCCTTTTCCTTGTTTGTGCAAGGCAATGATCTCTTCTCTGAACGTTTTGGACAATTCTGTAGACTTAGCCATATTTCTAACTTGCAATGAAACGTCACCATCAACAGTCCAGGTATTTGAGGTGTTCTACCTCAAGCACACCTGATCCAACTAATGAAGCCCTTGATTGGTTGCATCAGGTGTGCTTGAGACCACACCTGATTTGCAAATGTGTCTCTTATGAGGAATTCAGGGGGTTGAATATTTTTGAGATTGCAGTAGTCATTGAAAGTAGGATTTAGTGTTGAATTTGGATAAAATCCTTGTAATATTAGTTTTATTCAACTATTTAAACTGTTCTTGTGCAATTTGTTTATTGCAAACACCTGAAAACCTGGTTTGCCAATGAACCTAAAATGCAATGGGGGTTGAATATTTTTGATTGCAACTGTAGTTACACGCAAAACTTAATGCAAATTTTGGAAAATGTTGTCATGTAGAATGCAACTGTATATCATTTCAGTTCAAGAGAAAATCTTTCCCTCAAGGTTCGTGCTCTTCAGTTTAGCTCTTGTTACCTCTTGTTTGGCTGAAGCACAGTATCAAGGCTGTTTTGCATAGCTGAGATAAATGTTAATAGCCAGAGAAAAATGTCAAGTATGCAGCATTTGCCATGATATTCAGAGGGTCACTGCTAAAAAAAAAAACAATACTTGTTGATGAATGAATGATGGTATTTTTGTGTGGGTAAATTATGCATTTTAATATTCTGAGCTGCATAATTTGCACTAACAGTAAGATTTATGACCTGACTGCCTTAAGAATTAAGCTTTGTACAACTTGAAATGTTTTGATGGTAACGTTAAAAAACTTGATTAAACTCCAAGTATTAATTTGATTAACCTATTGTCAGCTTCTCCTTTGACACCCTAACTTACTATTTTATGTAGAAGAAACTCTTAATCTTAAATGTGCAAAAACAGAAGTGACTTTTCTTGCCTAACTCAAGATTTTAAGACAGTCAGGTTACAATAACTTAGTTGAAACAGCCTGCTCAATGGTACTGTGGGAAGCTAAAGTCTACACATCTAAATTCATCTATTTGCCCTTTGAGTAGGGATATTTCTGCCTGCCCAGTGACTTACAATGAAATGAAGTAAGTGGTATTGTCTTTCCAGTATGTGGCTATCTCAGTTTTGACACCATTTCCATATGGATTCCCATTATGCAGCTGCTCAACCACCAATAGTCTGCTAATGGTATAATTGGAGCCCATGCTCTGCTCTATTTCATGGATGCATTTCAAGCAATGTTAAACCTGTTGGAAGGACATTACAAGGAACAACACTAAATACTTGTGAGATAACCTACCATCAAAACGAAACAGACTTGAATGTACCGGTGTTAAAGATGTAGATTAATCTGTCTCCTTACTCCTTTAATTTTTTTCACCGATTGTTTTTTTACAACTCAAACAACATAGCAGTGTAGTTTTTCATTATGGTGATACTTTGTAAGAACATCTTCATCTCATGGTGACTTTTATAGATCATAATCAGAGTATTAGTGTGCATGTAAATGTACATACATCATTACCAATCTATATCTTGTAGAACAACCTGAACCTGAAATGCAGACATCCCAGTTGTCATCTTAATTACACTTGAGTGCAACTTCTCTGCATCAGCTGTCTAATGATATGTTTTCTATTTTTGTCTGTTTTCGGCAGCACTTGTCCTTTTTTGTCAGTTTCACACCAGATGTAAATAAATGACAGTCAACACCCCCCTCTTTTTTTCTCATGTCTGTAACGTTTCTCCCTTTTTAATCATGAAGTTCTCGAGGGTTTCTTTTTAACTCCACATTATAATGAAATGAATAAATTTTCACAAAATAACTTCCCCAGACTGTGCATCATAGTGATGAACTGTGGTAACACACCAGGCACAATATCACCACCAAATTGCCCTTGAGAATGAGTTATTCTGTAATATATCCTAAACCTAAAAAAAAAGAAAAAGTCATGTAACACAGGCCTAAATCCCCTGCCTCTAGAGTATCTACCCTAGGAATACCCCTGAGCCAAGACAGCATCTAGTGGAGGAGTTAAATCCATCCTACAGCCACTGTCAGTGTAGGTCCCGGTGGGCCATGTAGAAGCAGGTGATATGTCTACAATTTTAAAGCACCAAGGTACTTTGTGCCATTAATCACAATTTTAACCACACAACATTTCTTATTGATAACATGTATAAACAAAAACAGGTGATTCAGGGAGCTTATGAGATGAAAGACTATAGACTTTTTTTTGTGAATTTGAAAGTGTAACTTGTAAAAAATGACCAGGATTTAAAGGTAGCTCAAGACCACATACTGCTGCTCACTATACAGGTCTTGCTATTTCTTGCTGTTGCTATCTTTGGCTTTCGCGACTACCTGCCTAGCAAGTAGCTCAGGTAGCTTTGGAGCTAAGTGGCTAATTAGCTGGAGTCTGCTCGCATAGCATCCTCAAATGACAGGTTCCCTCCAGGCAACCAGAAACAGTCAACAGGCCTCCCAGTGAACACAGCTGAACTAAAGACTGAACACAGCTTCTGAGACTGATATAGGCCGGTTTGAAGTCTTGGGATACAGTAAGGAGGTGATTTACAGCGGCTCTGGCCAGGACTATAACTCCATGGAAAAGAAGACACAGCAGGCAGGGACAGGAGAGTGGTTAAGTGGCAGAGGACTCAGGCATCAGCAGCGGGCAAAACGGTTTGTATAGTACAGTGTACGGTTGTAGTTTTCTGAAAGGAAAATAGGTGTAAAAATATCTCCTTTCTTGACATGTTTTTAAGTTTATTGTGGCAAACTTGCTGCTTTTATATCTCCCAGCTGAAACTATGGGGGCTATCGGATTATCGCCTCTTGCAATACAAAGTGATATTAGGAGACAGGATGGGCTGGGGCTATTTGGTTAGCATGCTAACTTGAGCAGACATCTTTGCAACACATTATTTGTTCACACTGTGTTGATAATGTTTATTAATTTTTTGAATTCTTTTAAACCAGAATTCTGGTCATATCTTACAAATGAGCCCCAGTAAGTAATATGGTGTGCTCAGAGAAAAAAGTATTAGTACCAGCAGAGATTTATTTAAATTGCAAAATAATGGAAATTTGTTGTGGTTTTGTGGAAACAATGAGCTATAAAAGAATCTCTTGAGTCAGTGCTATTGTTTTTAACTTTTAGTCATGATTTCACACTCAGCTCCCAATTAAAATTCATCTTTCTTGACTTAGATAAAACACAGCCACGACATGTCATCCTCAATTTGCCACAAGGCTTGTTGCAGAATACTTTGTCCATTCTGTCATCTGAGGACACAGAATATTTTCTACCAGTTTAATTTGAATTCCTGCATTTGAAATGCAGTCTCCGCTGTCTTGAGTCTCTTTGAAAACACTAAACCAGACAGATGTGTTCTTCTATTTTTTTTCTTTTTCATTTTGTTGGCATTTGTTTAAAACTTTTAAGCGATGGCCATAAATCTGAAAGCAGTGTAGCAGACTGAGTATTTTTTACACCTGGGCAGCAGCTAGAATGATCTTTTTTTTCTATGCTACATAACAGCCAGCTACCACAAGTAACAACACACCATGCCAGACATCCAAAGTTGTCTCCAGCGTTGTCAGAGAAGCCACTATTTGAGAACAGTGCTGTTCGATACGTCATGATTTGATTTCTCAGAGTATGGCAAGTTTCAAAGAGAAACACTAAGACAGAAAAGAATTTTGGCAGCCTGCAGCGGAGAAATGTGAAACCTCCTCCTTAATGGGAGAGGAAAGATCGACAGTTACTGTGTCACCACTTGTCAGAAAGAGGAGTGGAGGTATACTGTGGAGCTTGAGTTGTTCTGAAAGTAGTTTTACATGGTACCTTCTGCTTGTGTCGGAGGAATGCTTGGGGAAAGCAGGGGTTCAATAAAAGATGTAGACTGCTGGCCACAGCAACTGATAAAGTGAAAAAACTGAGCTGTGGTGGGTGTCAAACCAAAATTAATTATTTCTGAGCAGTACTTCTTTTGTACCTACCAAACATAGAATGGACGGGGCTTGGATTCCATAGTTTTAATGGTGTAAAGTGAACATTTTGTCATAATTACACATAAGCTTGAGCTTTTGGGTTCCAGGAAGCCCTTTTACAAATAATTTTGAATGAAGGGTTTGCAAATACGACAAAGTAATGTATTATGAAAAACACACTGTATTAAAGTCTAACCATAATGTCAACTGTAAGCGCAAGAAGAGACAATGATACATCTGAGCAACACTTAATGAGAAAATATGAAATCACCAGTCGTTGGTAAAAGAATCTGGAAGGTTATATGCCGGGGTCTTTTTAAAACACACATTTTTGTTGCCACAAACCAGCTCCACAACCAAATTCCCGCCAACAATGTCATTTTTTTTGCTGGAAATTGTCCCATGGTCTTGACGAACATATACAGTTGTGTCATGCTTATATGTTGAAACATAGTCTTGAACTGCAGTCACTGGCGTGGAAGCCCCTCCACCTCCTGATATGAAAGTCTGGTCATACACATAAAATGTGAAGGTGAAATAAAATGTTTTGTAGAAATGTCAATATGGTACATGTACAGGTAAATTCTGAATATATTGCTGGTTTGCAGAAAAAGTTCATTGCCAACATTTTATTCTGGGGACTGGGCTTGACCCACTTAACAGAAGTTTTAATCGATCAATTATGCATTTTTCGAGGGCCAAAACTATTAACTATTTCAAATGTCAATAATACATTAGGTGTCTGTTAGTATTTGGATGTGAAAGGGATTACAAGCAGTCAGTTCCATGGAGCTTTACAGTGTTTTTCAGCTCACTGTGTTGGTGTTCCCTCCTACAACTTTAGTGTGTTTTAGTTCGCTCTCAATGCTCTCATTAGTATTGTTTCGGTGAAAAGGCTCATCCACCATGTGCTACATGCCCAGCACCAAATGAGAGAGTCCAGGTTAGCGATCACCTGGTATATACTGTATAGTGAAACATTTAACAGCTGGAGTCCAAAAAACAGTGCAGTGTTTGGTTTTGTTAAGTACAGTATCTGCTATACTGCATTTCTTGCAAAAAGACAATTTTCTCCCAGACTTCTATAATGGCAGCAAATGTGTCTGTGGGATGAGTGATTGTGTGCAAACCTTCTATGCAATTGTGAACAATTTCACACCATGAACATGTGTTTGAAATTCTAACATTACTGTTGCATCTGTTTCTCTGTTCCTTCTTGCATTTCCTTTTTGCATTATGTCTAAATGTTGCACTTAACTAGATACATGCCCTACTGTATGAGTCCAAGCTGAATGATGTCGTTTTTCTTCTGCCTCAAACCCAGAGAAATTGTTGAAAAGGAAGACTTGCTCTCATGGCTTCTGAAAGTTTAAAGGTGTCCAGTTAGTGTGTAGTCACTGTCCTTGTATGTTACACTATGTTCATAATCCTTTTCTCGTGACATTTCAAAGAAAGGTTCAAAGTAAAAATGCTGTCCATGTTTGAAGTGAGATGTTCTGTAAAACAACGCCCCCTTTTTATTTTGAGCAAACTCCACTATTGTGCCGTACTGTATTCATCCATCAGCAATGATAAGATAACCTGCCTATTGAATTATCTGTTTTGTTATCGTGCTGGTCCTGGCAGAGGGCAAGGTTGTCAAAGAAGGAACATTTTTCGAGTGGTTGGATTTAAGGTCATCATCAATGAAATACCTTGAGCTGCTTCTCTTGTGCCATTAAGTAATGTTGGGCTGTAAAGCTTTATTCTTCATTTAAAATGCTTATGTCCTTCAGGCAAAATTTGGGTTTGCGTGCGTATCTGATGAAGTAGGGTCAATTTTGTAAATAAAATACATTTCTAGCTACGGCATGTATATGTCATGAATTAAATGAATTAATCTACATATCAACCTGACAGTGGTTATTTGGCTGCACAGGTTCTTTTTTCTTTGACAGACAGGTGGTGAAATAGGATATGCTATCGCTTCTTTTAACGCCTTGCATTTCTTTGTTTTCGACAAAATGCCACGGGAATAAGGTCTTAGAATCCATAATCATCCCATTTCATGTCCTGTAACCTCTCCAAATTGTGCCATGGCAACACTGTTTCCTTGTAATCCTCAAGGGAAAAAATAGAGCATAAAAAAAATGAATAAAAAACAGGTTGGATGGACTTCAATATCAGCCTGGTGGTACTTGTCATACTGAATTTTGGATGTATAGTAACTGAAGGCATTAGCCCCTCATATCGCCATGTGCGTGTGGTGATTGTTGGTTAATCAGCACACTGGTTGTGGAGAATTACAGAATTAATTAGAAAATTAATAACCATGAGAGGGAGAAACGTCTGTTGCACGTCAGTGTCAGAGTCCAGGTCTGTCATTTACCCTCAGACTCTTTAGGATAATTGTTGCAAGGGCAAACAATAGAAAAGAGCAACACGAATGACGTCAAACTCACTGACTGATGCACACAGACTTCTGTTAAACAAATAATTGTTTGCTGAAAAAAAGGAAAGATGAATGGTTTTATTTATAAAAGCCTCCCACCACATATTCTGCATTCAGCCTGTCCATGTTTACAGTACAGTTTTCCACAAAAAAGGGAAGTTACATAATGCAAAATCCACTAGATGAAAAATAACAAATAAAACGATATGTGGGTCACCCAACGCACAAAGGAGAGAAAGGGGGAGAACTCAAGTGTCCTCCATATTATATATTCATACATGGACAAGCTAAGGCACAAAACACACATACATAAATGGGTCTCTTGAATCATTTGAGTTGGTTAAGACTAACGGCTGGTTTACATCATTTGCCTTGAGCCATAGAGGAAGAAGTGTTTTGTGGTTTGAGTTAATATAAAGATGGACTGAATTAAAATTCAGTATCCTGCTGAACTCGACACAACAGCTCTGTTTATCCATAATGTGCATGTGTTGACATTTACAGTTCAACTCTTGGCTGGGAGAAACAAATAAAAACCAAAATCATCTGTAGTAAGAAAGCAAATATCATTCAGATCACATTCCACAGTCATTGACATTAACTCTAGACTGACAATATCTGCCTAGGGTGTTCTATCTGAGAAAACCTCACTAGCATGGGCAATACAAATTCCTACATTTTGACACAATAGTTGTTAAATATCGCAGTTTAACTGGCTGAACTTTTATACTTATTATTTTATATATATATATATATATATATATATATATTGTCTTTAACAAGACAACGTGGCAGTAAGGGGTTACATAACCGAGGATGAAGAGAAACTTGCTCTGAAGTCTTTCAACGTTATATCGATTCTGCAATAAAACCACAACGCATTACATAATATTATCTACAGGACTCTGGCTGTAGAAAAATTGTGTTTCTTCAGTTCATTTCAAACATTAATTGCAGGTCTGTGGTGGGAGGAGAACTCTGGTCTTCCCTATTAAAGTCTGATCTTGTCATGCCAGTCAACCATCTCACTCCAAACCCTTGTTTTCTGCTGTGCAACATAAAAGATTCTCAGTGTTAGCAATGAATGTTAGCGGCGGAGATAAATCACAAGGTGCAGAATGATCCAATGTGAATGTAATACCTATACATATTTGACCTCCAATGTCATAAGGTATAACACAATATGACTTTTGGGAAGCACGTGGTGTTGAATATTTGGTGAAATGTGTCAGTGCTGTTGATCCTGTCCATCCGTCCACTTTCCAGCACTTATCCTGGACTGTGCCATTCTTTCTCCCTAGCTACATCCTGGAGCCCTTCTCAGAGATCCTGGTGTATTCCTGGACTATGGGATATTCAATATAATCCATCCAGTCTGTTCTGGGCTTTTTACAGCATGTCTTCCCAGTTGGACATACAGAAATACCTTCAGAGTGAAGGGGCTTTGATTTACTCTTAGTACCTTACAGATCTTCCTTAACATTGCGACAAAACCTGATTGTATGTAAAATTGTACTTATGACTTCACTTATAAAGTAATTATATTATGTATTTCATTTAATTTTCTTAAGCTACTGATAGCACTGAAATACTTGATTTACAATATAATAGATACACTGTTAAGTAAAACAAAGCATCAGGCTTCATGGTGGCATTATTTGAGGTGGTTTTGCAGAGAAATTGTACAGTGTTACATTAGACTATGAAGATCCTCTTGCTCCAATGTGTTAGACCCACTTTGTAAAATTGTAAAATAAGCATGAAATTCTCTTGGTTTGACATGGTGTGAAGGAAGACGAAAAGGCTTGTGACATGAGTTGAATTATGGAAATAACAAAACATTGACATGGAAATAAGATAAAACCAATAATGTGATAACTACCTAAAATGGTGATGGCATTTTCCAGTGCTTGTCACATAAGCTGGTATATGAATTAAAAACTTTTGTGTTTCTGTGCACACCTGTGTTTCATTTATTAATCACTCCTGTGTATTTAAACCTGTGTTTTTCCCCCACTCTTTGTCAGTTTGTCTGTATTGTACTTAAGTCAGCTTTTGCTGCCTGCCATTTTATTGCTTGTACTTTTGGATTTTGGAATTTTCTGGCCTCCTTTTTTAATTTTTTTTTTTTATGCAGCTTCAAAAAAAGTAAAACACTTGGACAAAAAAATAGATTGCAAGAAATGTGTGGGAATCAAACCCATGTCACCAGAGCTGTAGAAAACATTCACACCCATCGATCCACAGATGTTGTTGTAATGCTGATCCTGATGGAAAATTGATTATTCACAGATGTGTTAGAGTGCTCCCTAACTGCGATTGATGCGCTTTAAACAATACAGTAGATGCATATAGGACTATCTATCTATCTCTCTCTCTCTCCTCATATTCTCCATAAAGAAGAAAAAAAATATATATATATATATATATATACATAGAGAGAGAGAGAGAGAGAGGACAACATACATGGTCCTCGAGCAACATAAAGGTGACAGTTTGTGACTCAAATGCACCGTGTACTAGACACTCTAACCACCCTTCTCTACCACCAACTGATTGGTGATAAAAAACCTTTAGGGGCACTTGAGGCTCTCTGCTGGGACAGTTGGGGTTGTATTTCTTCTGAGTCTACCCCTCAGGCCTACATGTTCAATTGTAATTTGCAGCTTGTATGTTATTTGGATGTCTGTTTTTCTTGATTCTGAACTTGTAACAACATTATGATCTGACAGTGATGCTGGAAAGAAGAGAATACTTATTTTTTTTTATTATTTGCTTTTCCCACTTTCCGTTACATAATCTAACTTTGGGTAATATGAGATACATTCATGTTTACAATAAGCTAACACAAAAGCATCATGGGTGAACGACAGATCAAGATTTGGCCTGTTCCCCAAAGGAATCACGTCTCTGTGCAAAATTTCAGTAGCAAGAGGTTAACAAAAAACAGGTCAGTGAAAAATAATTATCAAAATTGAGACAATTTTTCTCGGTCTCGATGCAGCCTGAATCTCTCTTCAGCCTCTATTTTCAAGGATCACTGGCGCGCAGCTCCCAGCTCAGAGTGTGGTCAAGAGGTGTGTGATATAACATCAGCACAGTTGGAAACAGCGAGTAGGATCAATTACTAGTAGGTGTTGTAGAGGCTAGTATCAGTCATCACCAATCAAATCTGCTCCTTCCCTTCCCTTTAAAAGCAGTACTTAGGGCTACAACAATTTGAGTCAATTTTGGGTGGAGAGAATGGTCTGGAGTGGATTCGCCACAAAGGCGTGTCTTCCAAAACGAAAAGGACGTCTGTGGTGTGAGGTGTAAAATCACAATGAATTTTTTCTAAAGCACATGAAATAATGTTGGAGGAGGATAGCACATTTGTTTACCATTGGTCCCAGAGCACAGAACAGTTCAGTTGGAAGTAAGCAGCCATCTGCCAGCAATCGTCATCAGTCCCTCACATCTACAGTATATAGAATGCAGCCGCCTCCATAATCCACACTATGTATGACGCGTGTAAGTCAAACACTGCAACAATGCCAGCACACACTGTATACTCAGCTTCAGGATTGATTCGCCAATCTCAAGAATAAACGCTGGCAATGGACGTTTCTGCAAACCACGGATATAATAAAACTTTACATGTCTTATGTTTCAAGTTTACATTTATTTAGGTTAAATTTCCATTTTATCCTCTGTCAATGCTGTGCTTATCTTCTGGTTAGGGTTTGGCACAAAAACCACTCGGTTCGGGTCAGGAAAACATCATGTTTTGGCTTAAAATACCTCCTTTGGTTGCCTCAAAACCGACCAGAGATCTCCTGACTTTTCACCAAAGACATCCAGTCTTTTTTTCATTTTTTCATGGAAGCAGTATTTTTTTTTTTTTGTTTTGTTTTTCCTGTTCTGAAAAAGTACATCCTTTTGTTTAAGTTACAAAGGTTCAAATTTCATACAATTACTGTAGTGAATACCATTCCCAGGAACAGGCTTTATTTTTCCAGAAAGGCTATTGAAAGAAACACTCAATAAGAGATTGCATTGAGATTGTCCAGATATGATGTCCCAACCATGGCTCTAAAGATTTCTAAATTTAGATCTTTGAATTTCCCAAATATTTTTTCAACAAAGCCCAAATCATGAACTCGCACCGTGGGGTTTAAAATAATTCAGCATTTTGGAGGCAGAGAGGGTCTAATGGAAGCAACTACGAAAAAGGATTTAAGATGTTTTTTTACGGGAACTAATCACAAGCGCATCCCATGGTAGAGCTACCAATACTACACAGAAAATGACCTCACCCTACATCACCAACATCTGACCACGCAGGTGACGCAAGTTCAAATCCTAGCCATCCTTGACATTACAATTGAATTAATTGATTGAATTTTATTGAAAATATATTTTATATTTCATTTATCTATATAATTGTATCTATTTTATTGAAATAACGGCATGATTGCATTTCTCTGTCTTCCCAGTGTACCAGTTGAAAATAAACTGCACACGTACATAATGTACACGAAACGCCCTGAAAAATAATCTTGTTGAAAAAAGTTCCCTCATACTGTTACAAATTCTCAAGGTTAATTCACCATGAAGTCTCAATCCATGTTTCCTTTTTGCTGCAGTATGTTCACAAAGTAAATTTGTTTTCAAATGCAAACTTTAAGGAAGGCCTTGCAGACTTTAATAAACGGAAAACAAAATTGATTTTTGTATTTCAACAGGGAGTCATCTCTTTTCATTGGCAGTGGTTTTGGTTCTGTTGTGTTTTGTACCGACTGAGAATGGTAGTTTTATCATTGATTTTCACAGTTGCCAAATACCAACATCTTCATACAGTACAGGATATATTTGTAGTAAGAAAGCTATGGTAATTTTCACATGTTTGTCTATAATTGTTGCCCTTTGCTCTTCTTATTTTTCGAGTGTGAGAAAATATGTTGCACATGAGAAGTGGTGGGAAAATAAAGATATGCAAACGGACACTCAGCGTAATTATTTTTCGAGTAATAAACGCATTATTTCCCCAGCCGAGCACTGCTCTACAAAATCTGGTAAATGCCCACGAGGGGGAAGTGGACTGTGAAATTTTTATGATAGTGGCAATTTAGTCAATAAAAGCAGATGTATCGCCTGCTGAGCACTTCCATAAGTAAGTGTTCACAGACTGAGTGAAGTGTCATCACTTTGGCTGGGACAGGAGCCTCCTCAGGGCTTTTCTTGTGAAACTATCATCCAGCACTCCTTCCTACACACCACCTCTCTACACTCTGCCAGTCTACATTAGTGGGGATTTGTGCCCACCGGTGATGGAGGTTTCTTCTGTGTAACATGCAAAACATTTTGTGAACTAAAAACAATTGCTGGGATATAATGAAGTGACATTATACAATATACTAACACAATATTTGCTAGTTTCATGGCTTACAAATGCAAACAGACTCATTGTGTCACCCAATTTAGTCATCAAAACACTAGAGAAATATTAACTTAGGTGATGCAGCAGCTGTACAATACAGATACTAGAAAGTAATACAAGTAAAAAGTCATTTTTATTGGCAGCTTACCTTGAGAAAAAAAAAGAAATGTTTTATTCAAAGCAAAAAAAGAAAAGAAAAAAAAGAAATACTCACTTCCTAGAGAGTGCAGCAGTGAGCAACAGGGTTCAAAATTAATATATGCAAATGACTCTGCATTATTACTATGGAAGCCTACAGACATCCTAAGAAAATGCTGTTTCTGAAAAGCATGAAAAATATTGCAGTGTCTGTGAATACCTGAATTTTCAGAAATTGGCTCAAATTCATCTTTTCTATAAGAGTAAAGGAGCAAATAAATTTAAATCACAAAGCTTATGTCCTAAATGAAAGTGAATTCTGTGTCCGTGTATCTTTTGGTCATTCAATTGTCTTTTCTGAAACGGGCATTATAAAACAAAAAAATTGAATGGTTTACAATATGTATTTTAAAATGCAAAAATCAATCAAAGAATTCAAAGAAATCTTATATCTGTGTGTAGAACCATGCCTTTTCAGGGTCATCTACATTGTACATGTCTGTAATCATGGTACACAGACTAGCTGTAACCATGGTAACAACTGTGTGACAGACTAACACAAACTCAGTGCAGGCTCGAGTCAGGTTTGGGTGTAAAAAACAGAATGCTTGTCGAGTTCGGGTCGGGCTCAGTTGCTAATCCTCGGACTCGGTCGAGCTCGGACAGAACAGAAAAATGTAGCCTGAGCTGCGCTCTAAATCTACCCACCACTTAGACTGTGTTGGGCATCTATTTGTGGCTTTACGGTACTGGCGCTTGGAGCGACCAAAGAGGACAAAGAGACTAGCATTGCAGCAATTTCCTTCATTATATTACACATTCAATTTTCATCTAACCCTTCAAGGATTTTTTTTTATGGCATTTAAAATATGGGACAATTATTAATCCTACAGATGACAGGCCTTATTTTGCCATGTCTGAAATCATATAAAAGTAGGATTCCAAAGACATTTTAGCCTGGGCTAAAGCAACAATGTCTGGCACATGTGCAATCCCAACACTTGGGGCTTTTGTCTTGTAAATAACCATATCCGGTCTCAGAATATGAATACAGGCTTTTTTTTTTCATTTCTGTTTTGTAGTGATTCTATTTCTTGAAGAGAAAAATAAAAGCCCAACCATTTATCAAACTTCCACCCTACCTTTTAAACACTTGCATTTCAACCTTAATTTCTGCACGTAATTCATATAACCAGTCGTATTTAGTTTTTTCATAGCTGTTAATGAAAAGAAATTTGAATGAACAAAAGATACACTGACTTTTCTGAACAACCTTTGATTTGAAAAAAAGGGAATCAGTTCCTGTAAGAGCTCACACACTGTATGTCCATTAACAATTAACTGTCAAAATGTCCTTGAGCAAGGACCTGTTTAGTGTACCCACCCACGCGGTGTTAGTTAGTCTTGGTAAAAGCTAGGGTTGTACCGATCCGATCACGTGACTCGGAAATCGGGGCCGATCACGCCACTGAAGACTCGATCGGGACTCGGACGTTACGACCCGATCAGAGATCGGTTTTATATATATTTATTTAGTCATTATTTGTATTAGATTGTTGATATATGGGCTATTGGTGATTCAAAATAAAAAAAATAAAATGAGTATTTACTACCACCGTTTACGACATGCGCATGCGCAGAAGACCAGCACGCCAGTTTGTTTTGAAGCGGAGTGGCGAGTTGTGGCGCACCATGTCTGCTGTGTGGAAGTATTTTAAAGTGAGTGACGAGAACGATGCAGTTGCAAACTGTCAGATATGTAAATTTGGGATATCGAGGGGTGGTAAGGACAAAGCTTCGTTTAATACCACAAACTTAATTCGACACTTGAAAAACAAACACTTATTAAAGTGTTGTATTAAAATATAATAAAAAATAAGGGACACCTTGGATAGTTTTCTTCGATCTTTTTAATTTTTTAAATGTATTATAAGAGTATCGGATCGGGACTCGGTATCGGCAGATACTCAAAAATCAAAGGACTCGGACTCGTATCGGGGGCAAAAAACCCTGATCGGAGCATCCCTAGTAAAAGCTTCAGCTGCTGTGAATGTATTTCACTGAATTTATAAGCATACTTCCCACTTGAATTCTGCAAATCTTGTGAGGGGAGTTTAATTATGGAATAATTTGAGGGAAATCTTCTGAAGAGAGGGCTACAGGTACTGGTGAATGCCTCATCTATTTGATGCTGACACTAAGAAAAATGAATGACTACTTATTATTCCAGCTCATGATGAGATATGCTTGATTCTTGAGTCAAACATGAGATACAAGTAATGATCAATTATTGTCAAGTTCATCTCATTGAAGAAAAACTGCAGAGGAATCAACTTCGATCCGGAACTACTCCACTTCTGTGCATGCTAAATCAAATGACGGTGTAAGGTATTGTGTTTACATCCTCCACAGTTTGTAATCAGAGAGAATGGTTCTGACATTTGCGATATAATAACCCAGCGCTGTACCATCACCAAACTTCTGAAAATGATAGAGAATCATTATGAGTTTATTGCTGTGCCTTCTACTGAGGCAACAGATTTGTTAAGCGTATTGTATCCCTGCAGTTATTAAACTGAAAAAAATGAAACACCCGCTGCACTTAACAAGAATTTGAATCCCATAGAGAGAGAAAAAAAGAGGCAAATGTCACTATATTATACTTAACTGCTTTCTTGCAGATGCTAACCGATGCGGCATTATTTCAGACAGGAGACAGGAAATTATTAGCCCACTCAGTTCTGGCCTTGACAAAACCATTTTTCTGCTGACAGTCAATTTTGTATTTGTTCCAGCAATTCCGACAATACACACTTTTTTTGTTTTGTTTTTTTCTTTCACTGCAAACAGTGCTGTCAGAGATGAAGCCAACCCACGAAACACAATGCACAGCTGCACACCTGGCAGCTAAGTATTTCTATACAGGAACACTGACACAAGCTGCACTGGTTTTCTTTAAAGTTTGGGCTATTTAGCAAAGTGATTAACCATCCGTTGAAAGGTTGGCATCTCTCCATTATGTGATCCATCCTCAACTAACCTGGAGCAGCTTGGTTCAGTCATTTAAGCGGTCATAGTATCTTGTTATGGTGCCTATGTGCAACACGTGGATTTCACCCAGTCCAACACAACACGTTCTTACTCCCAACCCGTCAAATTTGCCAGCTTGGTCAGTGGCCAGAAGCTTCAAACTGTGATGTTTACCTACCCCTCTTGCACTTAAAGGGTTCTGCGCTGAAGTAAGAAATGATACATAATATGCAACATTTGGTTTGACTTTCAAAAATAAGCCTGCTGATAAATATTTCAGCTATTATAACATATCACATTTGGAATGATATCGACATTGTCAAACGGTTGCAGTATGGTTAGGTTTAGGCACAAAAGCTACTTGGTCAGTGTTATTAAAAGTTCATTCTTTGGCTAAACTTATGTTAGTCTCTTAACTAACATAAGTGACGCAAGTTACGTCATTTATTATGATAACTTAGTTACATCACATTAATTAAAGACAAATCGATACTGACTCCTGATCATGAACAGGACACAAACCCTGGTCCACTGAATGACCCACCCAACCAGTCCATAAGTCGCACTGGAATGTACAGTATACTGAATCACTGTTACAGTACTTTTGCAAAGCTAGATATGCTCTGACTGCAGTCATTGTCATTGTGCTATAAGGAAAAAAAAAAAAGCTCTGGCCTGTTTGCATTTCTTGAAACCAATCACAATCACCTTGGGCGTCATGAAGCCCAAGATGCAACAATGGTGCTTCTGCAAAATGGTGTCTTGGGAGGGACTTGTTTCGGTGGAACATTTGCAGATGAAGTAGTGGACAAATGGCTTATATACATTCTACATCCGGTGAGTCAGACTACTGTTGGTGGTTCGCAGTAAAGATTCTATTATTTAGACGAAAGAACTCAGAAACACCTACGAGCAACTCTTTAAAGTCCTTGTTTCGTTAGTATATCTGACATATTTCAAGTGTTTCAGCTCAGCTGTGCATGAGGGCAATTCAAATTATGACCTGAAAGTATATAAAAGTTGTTTGAAATGAAAAAAAAGTCATAATGGTTTGAGTGGAATATGAATGCTGAATAAAAAGGTCAGGGGAAATGTAAAAAAAAAAAAGTATGGCATTTCTGTTGAAAGAGGGTTGATTTTATGGCACAGTTGTGCAGAGGAACAGGAAAGAAGCTCTCCCAAAAACCTGTGATCAGGAAGAGATTCTTCCATAACTACGGATGATTTTAAAAAATGTTCTGTTACTTTTTGAGTCAAAGGTTATTGTTTATTGAAAAATGGGAAGGCACAGACGCAGTTGTACCTTGAGCCTACAGCTTTTGTTAGTTTGTGAAGGATCTTCATGTGCCCACCGAAAGCAACAACAGCAGCAGGATTTGAGTTTTCAGTGCCCACCTAATGCGGTCTTGTCATTGCCATGCAGGGAGCTATATCAATAACCTATCAACAGCTGCAGCTGTTATGCTAGCACAGCAAACAGTGGGTAGACATCCGCACTTGAGCGTTCCTTTGGGAAGGCTGGGGAAATCAGAGAACTAATCAGCAGCAGCTAGGACTGTGGAGGTGAATGCAAGTGCAACAAGCTGGTGACGCTGATGGGAGCTGACACAGAGAATTGGGAGAGGATCAGGAGACACCCTTACTTAAGGAAGCTGTTTCCTCAGCCTGGAAAACTTTGATTTAATGTAATGGAGTCCTCATCAGGAGGGGAAGGAGAAACAATGGGAATCTGGAAATTGTTTGCTTGGAAGGCCTGTGAAATTAAGATGAGAAGATTGGAAGTTTTTGTTGTTGTTGTTGTTGTTGTTGTTGTTGTTGTTGTTTGTGTGAGGCTCTGAAAGCTTGTTTCTATATTTCCTCAAACAGTTGGGTACAATGCTTGTTCTTGTTCTCTGATGTTTGCACAGACTTGTTTGGGCTCTGTAACAACAGTGTTATTAACGTCCCAGGGGTGTAGATAGCAGGTAAATTAATACTAATTCTATGCAGAGATGTACAAATTAGCCTGTTTTTTGTTTTTTTTCCAGTGGCTTGTTAGTGAGGAACACCACGCAAACACACATGCGCGCACATGCAACTCACAGAGACACACATTCGTATCCATCGCGTACACACATGGGTATAAGTAAACATGACACACCTCTCCTCCCCCAGTCAGACATACAAATACAGTAGACAAGCCAACATATGCACACATGAACAAATACAAACACACACCTACTTCTTAATCTCCCAGCGCCATACACACAACAAGGGGGAGAATTATGAACTGCGAGGACTTGGCTTGGTATCAGAGGGAGGCTACCTCGCTGCTTGTTTCGGATGTTAATTAGTTTGGCCTGTTTGCATTTTTATTTATCTGGCGCAGGGAGTTTGAGCTGATAATCTATTCACACTGATATTGAGAGATAAAACTTGAGCTCAGATGAGGTTGGCCATCGGAACTGCTGCTTTTCTTAAATTATTCATCGGCAGCGCAGCTCTGAGTGGCGCCCCGCGCATTTCAAAGTCACTTCAACCGAACCGTTTATCTGCTCAAGGTACACGTTGGGGATGGATATCGGCATCTAATAACGTATCGCTCTCCGTCGCTCTCTGTCTCACCCCTTGGCATCAAACAGCTCTGCAATATATTATCCCCCCTCTCCGTTGAATTAAAATGCTATATCACTCTCAAACTGTATGGAGATGTATTGCCGTGCATCCAACATGGGGCATGTAATGAGAAGAGATGACAGAGTGCCCCGGACTGCATGTGCACCTGCCACATACTGGCCGGGCCAAGTCAGCGGGACGAGAGATGAAGATGAAGATGAACAGAGAGAAAAAAAAAAGGCAGCCCTCTCCACCTCCCTCTGCCCCCTCCCAGCCCTCGCCGCGTGGCTGATTTACAAGTTATGGCCTTTTTCTCCTTCATTCCACTGTCATTGAAAAAGAGATTAGATGGGGCCGATTGCTTTTAGACATCAAACATCATGCAGCCGATCCGTCATAGCGGTAGCTTTCAGCGCAGCCTCTTATGAGGAGAGCTTTCTGGATGCATTCACAGTCAGAAGAAAAAAAAAAAAAAAGAAAACACTGTGTGCCTACCCAGCGTCCACCCCTCTTCTTCAGCCTCTAACCTCCCCCGTTTCTCCATTCCACAGTCAACTGATGCTCACTGGGATGTAAGGGCACTATTTTCTCCCTTACCCCCTCCAACCCACCCACCCGCCCACTCTTTTCTCCCCTCCCTTTTGCTTCTTCGTCCCGTTTTTCTTTCTCCCTTTTCTTTATCGCTAACTTGTGAATGGCAGCCAATCAGGGGCAGAGTCGCCTCAGCTTCAGCCTCGGTGACATCCACCGCCAGAAGTGATGCACTGCTAGAGAAAGAGAGAGGAGGGGATAGAGAGGGAGAAAAGGGGAGGGGGGAGGAGGAGGAAAGGGGGAGGGAGAGACAGAGAAAGAGAGAGAGAGAGAGAGAGAGAGATGATAGAAGGAAAGTGTAGAGGAGGAAAGGGAGAGAAGCCAGAGAGCGGGGAGGAGAAATGGAGCGAGGGAGGGCAGAGAGAAAGAGAGAGGCATAGAGCGAGGGAGGGAAGCAGGCAGGAGACTCTCTCTCTCTTTCTCTCTCTCTCTCACACACACACACACAGACACACACACACACTCACACACTCCCATACACATTCGCACCAGCTGTGCTGTTGTCAGTCTTGGAATGTAAGCACTGCCGTGAGGAGTCAGATTCTCCACCGCTAAGCACTGCTAAGGAGTAGGAACACAGTCACCGCGCACTCAGTGACACAGATGGATGCTAAGCTGTGAGAAATCAAAAGGTAAGGGCTTTTTTTTCTGATTAATGTTTTTAAGGATACATTTATATATTTTTTTGTCTGCCTCCAGACTCCAGGGGATGATCTGCTCCTTGCTCTGTGACAAAGCCAGACTAATGCAGCACTGTGGATATATCTCATGAAAAGTGTTGCAACTTCAAAGAGGTTGATAACAGCCACGCTGACTCAATGAGGGAAATGATTAGATTTGCTGTTCAATAACTCTCGTTTGAATCTTTCTTCATTATTTATTTATGCACAAGGTGTTCTTGAAAATGACATGAATGAAACTGTATGTGGTAGAGCCAGAGGAGATTTTCAGTAATCTTCTACTAATTGGAACTTTAACATCATTAATGAAACTAAAAATTAGTACAAGTAGGATTTTTTTTAGCGTATGTTCTTTTCCTTTAAACGCTCTAATAGTCAGCCCATGACACCTGTCACACAATGCATATGTAACTGTAAGGAAAAGGCATTGATGTTGTGCTTTTATAGAGAATAGTGCTAACTTTGTCACTCGATCCAAAGTGCCCCGGCGGATGCACATACACCTTATGTGCCTGTCTATGTGCACATGTGCTATATATATATATATATATATATATCTATATATATATATATATGTTTATACACACACACATATATATATATGTATATATACACATATATATGAATGTCTGTATGTAAGTATGTGTGCACCTGTTCAAGTATCCATGCCAGGCTCTCTCCCTGTGCGTGCATGTGTGTAGACACATTTGTCAGTCTGCTGAGAGGCAGTTGGGGCAAATCATACTTGTGATGTGCTCTGGGCAGATTTGATGGAGAGGCACTGTACCATTCATATCTCCAAAAACGCATGGAGGTGTTTATCGCGGTGTTCGAGCAGCGCAGCGAGAGCAGCCGACAGTGTTGCCGAGTATGTACATGTGCATATCCTCCACAGCACAAACTTAATCCACCCCTCACTCTCTTTCTCCCCTTCTAACCGCCCCTCTCTCTCTGTCTCTCTCCCCTCTGTTGTGTGCCGCCTAACACACCGACAGCTTTACGGTCACCAAAGTGATATTTTATGGGTATAGCAGTGTGCACCGGGTCACCCATGTTGGGCCATTATTGTTTAGTGCAAATTAGCCACTAACACGCTCCCTGAATTATTGTCTGATATGGAGTGACCTTTCAGTGTTGAAATGTAAAAGAGGTAGAAATCCATTCTCCCACACAGGCACAGAGGCTCTTAGGAGCATTCACACAGCTAGTTTAGGATTAAGGATTACGCATGAATATTTATATACTATACTGTATAATGTTGGTGAGGAAATGGGGGGAGGAAATTTGTCATCATGTTGGTCAGTTTTCTTTAATGTCAAACAAAATTCAGTGTGAATTTAGGCACACGTTTTTTAAGCCAGCTGTTCCATCTTTTGCAAGATAGATGTTGTAATCGAATATTATCAGAATACAGCCTTCTGAAAAATCCCGAGGTAAGAAATGTAGCTTATTTTTTAAAATATTGTAGTGGAATTGGTGTTAGATTTTCACTGTGAACATACCCTTTTCAAGAAAAGAAGGCCTTCCCTCCCTTTTTCGAGTCGCTTTTCAACAAGGAAGTGTGCACTGTATCACAAAATTGCTTAGAGGATTTCAAAACATGAGTAAAGCTTGCTGAGGTTTGCCAAAGACTGCAGCCAGAGCAGGCAGACTTGGGAAGGTCTAGGGCTCCACCAAGTGGACATTTGCGCGGCTGCTGTGTCTTGGTGCATCAACGCCCCTCATGCCAGATTTACACTCTCAGTGCTTGGCCTGTCAATACCAGCGAGCAATCACTGGAGCTACTCAAGCTGCCAATCACACCACACAACTCTGGTGCATGGTGAGTGTTTGCTGCTACAAAAATACTGCATTTGCCAGCCGTAAATCATGTTACTGGATGAACGGTGGAGGTACAAATGATCACCGAGACTAATCATGACACGCGTTTTATGACCTTGCAACCCCCCCGTTGCCCTCTCTCCATCTTTGTCTATTCCTTTCCCTGCTAATACACCTCTGTCTGTGTTTATTTATGGTTCTCACACAGTATACAGGAGTCACTTGTTGAATCCATAAGCAGAACAGCATGATGCTACAAATCAAATGGCGTTTGATGCCAGCCATTTCAAATTTGGTTGATTTTTATGCAGTATGTAGGAGGTTCTGGATGATGGATGCTTAATTATGGCGCACTCCCTTTTGTGTAGCTCTGAATTTGTGTATGAATGTGTGTATGTGAATGTATGTGCGTGTGTGTGTGTATCATCATTTGCCTAATTCAAGAGTTGTTGCTTATACAATACTGTGCAGTAAATCCTAAAAAATTTAGAGATTTGAATGATTATCTAGAACAGAATATGACTTCAGCGTGTTAGACATTATTTTGCTTTAGCAGTTAAAGGCAAAACGTGTCATAATTAGGAGGCTTTGGGTGAAAGTGCAGTGTTAAAACGATGCACGCATAGAGGTTTGTTTAATAATCACTGTGCCAAAGGTTGCAGCAACGTACAGATGGTCAATTTAGGTTTTTATACTCTGCCATGTATAGAGGATTATCAATTTATTATGCATGCAAGACCTCTGGAAAGGGTTTACCCGCCAGACTCCTGCTGCACACAGCACCTATAATTATTGTCCTACTAAAGTCAGAGAAGCCATAAAAGTGCTTAGCTGCAGCGCTCGGTTTAATGTTTTGCAGGGGGAGCCTGCAAGTTCAATTTTTTAGGGATGCGTGTGCATACAAATTTATACAGACTAATGTGCGAGGCTGTGCTTTTCTAGGAAGCATATCCCGATGAACAGCTAGTTTGTATCTGATCAAAGATATTCTTATTCAGCAAAACAAGAATGTATAATTTTGCAGATTACAGAAATGGAGCAGAGCCGAGCTCTTGCCAGAGCGAGTCTTAGCCAAGATTAAGAATAACAGCCCTAGACAACACTTTAAAAGCATATTTAACAATTTCGTCCCTTCGCATCTCTGTTCTTAATGCTGAGCCATATAAGCTGTCTACAACTTAATCTAATCATAAACAACTTTGTTTTTAATAAACCCCCCACTATTTAATAGGCTGTATAAATTGAGATAATTCAGCTAGAGTCTATAGGATCTGGCATGGATTCAGCATTGCTCGCTCATCCTTTAATGGAGTGTTTGGAAGAATTCTGAAAAGACACACTGGCCTAATGCTTAATAGGCACGCCACATCAAAGATTAATATCCAGAATGCTATTAAAACTCAAGGACAGGCTGGAATGATAATTAGAAAATGCAATCACAAGCATCAGACTAGATTAATTGCGAGGCGGCGTTTCCTGATTTTGTGAATGCTGGTGTCACACTCATGCCACATTAAGGGCATGCACGAGGAAATAACATAAAAAATGAAGCACTGATCAACAATTTACAGCACTATCTTTATTTTATCTCCTATTATATCAGTACTTTGACTAAATTAAAATCTCATAACTTTCTGCTCGAGCATCAAAAGAAGAGACTTAAAATTCATATTAACGGTATCTGGTTTCAAACTAACGGTTGTTTTAATTGTTGACTGGTTCATTGATTAGTTTCTTAGTTAACTGATTAGTTGTTTGGTCTATCATATAGCAGAAAATGATGAAAAATGTCAATCAATGTTTCCCAAAGCCCAAGAAGACATCCTCAAATGTCATGTTTCGTCCACAATTGAACAATATTCAGTTAACTGTCACAGAAGATGAATGAAACCAGAAAATATTCACATTTAAGAAGCCGGAATCTGAGAATGTCGGCTTATTTTTTGTACACAGACAAAACAATTAATCAATTGTCAAAATAGTTTGCAATTAATTTACTAGTGGATTAATCGATCAATCATTGCGGCTTTATAGATTCTTAAAAGTCTGGTTCAGTTCTACCATGCTGCTTTGACTGGTAGCAAGATGTATCCCATAGTTCTGTGTTCTGAGTCTTAGAGCCCTGATGGAAGTGTTCATCCATAATAAACTTTCATCAACTCAGCCAAAAAAGTATTCTGAAGTTGGGTGTTATTTGGAAATTATTGCTGATTAAACACATCCAATTGAGTTAAACTGTCTGAGTGACTAAGAATGAGCACTGTTTTACGTTGAGATCTCGTTCGCTCCGTTATTTGATTCCCCATTCAAAGGATTACATTCATTATATTCCGTACTTTCTCTTTCATCAATGGAACCATAATACTAATTTGTTCACAGTGAATGCCTCCACTGACATTACAGTCCTTATTTAAGAGCTCTGAACAAAAGCTGAAGAATTGCTAAACTACAATGTGCCTTTCCCTGAGGTACACTGTGCAATGCTTGTCAAGATAACTGGTATTCTTGCCTTCGTGCAGGAAACCTACTAAATGGGCTCTATTAGAAAGAGAGGGGAGATTTATTAGGATTAACTTCCAAATGGCCATAAATTATGCATGCATACCCAAATTACCTATAAGGACGAGTCCTGCTGGGGCCTTATGAAGCATCGGAAGTAGTCTACGAATAACACAAAAAGACCTTATCACAGCAGACAGCAGAAAAGCCTGGCAGATACATGGGGATAATTGCGATGGTTTTAGAAATTCATCACTTGTCACATCATTACATCTTGGGGGGAAATACAATCTAACCATTAGTAATGTAAAAAAATGTGTCAAGGGATGAAAAAAGATGAAAAAAACACATATCTTCACAAATACAATTCAGCTATGCATATGCAGGGTCCTCTGTAGCAATGCAACCAAACGAGGGTGAAGCAGGACATTAAAATAAAAACCGAGAGTCAGGAGAGTATTTAACAGTGGTGCTTTTCACTCGCGTCAGAAGCATTTTGCTCCTGGAGATGCTCACATTATGCTTTTCAAACATGCTCACCGGCTGTGAAGCACTGTTTGCGTATCATCAGTAATGCGACTTATAATCAGTGAAGTGCGGCTCACTCCTTCACTGCTCAAACACAGGGAAAGAAGGAGACATGGCAGGGAGTTGTAGCTGCGGGGATTAAACTTTATTTGAATTTCAACATTCACTAAGATGCACTGTGATGATTGCAGTCTTTTGGTGATACATTTACAGCGCAGTGCCTCTTGCATTTCTTTCAGTCATTAATCACTTCCATATGGTGGCTCTATTGACTCCAATTGCATTAGTTTAGCACATTTTCTTTACATTTTATGAAAGAATATACCCAAATCAATTTAAATTGGTGTTGATTAGCTTTAGAATGTAACTTCATGTTACATCCCCTCCACACATGAAGGCATACAGAAAATTTGATGTGTGTCTGACATGGTTTTGCAGAAAAGGAGGTATACTTACCACATATACATCTTTACAATGTTATCTATTTGTTCTCCCTCATTAAAAATCCAATAATATATGAATATGCAAATGTGTTTGATTTTACAAGGTCTACTGCTGAACACAAGATGCCTCCTACTTTGGTCCTATATAATTTCTCCAGGGCAAATACTGATTTTTAGTAATCAGAATACAAAAAAAAAAAAAATCTCAAAATGTAAAATAACACAAACTACACAGACTATGTTTTTTTTTTTTAAATTGGGTTAGGGTTACTCAATTTTGTGCTCAAAGTTACCAAATTGAAGATAGCTCTAAAATGGAATAATGATGTATGAATATAGCAGAATCATGCGTCGCCCTCCAAGCTTGGTTTATAGCGGTTATAAGGGTAGTGTGGCTCATTCAAGAAATAGGAGAGTGCGTAGTGTGTGAGTGGTTGAGAGAGAGAAAGAGAGAGAGGTGCTGGTGAATGCAGCAAACGGAAAGTTTAGTAGAGAAGTTGTCTAGTGGCAGTAAACGTACAGTACAGGTTATAGATTGACCATGAATAAACTCTGCAGCTCCTCAGTACCCAAGAATAACTTCTAGTTGAGTGACAGCTATCACTACCCATGCTAAAATGTATGTTTTTGCTTATCCATGCTATTATCCGTGCTACCGCTAATCCATTCTAGTGATGTTGAATCTTTCTAGAGCAGCAGTCTGGTTGTGTTGGTATGGATTATGTATGACTAATAACCACACTCCCATGCTTTGTTTTAGACAGAATGTTAACCGTTTTCTTCTACTTTATACTTCAACTCCATTATATTTATTTGATTACTTTAGTTACTAATTCTTTTAGCGGATTCAGATTCTCCAGTGTTGACAGAGTGTGACAGAGCCAACGTAGCGCATTTTTAAAATTAATGTATTTTATCTGTAACTGGACACAAAAACCACAAATGATATTCAGAAAAATGCTGAAAATCAGCCCAGGCCAATAATCTGTTTATCTCTACTTCATTGTCAAATCCATTCTCAGTGTTTGTGCATGGGAGGTTTTAAGATTCCGCATCAAACTTGTTCATGATGAATATCGGACCAGCATTGACTTTAAAACCATTTGTGATGTCACAAATCATGCTTGTAGGCCTGCCTCTTAAAACCATTTTTTTTAGTGAACAAACAGAAAATGTACACTCTCAGCAGATGTATGTGAGTACAGCCTCCTAGTGTCAAACTCTACACATGCTGCACATCATTTTACACAGTGAAGCTTCAACCTTCAACTGTAGGAACAAGAAGAAAAACACACTTTCGACTGTGGTGGGAGTTTCAATCAATTTTTGACTTTACTGATCTTTGTCCGTGACTTTTTGTCTCTCCTTCACTCACACAATGCACATAGATACATAGAAATTGGAAGAGAGATGCAGGGTACAGAAAGCGTTGCCCTCTTGTAGTCCGTATGTTGTGTCAGTTACTCGTTTACTTCTGTGTCATATAAGTGCCTATTGACTAAAGTTTCCTCTCTTCACAGGGATCTAAAGGACATCAAAGAGAGGAATACAATGTCTGTTCTGATGACACTGCCTTCCAGTGTTCATCCAATCAGAAGCTTATTACCATAATTCAGAAGTCAACCAGGACATTTCCCAGCTGATTGGATACCATGATAACCAATCAGGTTCTGCTCCTCCTGGTGCTCTGTATCCCGTGGCCCAGCACTGCCCTGCCTTTCACGCCTGGGAATATTGGGAATCTGTTTGGGATGCCAGAGAGCGATGGGAGGATTCTCCAGCGCTCCAAACGTGGATGGATGTGGAATCAATTCTTTCTGCTCGAGGAATACACAGGAAATGACCATCAATATGTCGGCAAGGTAACGTGTCCAAACACATTGTCTGCGGACTAATTATAGAAAGGTTTAGCTTGTTGAAGTAGTGTTTGATGTAATTGGCTGAAGACAAATGGGCTGACAGAAATCTGGCTGTTACAGGCTCAGCTAACTGGAGCTATCAGATACACAGCAAGAACACATGGGAGTCGCTCTATTTCCCCCCAATATTAGACAGTTCTTTCAAACAGCACGTTGTAATCACTTATTATATCTTAAATCTAAGTTCAATTGATTTGTTGTTGGTCAGATGCCAGCTGTAACAAGAACAGCTCATTGCTAAACAAAAACAACAATGCATGGCTTTTATCAACAGTTATTATGAATTCATTTTCATCAGACAAGCCTCATAATCACAGCTCAAATCAGTCAATAATACCAAGGGTACATAAGTCATGAGCCAACTCAGCTGTTGGCAAGCCCCACTCAAAACCAGAGCCATAAAAGAAGTAGACTCAAACTTTCATTTACTCCAAAATATCACACTAGGAGGTATGTTAAATGGACTTGCATTTCTATAGCGCTTTTCCAGTCTACTGCCTGTTCAAAGTGTTTTAAGACACTTGAGACATTCAGCAAGGTATGCCCACTGTGACACGACAGAAAAATAGAAACAGAAATAACATAAGTTGACCGTAACACCAGTTGCACACAGAGCTGCATTAGTCGATTAATCAATCAGTCGACTGAAGTAAAGTTGATCGCAAACTGTTTTGATGATCATTTTTGAAGCAAAGATTTTCAATATTTGTGGGTTCCACCTTCTTAAATGTAAATATTTGCTGTTTGAAGACTTAACTTCGGGCTCATTGATTAATCGGCAAAATAATGGGTTCCCCCCTTGGATTTTGGATAATAGTAAAAAAAATAAATAAATAAGCTGTGGCAAAGACAAGTATATAATATTCACATTTAGTTTAGAAAGATAGTCTTCACAAATAAATATACCTTTCGTGAATAAATTCGCCCTGATGAAGTTTAAGATAAAATCTGTACCTGTAGTCTCATTTAGCCACTTGATAGCAATCACCTTTTTAAAGGCATGTATATGCTAAAGTGGGGTATTCAATGGCATTTTATGTCATAGAACAAACTATGAAAATCTTTTAAGCTTCTGTTAATCACATATGTTATTTCAGGCATTTACCCAACCAAACTCATTGACTTTGAGAGGAGGGAACAGAAATGCAAAAATGCTAACTTATTCCAGGGTTTTAGGACTCATTCCTGTGGCTTAGTATTGCATAGAAATTAAAATTAATGGGACATTTTAAATTGGGGCCAACTGTGTTTTTTAATGTATCTTGAGTTATTGCTTACTCTATACAAGTTTGAGAGAGACATACAAAAAGAAAAGGTATAAATTTAATAACTGATATCAAGCCAAGGCCTGAACAAGTCAGACTCAAAAACAAGCATGAGACTTAAACCTGACTCAGGCATCTGGAAAGCGATTTGAGTTTTCAGGACAATGCTCCTCCTCCACACCCAACCAGATCAGAGGGGGTTCTTGTCAGCTCACCCATGCTAGCACTATAAAGACAGGTGTGATGGGGAACGCTACAGTTATCAACTCGAAGGAGGGAAATGAGGTGACTGTCGACAGCCAATTTTCTCAGAGGAAGCTGGCTTTCATCACACACCTCATTCTCCGGAGTAAACAAGTGTCTTGTGCAAGGTTGAGTAGGGGGGATATGACAACTTCTTTTGCAGAAACCATCATACTGATGTGGTGAAGAGAAAGATACCGCAAAAAATAAATGGAATAGGGAAAGGAGGAGGAGGAAGAAGAAGAAAACATATCAATCAAGAAGGCCAATGAAATTCACCTTGTTGTGTTATGTGATGAAGCAGCAAAGCAAATGCTAGTTATAAATGGGGCCATCCCTTGATATGTCACTGACTGGCGCGATGTGGCTTTCTTCTCGACTCTTTGATGCTTTCTGGCACCCAACTTCTGCAGCATGTCAGCCTCACATTCACCAGCTCCCCACTCTTTCCTGTGTCCAATATCATTCACTATTAAAGTGTCAGAATAACACGAGGCTGTAATAAATTACTGAGGGGGAAAATAGGGCAGCCACATACTGCCACTCTGCTTTACAGAAGAAGCTGTGGCGATCCGTATCACTAATTCTATCAGTTTAACTTTGGAGTTTTAGATAGTGAGATAGACTGTGAGGCCAACAGAGACAAATACACAGAGAATAAGTTGAAGAGTAGATAAATAGATAGAGAACAAGTTACAGGGTGTAGATAGCAAAAAAGAGTTGGTTAGGCGATAAATCTGAAACAACTTTGATATTTGATTAATCATTTCTCCAGCAAAAAAGCTTCATACTATCTCTGTTCTCATTTTGGAAGATTTGCTGTTTTTCCTTGACAGTAAACTGAATATCTAAATGTTTTAGACTGTTGGTCAGACAAAACGAGCAAATTGAAGATTGATTTCTTTGCTTTTTGTTCCATGCACCCAAGTGCCCTTGGTTTACAAAACCACCAGTCAACCAAATCACCAGAATACATGTTAGCTAAGTGCATTTCTGCAAAACCACAGATAAGTTATAACTTAATGTTTCTTACATATGTTATGTATGTTGTAGCCACAAAAATGGCTGCTAAAGTTAAGTAAAGTACCTCTAAATTTGACTTTAGTACAGTGCTTGAGTACATCGCAGTTAGTTACATTCCATCAGTAGTTATTCTAAATTTTGTCACTAGAATTTTATTTTTACTGCAAATGGTAAAGGTCCCCATGATAACTAATAATCGGTATTGGTATCTGCCCAGAAAAAACACATTGGTCAATCCTTAATGAAAAAAAAAAAAAAATTACAGCCCCAAAAACAAGCTGTAGGATGGAATGATGGTTGGATGGATGGTTGGATGGATGGATGGATGGATGGATGGATGGATGGATGGATGGATGAATGGATGTTTTAGCTGCAGGCATAGAAAATATAGCAATCGATAGATGGAACGACCACTAGATAGAATAGCTGAAAAAAGACCAACAGACAGATAGATAGGCACACATATAGAAAGGCAGACTGATAGATACAAGGGAAGAAATAGAACAATAGAATAGGGATAGAAAGGCAGGCAGACAAATAGATTAGAGAGGTAGAGATAGAGAGAGAAAGAGACAAAAAAAAGGATGGAGAATAAAGACCAAATGCAAAAAGCACTTTCATGCCCAGCACAAAGCCATCAAAGCCTTCAAAGCCTTGATGGTCTTCTTCATAAAGATCATTTAATGGCCTTTGCAGTGCACTGTGGGAGACCTTGTTTATTTCACATTCAATCAAACCTCTCCAATCAGCCCACATGCACTCACTGACTGTCACTTGAGGTTGATTTCTCGATTACGGCAATCAAATTTGATGTAAAGAACAGTCACACTCTTGCATAGCTTGCTCCTTAACTAAAAAAAGGGAGGCAGAGAACCACTGTGACTGCAGCAGTGCACTAACTGCTACTGAACTATGTAATAAATGCAGCTTATAAAGCTTATCAAGGTGTTCAAAAGGCACGCTGCTTTGAAGCTGACACACTGAGTGGTGCTGATTGATACCTCAGAAAAAGATAAGAAAAATAACTGCATTAGTAAAAGTAAGGGGTTTGACTCAGTAGCAATTGTCAACACTGAAGAGATGCATAGTATGTGTTATGATTGGAAGTATACCACGCCATGGCCGTGCATGTATCAAGCGTAAAAACCCCTCAAATCTCATTTTAACTGACTTTCACGGGGCCATTAATGAGTGTGAGCACTCACTGTGTGCAGCTGTGGTGCCCTACTTCTTAAGCAGGGCTGTGAAGTGTGAACACTTGCAATGCTGAGCAATACAGCCGCAAACTTTGGATTCTGGAGCATTTGAGTGGCGTGTTTGAAGTGAACAAAATCCTATTAAATTCCTGGTACACTGTATTGTCTTGTAAAGAAAATGGGCCACCCTAAATTAGAATATTCCAAGGTAGCTCACTTTGTTGTGCTAATATTTTTGTTAATATGCATACGGGAGATTTTGCAAGGCCCCGCTCGATTCATTCCTTCATATAACTTATGAGGTATGGAAATACAAAGCGCACCAGAGATACTGTAAGCTGTAACTTTACCAGTATAATATACATTAGAGCTCCAGTAGTAAAGATTTTTTCTGCCTATGTCTTAAGAGACAGAGAGAGAGAGGAAGAGTAATTATTCTGTATCCATTCTGCGCTCTATTTTGCTATCTCCTCTTTGCAGCACCAAGCAATGCTTACCAGAGACCTGACAAGAATTGCCAATGATTTTGCTGCTTTACTGACAATTCCTCAGTGTTTGTGCAAGGCGATTTAACTCATCAAGGCTCTCTTCTGTGCTTCTGTTGTAAGGCCTTGAAAAGGCTGTGTTTGTGCTGCAAGGCCTTGAAAGGAGAGCCACTAAATCCCTGCAAATATAGTGTGGTAGTGCTAACATTTGATTTTGTTAAGGCTGTGTGAAAACACTTTGTGCTGCACTTTGTCAAGAGTATCAGTGCCAATTTTTTCCCCTAGCTGTACTGGGTGTTGTTGAGTACAGTCAACATATACAAACTCACCTCTGGCATATGTCAATAAAAATCCATTCAACTTGGTTTTGCACTCAGGCTCACCGCCCTGTATGCCTTTAATATATATGGTTTCTATAGGAAACCTGTGGAAAGAAAAAAAAAAACTTAAACATCCTTGCTGCTGGCACAGTGCCTCACTGATTTAGATGAACAGAAGCACTATTATTTTTTGATGGTGTGTTATCTGATAATAAGTCTGTACAGCATTGCTTACTTCTGCAAAATGCCTCTTTATGTGCACTACCCCTCAGTAAGAAATCTATAAAACTGTGGGGAGAAGATCTGTTTACCCATACGATTAGGAAGCTGACGTGGTGTAGACAATAATTAGCACAAAAATGCAGGAGGTTAAGGCCTGCATGCGCCCACGCTGGCTAAGGAGAAATATGTAAAATACATACCACCGGGTTCTGCAAAGACTGTACAATTCCTATTATGCTGTAGACAGCTTGGCTGCATAGGGTACTGGCTGCTTTGATGGCTCTTTGTTTGTTGTTTTTGCATCTCAGGTTCCTTTTTTTTTGTTACAGGATTAACAACAAAGACTGGAAATATGGTAATAATCAGATGAAAAAACTCCCAGAGAATACAATCAAAAGATTTGAAAATAATGCCATTCCTGTGGTCTGACACGGTCTGAAATTGCATTGGCCTAATTATCACACTGGAAGCATAGATGTTCTGAATATCAGTAATGAAATGTGTTCTTCTTATGTTGCGGAGTAGTTCAGCATTGCTTAGTGAGCATGTCCTAGTGTCTCCTACAGCCAATATACCCCTACAGAGATGATGGATTTCAAAGGAGGGAAAGGGTGACAGTGGCACAGCTACAGACCTTTTTTTTTTTTTTTTTCAGGGAAGTAAATGCGCATAACAAAGATATGAAGCCCATTTGAATGTATAAATTCATACAAACACTCTCCTGCTCGCCAAAATTAGCCTGTCATTCATAGTCAATAGCAGGAGCAGCCTTCACATCCATAACACACCATAAATCCTTGGTTCACTGGTCTACAGCTCAGGAGAGAATTCACATTCGCAAACAATGAATTGATTGTCCCCGAACACAAATATATGTGGAAATTCAAGCTGAGTGATATTCCTCTTTAGTAGACTTTGGGTAATGGAGTTCATCTGCATGGAAATATTTTCAAAAGCAGCCCCAAATACTGTGCATATTGTTCATCTGAACTTGACAGTAGCTTGTTTTCACATGCGTCCCTGTTTTTTAATTCTGCCTGAGAATAGCTAGCACTCTGGCAATACATTTTCTGATTTCCATTCAGAGTTTTACTGTTGACATCAGTCTTCCAACTGCGGTGAAAAATAATTAGTTTCCTCACAGCACGCAGACATTAATATTAATAAGTTACTGACGTACATTCTGTGTCCCTAACTACATGTCATTTAAAATGTGAACCCATGAGATAGTGCTCTAAATATATCTGCTGACAGATCCAGTACAGTAATGAGCTTGAATCAAGTGTCTGTCACAGTATGCCACCATTACTCCTCCATGACGCTTACACTGTAGGGCCGCTTCAAGGTGATGGATAGGTCAGAGGTGACTAATTTTAGCAGTTGTTGCTGTAGGTCAGGTTCTCATCATTTTTCAAAGGCACAATTTGGAAGAAAAATCTAAGACTAATTTGATCTGAACTAATGGAGTATGTCACACTTGACACTGTGGGAGCCAAGGCAATGTTCTGTCCTGAGACACAAAGAGATAGTTTCCTCAGTAGGTGTTCACCATTATTTCTCTGTTCAAAAGAGTGTCACAACGTTTATGTACAGCTATACTATGGTGTAAATGTGTATGAAGTCCCCATGGCCAAACAGCATACTTATGTACTCATTCCCAATGTACTCAAGAGGCATGTGCTGCTTATTTACTGCATTTTCAGTAAATGGATTTACGAATGTAAAGCATGAAGTCTGGGGTGGCTATAAAGATACTTTTTACTGACTATATTTTATTGTGCTGTAAATGTCGTAAGCAAAATACAAGGTCAATTAAGTCATTTATATTTCAGGATCCCCAGCATAAAGGGTCAGCCTAAGAGGTGTCTCAGGTAGGGCTGCAACTAGCAATTATTTCATTAAAGGATAAATTCCCCAAAAAATTAATTATCATTGTCATTACCTGCTCACGTCCACAGTGATGGAAAGTCGGGTGAAGTTATGTAGTCCATAAAACATTTCTGGAGCTTCACAGAAAAATTGAATTTGTTTTTGTTTTTTTAACGTCCCTGACCACCAAGAATGTTGCAACGCGGTTTTACTATGTTAACTGATCAATCGTTTAGTCTATAAAATGTAAAAATAAAATCTGAAAAAAGGCCCATCACAATTTCCCAGAACCAAAACTCTTCAAATTTCTACTTTTTATCCAACCAACAGTTCAAAACCTAAAGACTCTGCATTTACCATCATGAATGAAAAGCAACAATTCCTTACATTTAGGAAGCTGGAAAAAGCAAATGTTTGACATTCTTGCTTGGACTCTGAAACTATAAAATAACATAGATGCCACTTAATTTTCTCTCAATAAACTGATTGATTATTCAACTATTTATAACAGATTTAGTGTGAGGACAGTAGGGAGTTAAAAGTTCACATACATTACATGGTACTGGTGCCTGTTACAGCTTCAAAATACCGTTAAAAAAGAGAAATAGAGAAATAAAGAGAAATAAAGTGAATTGGCAACAAAAGCAAAAGAGACATGTGGAGAAAGCACATTATTCATAGTGCCTACAGACAAAAGACCCTTGGGAATAATCCCAAATTGGGAGGCCCATGGCTAGATATTTTATTTTATGTTCAAATTTTCAGCCACAGTAAAAAAAAACAAAAAAAAAAACAGCACCTAGTTTTGTCAACAGGCTTGATGTGAGCTACGAGGGAAGCAAGGATTTGTTTTTCATATGAAGAGGAGCTCAAGGGCAATGATTAGGACTTGAAAATACTATGGGTAACTTTTCTTTCTTTCTTTCTTTCTTTCTTTCAGCGAAATTTAACTTAACAGCTCTCAATGTTACCATTGGTTACACAAAATGGCAAGAGTGTGTTTTTTTGTCAGCCTGAAATGCATCACAGAGCAGTATGCAATGCCCCTAATGAGAACCAACAACACCACTGTATTAATAGTTTGACTCTATATCTATAAAATGTGTCTTTCTTACTTTTCAGCTGCACTCCAACATGGACAAAGGTGACGGCAATGTCAAGTACGTTCTGACTGGAGACGGGGCAGGCACCCTGTTCTTGATCGATGAGAAGTCTGGGGACATTCATGCCACCAAGAGACTGGACAGGGAAGAGAAAGCTATGTACACACTCATTGCAAAGGTGTTGGACAGGAACACCAATGCAGAGCTGGAGCCGGACACTGAATTTAACATAAAAATTCACGACATCAACGACAACGCACCAAAGTTTGCAAAGGAGATCTTCTTCGCCAGTGTCCCTGAGATGTCTGAAGTTGGTAAGTTATGGTTTGTTTTTATTTTACAGCTGAATTGATTAGTCTATTAAAACAACATGTTCTCAACAAATGGCATACGAATAACACTCGTCTGCATTACATGTTTCTTGTGTCATTTTAGGACCCAATGTTATAAATAAAAAAAATGTCAGGTGACATAGTATAAAGACTGACAAAGCTGACCAAATGGAGGAGGCTGGGATGGATGGATCAAACTAAAACAAGATTTTGACCAAGGAGACTATTGTTTATTAGTTGTGGTTGATTTATTTGAGCATACGTCTATATGTTAACTGACGTCAGGTATTTAACTCAAGTAAAACCGAACAAGTAATGTTGTTGCCTAAACCTTTCTTATAGGATTTGGGGCCTGAACCTAACCAAACAGTGATGATTTCCCAATGACAACAAACATCACCTGACTTTGTCCTTTCCAGCATGTCCAAACGGGGGTGGGAGATCTCCAAACTTCATATAACCTCACTGAAGAGCGGATCCTAGTCAACTAGATGGCTGTGTTGATTGGACGAACGTACTGCAACATTGCAATTATTAGTTCTAACTAGCAACATAGCAAATGAGGAGCTTGTGCCAAAAAAATAGTTTTAATGCAATATTGTGTTTCGATGGTGCAAAAGGATAAAAGCATACAAATTATAAGTCTGGCTGTAGTCTACTTGGCATTTCAAAATTGAAAAGATGATTGTGATTAAAAAAAGCATGATATTATTTCTTGGGCAGATTGGCCAGCCCTATATCCCAAACTCATAAAATGCTGACAGAAATGCCCGACATGACACGCAGAATCCAAACACTGATCGGCGTTAATCAGTCAGGTGAACTGGTCTATTGAGACGCTGTACTCAGCTCTCCAAAGTCTTTTTTTTTGTGTGTGATTGTTATTTGTTTGGTCAGGCTCATTGGGCATTCATAACAAGTAATGCCATTTGCCATTTTTAATAGGCAGCAGAAATATTGAAAGTTTAGATTGTCACAGTCTTTCCAATTAAAGACCTGCTTCATTGCACTCCACTTCATTCCATTCAAGTTATATAAATAAACCAGTCGGTATGAATATAAACAAAGCTTATGAAAATAATGCATGCAACTTGAAATCAATCCTCAATTATGCAAGCACAAATTAATACACGGGAGCAATCAAGGGTAAATCAAAAACCCAATTGTCTATTGGTGACAAATAACAATGGCCTGTTTGGAATTCATAATGCACTGCTCTTAGATTTCTCAGCTGCATGAATACTGGCAAAAGGTGGGTCGGGGTCATCACTACTCGTCTCTGGACTAATAAACTCCCTTATATGTTCAGACTGAACACACTGGTTAATCAAGCCAGCCAGCCATGAAAAATCAGCAGCTCCCTTTTATGCTATCAATGCCGGGACTAAGTGGGACAGATGTTCAAGGGTTCATTAGTATGCACGGAGACAGTCGGACCCAAACAGGACACGGCAGAGGTCTCCTGAATGCCAAGGACAGTATTTGCAATGTGGCGTTATTGAAACGCTTGGGTGGATTATGCAGGAGTTAAGGTGGAAGTGACTCAATGACAGGATATCTGAGAGGAGTGTCAGAGCTCAGCTCTGCCTACACTTATTTATTTATTTATTTATTTTAACATGTTTATTTATTTAGCACAAATGAGGCACATTCAAACACCTATCATTTGAGGATTGATGTGGTTGGATTAAGCTGAAACTCATTCATATTACCAAATAACTTGTTCAGAACAGGTTGCTGGGTCTAATGCCAGTTTGGAATATGAAGGCACCTGAGCACATATAGGGAAATACAGTGCCAAGACCAAACCATGAGCACATACAGACAAATACAGTGACCATGAGCACAGTACTTACATCCCTGCACCTTGTACAGTATGCACCTTTTGTTGCCATACCTATGCTCTGCCAAAAGACGTCAGATAAAAATGCACATGCCCTTGCTAAGCCAAAGGCAGCAAGTTCAAAAATGATTTCATGTCAAATAAGCAACACCTTTCTGTCCAGCACTCAGCATAAACACTTTCTAACTGTAAACCAAAGCAGAGAGAAATCTTTACTTAAAGCCTTGATGATGGAGAAACTTTCAGTCTCAAGTATTCATTTGGACAGCAGGTTTTAATCAAGGCAATAATTTTCACTAAGGTGCTAGCGGAGTCCTGGCTCCAGCCTGCAAGATGTTTGTTTCTAAGCTCAGCCGGATGCAGTAATGACCTTGTTGTTTCTTATAAAAAGGAAAGAATATGTACTAATGCTATTTTCCTGATTGATTTTACTAAGATGCTGTTTTTGTCAATGACTAATTTGCTTTACTCCAGAGCCCTGTTGTTTGAAATGAAAAGATTAGTCTGTATGACTCATCGTACTGCTGAGAACGACCGTTAGATTTACAGCAAATTCTCTGAAATATGATCTGAAATTAAATAAGAATAGGTTTAGTCTCTTGATTGTGACTTGATTGTGTTTATTACACTTGACTCTGAGTGCTCTTTTTGCAGGTACATCTGTTGTCACTGTGACTGCCTCTGACGCTGATGATCAAACGTATGGGAACAGTGCCAAGCTTGTATATAGCATTCTACAGGGACAACCCTATTTCTCTGTGGATTCTGAGAATGGTAAGCCAAACCCAGAAGGAGTTCTTGGAAGCAGTTTTTAATGTCATGTTAGTCTGTAAACAGATCTCTTGCACTGCTGTTAAGTGTTTTCTGAAAATGAAAACAAGCAGAATAAGGATGTATCTGCTTGACAGTGCCGTTAGTCTTACAAAACTAAACATTTCTACTTCACTGAAACTGTAAATTAACTTTAACAACACATTCATGAGCTGGCACGACAGGCTGAAATGTTGATTCTCTAAAATGTGTTTGTTTTCGAACAGTTAGGTCTGGATTGGGTTGCACCAGCTGTTTGCAAATTCTTCATTAGTTTGTGCATGGTGTCTTCTTAGTAACTACAAGCTAGTTTCAAACTAACGAGCTGCTAAAATAGGCTGCACCAGCCAAACATAAGTCATGTCTCAGCTATCAAAGACCTGTGTTAAATCAGTCGCTTAATGAAATCTGTGGCAGCATCCAACCTGTGTGTTCTATCTGGTTTTGTGGGGAAAAACGGAAAATTACCACATTAAAATTCTCTTGAGTGGCACCTACTTTTTCTCCCTCATTAAAAATTTCACAATATACGCTAATGCAAGTGTAACTGCTGGATACAAATATCCAGTTGGACAAGGATTAACCTACCAACTTTTTGTGATGTCATAAATCATGCTCATAGGCCCGTCTCTAAATATCAGATTTTCAGTGAGCACAAAAAAAATCTCCACTTTGAGCAATTAATGTGAAAACAGCCTTTTGCTGTCAGGCATAAATCATTCTACATAGTGAAGCTCAGACATTCAACTGTAGGAACAAGAGGATAAACACAAAATTTAAATTTAAATAACATTCAAAACTGACTAAAGGCATTTAAGGCATTTAAGGGCGTCATCTGGTGAGTTCCTCTTTAAGGTAGGATATGCTTATATACAATGCTATGTTTTGTTACTTAACAAAGTAGCCCAAGCTGTTCAAATTCTATTTTTTCCCCTCTCTGTTAATTTCACTGGCTGGATTGTAAAAAAGGGAACATTCTATAACATTTTTTTATTTATTTTTTGGTTTGATTTGGTTTAAATAGGAGGATTCACTCCTTCAGCTGGGGAAATAATAAGATGCATTAGAGTAAAAGACCACATTTGGTCTACAAAAGAAGTGAAATAAATGCATACCTTGCTACGGTTAACTATACATCAAAAAAGAAACACCCAATACCTTTTTTTTTACATGAGCACTTCAACACCAAGGCCCTTTTTTGATTGCTTTCAACTCACTCACTTCACAACCTTGGACAGCAACTGGCAGACAAGTGCCACACAATGCAAATCTGTCTATTCTTCCGTCATTGGATTCTAGGGAAGTCTATTTTTGCCATGATTTTACATTAATGACGTGTTTCGTCTTTATATCTGCCCTTTAGCAATTAAAACAGTGCTTATATATACACAGGGTTATTTTGTAAATATGGTGATTAATGAGGGACGTGGAACTGGATCAATCATCGAAAATACTTTTCATCAAAATATAATGGCCAGTCAAGAGGTAAATAAAGTTGAGAATTTCTCAAACACATTGTCCTGTATTGCACTTGTAGTTAAACTATCCCTTTCATCAGTACGGGAAACTATTTTGCAGGCAAGCCCATTTCCTCTTCAAGACATCGATACAGAGCTCAATAGCATTTCTGGTTTTGGTGTGCACAGCATTGTATCACTCCTCAGCATCACTGATTGGGTGCAGAAGAGGTGTCATCAGCCAAAGAGTCTCTCAAGAACATTCTCAATAGTCTACCCTCTTCAATGTCGAGCCAAAGACTGGTCTGGCACAGGAGAAAGCCATCATGTTTCAAGCCAGGCCATCTAACAGCACTTTAGTTATGTGGAGATGGTGATCAAACACAAGCTGAGCTTCAGTTGAGTCTTCCCACATCTGGGAATTAATCTCTTCTAAAAAGTTGTGTCTGACAAGGTGTTGCCTGGATCCTGATGGCAGTTTGACATAGTTGCTGACATGTCTTATAGTGCAACTCACTTCTGTAACTTATGTCAGGAGACTGAATATAGTTGTTTTACTCCAAAGTATGATTTTTTCCTAACCCTTACCCAAGTACTTTGTGTGCCTAAACCTACCAAATTGTGACCATGTTGTCCTTTATCATTTAGCTTGTCTAGCTGCTTCTAGGGTTGTAGCAATATACCAGTTTCAGAGTATACCGTGGTATGAATACTGATGATTATCATACCATGTTCATTTGCTTATATACTGAATTGAATTCTACTGTGTTGGTGTTATTAAAAAATAAACATATATTGTGTTTTTAATCCAGTTTCATGTCTGTGAGGACATATTTTCTTAAATGATCATAATCATTTTTTCAACCTTCTGTTTTATTCCTTTAAGGGTCATTGTAACTGATGATAATAATAATAATAATTAATAATATATACTGTGATACCGTGATACTTCCTGAGATGTTTATTTTACCATGAAAATTGTTATTTGTTATATTTTTTTTGATTCTCAAAGACTAAGAACCTTTAAGAGTTGTAAAAGAGTTGTAAAAGAGAAATAACTAAAAGAACATCTTTAAGTTAGTTATGCGTAATTTTTGACTTCAGTAAAAAAAAAAAAATAGTTTGCTATAAAGAGTAAGTTTGAACAGATGGTGCAACCGGCTTTCACCTTAGTGTTTTTTAAGAAGACTGAAATGCAAAAGCATTTTTTCTTTGGACGGTTTTCATAGAACCATTTATTTTTTCTGTGACTCATGAAAGCTGAAAAGACTAACCTGTTTCAAGCCATTATTTATTCGCAGCTTGTCTAAATGTACACTTGTGTAATATGTGACATTTTGTGAATTGTGCTTATTTGCTGTCTCACCAAGAAGTGGATGTGATGATCAATGTCTGTTTAAATCTCAGGTCATTGAGTGCACCCTGCAAGGCACGTACATTGTGAGATAGCCTTGCTCTATCCGTTTCCACAACTGCAAACTTTCTTATTTACAATTGGATGTGTCTATTTAACATGGAGAAAAGTGAAAGGGCAATGCAGTTTAACATACAGCGTAGGCAGTGAATCTGTTCCAACAACAGCTAGGCTCAATTTACATACAGAACCTCAGAAGTCATGTCTTCATCTTGCAGTTGCCAGTTTTATACATACAGTGTAGTGACTGTGAACCTTGTACCAATAACAGACTATATGTATTGAGTCCCTAACAAGATATGCAAATATAATATTTTTATGGACTGAGTATTGTCCAAAACCACAGTGTCTCCCTAACCACATGCAGGAGTCAGAATCCATCCTTGTATTATTTGCACGTGGTACATAATGAAACACTTCTGATGCGAGGAAAATGTTGCCAGGGAACATAAGCAAGGTGGCAATTCCATTATCCCTCAAAACATAATTGCCAAACCAAATTAGTAATACATAAATGCAATTTTCTAGGAAACACGCTTGAGAGCAGAGATGAAACTGATCTTACTTTTATCTCGCTTTCAGTAAAACAGCAAATCAGTTTCCCAAAAATGAAGTTTTCCTTCAAATTGGCATAAGTGGTGGAACAGATGTTAATTTTTTTCAGGCACCATCAAGACAGCCCTGCCTGGCATGGACAGAGAAGTCAAGGAAAACTACCAGGTTGTGATCCAGGCTAAAGACATGGCCGGGCAGATGGGTGGACTCTCAGGAACCACGACAGTCAGCATCACCCTCTCAGATGTGAATGACAGTCCGCCACGCTTTGCTAACCGTAAGACGTCATTTCTCCCTACACTGTATGGATATGCAATAGATTTTTTAAACATGAATGAACTTGTGTCACAATTCTCTGAAGACAAATGTGACACAAGCACACTCACAAACAAGTCTGTAATGAATTTGTTTAATTCACTGCCCCGAATAGATTCATTCCGTGTGACTGCTGTGGAGTCGACAGAGATTGGAGGCGCCATAGGACGTATTAAGGCTGATGATCCAGATGTCGGCCGCAATGCCGAGATGGAGTACAGTATTGTCGGTGGTCACGACATGTTCAACATCATCACTGACCAAACCACACAGGAGGGAGTCATCATAATCAAAAAGGTAGCTTATTTTTGTTCCTCGTTTGCCTACATAGCCATCTTTTATGTACTTTATGAGTCATGCTTTGTATCCTGCAACCGGCATCAAACTCAGCCACTGTTCACAGTCTTGTAACCATTACTTGATTGATAATGGCTGTGCAATCAGACAAAACACTTCTCATGACAAGTGACATGTTTTCATACAGCTGCGGTGAACAGCTTTCCTGTCTTCAAGAAAAGTGTTTCTTTAAATAGAAAATATGTTAACTAATGCATTGAGTAACACCCAGCATATTAATGTTCACATCTGCACGAAGAATATGACAACATCAGATGTGTATTCAGTGCACGATTGAAAGGTGCTTATTTGTACTGGAGTGAAAATGCTCTTCTTTTGAAAGACAGCCTTGTTAATTCCCAAACAAACCTGCTACCAGTATTTCTTTGAAAAGGCAGTTTAATCCTTGAACCTTTCTCTTGACTCTTCGAGTTTTAGTGTATATTTTAATTTAAATAAAGAATTGAGCCGTCTTTTAATCTTCTTTAAATATGTACGTTTAAAGTCAATGGAGTAGTACATTTGCAGATTGGAAACAGTCCCCCCGATAACATTTATTCATGTAAGAAAGACATATGACAGAATTCATTTTTGAACTGTGTGTGTGTGTAGAATCAGATACCCTAAGCCTGTGAAATGAATAATATAAAGCAGTCTTTTGCTCAAAACTCTTTTTAGTTTTCCCCTAGGATCTCCCAGATCAGTATTCCTCACTTGGATTTGTAACCTAGAATTTAGAGAATGAATAAGATAAAGGCAGACAAATGAAATGTAATGAATTGCCTATCAAAATGCTGGAGGGGGGACTGTTTTTTTTATGGAAAAGTCTACAGCTTGACTTCTGATGCTCTTTCATCTCCAGGCGCTGGATTACGAAAGTAAGAGGGACTATGAGTTCAGAGTAGAGGTGAGAAACACCTATTTAGACGCAAGGTTCATCCACGGTCTGCAATTCAAAGACTACGCCACAGTCAAGGTAACGGTAGAGGATGTGGACGAGCCACCTGTCTTCACCAGGAACCCTTACATCATCGAGGTGCATGAGGACACGGCTGCTGGCAGCTTCGTCGGCGTGGTGTCGGCCAGGGACCCTGATGCTGACAACAAGCCAGTCAAGTACGCTACAGGGCACGGCGGGAAGTGTTTGGACAGGGCCAGATTGTTAGAGCCACATGCCAAATCCAATCCCCACCTAACAACAAATGCTTCTTTCTTGGGAATAAGTACTCACAATTGAGTAAACTTAGAAAAGAACTTAAGTAAAGATTTCCTCACCGACCAAATGGGTTTAGTGCTTTATTGTGGCAATTTGACTGTTTCAAACTCATTGTTTCAGCTTTAATTAAACTAGTCTAAAATCAATGAGAAAACATCACATGGTAGAAATGCAAAGTCTCCTCTTATCAGTTTTTTTTTCTTAGCAAGAGGATGGAAATGTGCCCACTTGGCTAAATCTAATCCATCAGCCTAGCCATGTGTCAGTATGGAGGAGGGGTGGGGGGGAGAAAAGGATATTATTCATGGTTCCCTCTTGGTCATTTCCCTGTGGAAGATGGCGGCGGCCCTGTGAAGTGAATACAGACACTGTTTATTTCCCAGAATTATGTAAGCCCTCTGTGGCACCGCACAAAGTCAAAGTGAAAGAGCCTAATTTGCTGTATCGATTCACACAGCTTAGTGCCGCCACTCCACACATATGGCGCCTGCCCGTCGCTGACACAGAGATATGCCACTCTCAGCGCATGCCACATGGCGCATTGTGTTGCATATTCAAATTTCAGTGGAATATGAAAGTTGACTATGACAAATGAGCAGGCACAAGGGGAGATGTATCATCTTCTGACACGGGAGAGCGCGGAATATATTTCCTTTCAGAAACAACGAGTGATGTGCTGTGTAAAACAAGTTTTTATGAAGTGGGAAAGTACTTCAATGTGTTTGTCCTATCAAGACAGATCTGTTGCAATAAAATGAACCTTCACTTTATGAGCAATCCTACAATAATAGGTATGCAAATTTTGTAGGGACTGTTGTAGAGAGAGGTAACACATAATGTGCTGTATCTTCACAATCTCAGGAATGTTAAATGAGCCAACAAAATCAGATATCACAACCTTTTTTTGCCAAATACCTTCATGCCGATATTGTGACAATATTATCGGGATGCCTCCCTTTCACAAAATATTAAACACAATGAGATTTTTGATAAACAATCATCAGTATCGTGGATATGACAAAGTAGGTAAAGGCAAGTATTAAAACAAATAGACAAGTCTATTAAGTTCAGACATTACTTCACTGTAATGCAGCCTTTGACACCAGGAAGACAGATATGTCATATTATGATATAAAAATATTCCAAATCTAAGAAAATATAATGTCTCATATCACTATAACAAACTAATATCAATATGTTTGTACAAACAATAACCTGTGTGTGTATTATTCTTTCAGATACTCCATCGATCGGCACACAGATCTAGAGAGGCTGTTCAACATTGATTCTGTGAATGGCACCATCACAACACTGAAAGCACTGGACAGAGAGATGTCCAAATGGCACAACATCTCTGTGGTGGCCACTGAAATAAGTAAGTGCTGTTTCAATTATGTTGCCATTTGAAATCTATGACATCCACTGACTGTTATCGTGATTTATTAAATTTTATGAATCTGTTTGTTTCAGATAACCCACGTCAGACAACGCGAGTTCCTGTGTTCATCAAGGTGTTAGATGTCAATGACAACGCCCCTGAGTTCGCAATGTCCTATGACACATTTGTCTGTGAGAATGTCAAAGCTGGACAGGTGCTTAAAAATGAATCATCTTATTTTTCTATATTAAGAGAAATATTTAGTATTTGGCATTTTAGCATTGATTCAGATTTATTTGGTAGAGCCCGACCAATATATAAATTGATATAGCACTGATATTTTGAGATATCTTCTTTGACTGTCACTCAGAACGTTACTGAATTATCAAACATAATAGGAATCCTTATACTGTGGGTCTATAGACAGACTGCTGTATACAGTAATAGGCTAGTCAGAATTGTGTGTATACCTTTCAAAATTGCAATTACACAGTAATGAGTAATGTAACTGCAAAGCAATGTTGCATTAATCAGTGCAAACCATGCAAAGCAAAGTTAAGAGCATACACACTGAGCACACAGGGTAGGAAAGATGACTTTTGGCAACTTTTAGTCAAAGTCAGATTAGAGTCCAGAGGGGATTTGTCACAAAAGCACCTTTTTAAGAGGAAATTCATCTGTGTGCCTGAGGTGCATAATCACCAGAATATATTTGAATATATATATCCACTCTAATTAAATGAACCTGGAGGCAGGTAACACATGTGGTTATTGCGATGTGGTGGTCTTAGGAGAACCATTTCCTGCGTTATTTAACATTTTTCAGTGTTATTGGGCAAAGAGCCAAACAGAGGTTGGCTGCAAACCAACAGGGGCAGTTTATCTGAGGGAGGAGTCGTCTACCGGTCACCTTCTGACATCTACGGGGGGGCGTCGGTATCCACAATGCTCACTCCACGTGCGTGGTGCATGCCGACAGATCTGTGTTGGGGGACCTTCAGCCACATGTGTTTACAGCTTTAGTTTCAAGCGACAGCAAATCTGTTAATTATCTAAACACTCCTCACTAATTGCAGATGAGTCTAATATGTGTCTGATTAGGCTCAGCTTATTCTCAGTGAATGTTATTTATTTACTTTTTATACAACAGTGAGTTTCAAAGGCAATAAAGGCAATTAAAAATGAATGCATTCGAATGTATAAGTCTTGAATGTAATCAAAAGTAGTGGAGAAAACTGTCGTTTTTAAGTTCAGATACATTTAGATTTCCTCATTAAGAAGCTTTAATGTGTTTTCTTATACTTGTTTTTGCTCATTACAGCTGATTCAGACAATAAGTGCTGTTGACACAGATGAACCCCTCGTTGGACACAAGTTTGTCTTCACTATAAGTGCCACCAACCCTAACTTCACAATTGTTGACAGGGAAGGTAAGATATGCATTTCTACTGAAAAACACACATTTGAAAGGTTTCTATATGGGTGTTAAAATAAAACTTGATGGAGAAATGGGTTTTGATAAGATGTAAATCATGAGGACCATTACTTGAAAGGAAAAAAAATTCCATTGTGTGATTGTAGTCTTATTATTGAGTTCTTGAAACACTTTCAATATCTGGAGCTGATTGGCAAAATTTCATTTACAGAAGAGCCAGCTGTCAGGCAGTCATCCCACATCTATCTTTATTTATGTTACAGACAGATTTGAGTTTATCTGTCACACAATAAAACATATTATCAGAAATAGTGTTTACGCTCACGCTGTTTTTTTCCGACCACCCTACTGAGGGAGAGAGAAATGCAGTGGTAGCTCGGCAAGCTTGCAGTAACAGTTTGAACTACTTCAAACATTGGATCTGTCCATTTCTTCTCTACTTAGTATAACTGCCTCTGTATGCCTGGTGCTAGTTTGAGAATTGATTCTGAGTAAATATTTACCAAAGCCCCTCAACTACTGGGATGTATTGCGGTAGACAAAATGAAAAGACTGCGGCAGAAACTGAGAGTAGGATTTTCACTCTAAGTTTTAACAACCAAACTTTGGATTTTAATTAGTTTAGCAAGAAACTGTAGCCGTGCGTAACCGCCATGCTTTTGTCCTTTTAGATTGTAGACTATTATGTGATTACTTATTAAGCTGTGTTTCAATTTATTTTTTGATGAATAGAATTTTGTAACAAATAGCACAGGTAGTTAATATAATGCTTTGTGTTTGTTGTAATTAATATTTAGACGTCTTATCCCAAGATGCCAGTAGTTCTTAACGGCTGTGCAGTTAGTTATTATGAGCTGTCTGTCGCAGGAAACAAAGAAAAGGAGTCCTTTCCTCCAAGATTATTTAGCAAAGTGAAACATCTCCTCGCTGACAAGCCTCACCCATTTGCATCTGTCCACAGATAACACGGCCAATATCCTGACGCGGAGGGGAGGTTTCAGCCGGCGCGAGATGAGCATGTACTTCCTGCCCGTAGTCATCTCCGACAATGACTACCCCATTCAGAGCAGCACCAGTACACTGATCGTGCGCGTGTGTGCTTGTGACAGCCGTGGAAACATGCAGTCCTGCAACCCGGAGGTCCTGCCCTTCTCAGACGGCCTCACAACTGGAGCCCTGGTGGCCATATTGCTCTGTGTCATTATTCTCCTCAGTAAGTTCCCTCGTGTATGAGCATGTGTATGTGCATCTGTGTGACCATGTGCATCTGAACCCTCTTGTCATTCCTTTGATGTTTGTTTCTTTGTTCAGCTGTGGTTGCAGCCGCCTCTCAGTTCTTCAGCTCAAGTCAACTTCTTTATATCGCCCACTCCCAATCACAATTTAGGACTACACTAGGCGATGGAAGGACAAATTCACCATGATGATCCTTGACCTTTTCTGACTAACGATAAATAATGTCATCTTTAAAATACATCAGCAAAATAACCGATCCTTTTTCAAATTTCTTAAACGTTACCACAGAAAGGACAAAAGGACAAAGCAAACCTAGCTGACGTTGGTGATGTGACATTAGGCCAACTCTTTTTTATGTGAAATTGGCTAACTGTTATACATTAGCTAGTTAATTAACTTTCTTTTCAACATAGACAAATTGAGCACATAGGACATACAAGTTTAATAGTAATTGGGAAGTTATTGGAGCACAGAGCGAAATGGGAGTGACTTAGGAAGAGTAAATTGGCCTTGCATCTGTCCAATGATGCATGATGTATACTGTACACTCAACGAACGACCCTTTGCCATTTCCCTCACTCCTTAGTTACTGTTGCTCTCCTTGAAAAAGTCAACTTCCTCAACAGATATGTAACAATAATACAAATAAAATGCAATCAACATAACCCAGTTTGGATGTTTAGTATTCTACCAATAGTATTATTTTGGTTTCTGGTTTTGTTTTGAGGACACATGAAACACACAGAAATATGAAAAATTAGCACTCCAGGCTGGCGTTACTTTCATATGCTCCATGCTGCAGCCAATTCTGGGTGCTAAAGCCAATAACATGTCCCAGTGTGAGTTGCTTTGCTCGAGTGAGTGCCGCTGAGTGCCCACATGAAGGGGATAAAAAAATATTGAATATTTCTGGTATAACAGGGTCTATCATGACAAGCATGACAGAGATTGAGAGTTCGGAGTCCCAACTCACTCCAATAATTCAAATGTTACTGAAAATGTGCAGGTACCATCTCTGGTCGGATGAAGCTTGGAAGGGTGATAAAGCCCTTGAAGGGTGCTATCTCACAATAGTAGGAATAATGTACGTAAGTGATTCTGTCTTCTTGATAAAAGATTTAAAAAAGCCTGTCATTGCTCTGTGATGATAGCTGTTGACAACCTTTGACACGTAGTACATCCAACCCTACACTGTAATGCCTTCCGAGGCACTATAAACATGGCAGGCAACAGTACTTAGAGTACCACTGTTGCCTCTAAAAGAGGGCCTTCATTATTGAGATGGCCACAGGAGGTCGCTTGTCAAGACAACATGAAAATTAGACATTTAAGGGGTTGAACAAACAGCCAAAGTTGTCTGTGTGTCGACCCAGCAGTATTATGGACAAAATAATCATGGTACAAAAAATTCTGTAATTGATAAGGCCTGCTGCGGGAGGTTTTGTTAGCTAACATGTCAATGATCTTTACTAATTAAAGCCAGTCCAATTAAGCACAGGTTGCTTTGCATATTCTTTTAAACGGCAGTTCTCTCTCAGAAAGTAGTGTAGCAGTTCATAATAGTAGTTCTAAGCTCCATTCATTAGCAAATAAAACCACTTAACAAAATGGAAAAATGTGTATTTCCCTGGTAAAATGGGTCGCATGTTACTTCCTGACATCCTAAAGCACCACTTCAGCCCTCCTCGTGATCTAATGCAGTATGTAACAGCACACTGGGCCCAACAGCAGCACTGCCTATCATTTTACCCAGTAAAAAGCACAAATGTGTAGTCCTCATGGTCGAGGGCATATATATAAGTAATGGGTTTCAACTACCATTGAACCTCACCTTGCTTGGCCAAGCAGTGAGGAGCATTCTTTTGACTCACTAGACATTGTGAATGTATGAATGTAGAATGTGATTAAAATATCCAACAAAACCATCCTCATGAATGCCTGCATGAGCCTCTTAGCCTTTCAATGTGTTGAATTTGAACCCCCTTCCACCTGTCACCCTCTCTTCTTTTGGAGTTAGATGCGTTATTTGATCTGAACCCTGACTAAAACTAGTGCACAAGCAAGTTAGGATTGACCAGCTTTTCTACCATCTGCTTGTTTTAACTCTAATTTAAAAACTCTGCGCCTGGTGGTGGGCAGATCTTCTCTCACATATCGAGTGTGCTGAAGGTTAAACTCCATGCTCTCCTCTTGAGCAAAATATCATGACATCTGCTCATTATCTGACACTTTTCGCGCTTCAACCCCCCTGACAGACTGTCTCATTCACCTCCGCTTGACTCCGACAGGCAGGCACTGAGCTGGAACGGCTCGCCCTATCTGGTCTTCCTCATTGCAGCCCTCTGTGCCGTCTAAAAACATGGCACTGGTCAGTCACAAATGTTCACAAAGAACCTTTATAAACAGGCACCTCCACCCACATACAACCCATGTTGAAGGCACTGTAATTAACACCCAGGTGGGAGGCAAGTAGACAACTAGAGTACCTGCTGATAGGACAAAAAAGGGAAAGGAAGGAGAAGGTAAGGAGCACAGGTGAAGCGGGGCTTGTGCTTGTCCTAAATGAGAGATTGCTTCCTGTTTTTTCTGAAGAATTACGGGTTTATTTAAAAACTTGCTACCAGACAGTGCCACTCTCTGGAAACATGCTAACTCTGCATTCTCTGATTGTCTTTTACTGCTGAAAAAGAATGAAGGAGATGAGATATGAGGCTGTGTGCTAGAGAGAGAGAGAGAGAAAAAAAAAAGGATTCTCCAACCACCATGCATTTTATACAGTGAAGACATTGCAAGGGAAAACGAAAGAACAGCTTTTTCACTGAATCTTTAATAATAGGAGGTGAACGCCTGAGGCAGTGTTGGGGATTTATCACTGGTAGCAAATGCGTCTCCCCTCTGCTCTTTTGCTCCCCTGTGCTCTTTAATGCATGACACATGTTAGGAGGCACACGTCTTATGCTGAGCTTCCTCTCTCTGTATTTCCCACTGTTTTTCTGTAGTGATCGTGGTGCTGTTTGCTGCCCTGAGGAGACAGAGGAAGAAGGAGCCTCTGATCATCTCCAAAGAGGATGTCAGAGACAACGTTGTCAGCTACAACGATGAAGGGGGTGGAGAGGAGGACACTCAGGCCTTTGATATCGGCACGCTGCGCAACCCAGAGGTGATGGATGCTAACAAGCTACGTAGGGACATCATACCCGAAATGCTGTTTCCCTTTCGGAGGACATCACCTATAAAGGATAACACGGATGTCAGAGACTTCATTAATGGGAGGCTTCAAGAGAACGATACAGATCCAACAGCGCCCCCCTATGACTCCCTGGCCACGTATGCTTACGAGGGCAGTGGGTCACTGGCAGAATCCCTCAGTTCTCTGGAGTCGGCTGCCACTGAGGGGGACCATGATTATGATTATCTCAGCAACTGGGGACCACAATTCAAAAAGCTGGCAGAGATGTACATAGGAAAGAGCCCTGACAGAGAGACCTAGACCGAGCCATGACAGTCTCTCTTTTTTTCAAGCCCATTTTTGTTCTGTCTGTTTATCTAGCTAGCTAGCTAGCCAGACAGCTATTTGTCTAGTTAGTTAGCTAGCCAGCTAGTTGACTGTCTGTCTATCTATCTATCAAGCTATCTATCTGTTTATCTGTCTAGTTTGCTAGCTAGCTCGCTAGTTAACTAGTAGTCTATTTGATTCTCATACACATGAGTGCGCGCACACGCACGAGTATACATTCAAATAAAAGTTCCTGCAGTCCTCTTGAGGATGCCGAAATGGAAATTAAGACCTGAACTAAGTTGGATTTTCTCATTAATAAAGATACAGTATAATTCTCTAAAGTTTTACTGTTTTTGGTCATAATCAGTAAAGATGCCTTTGAATTTTAGGATTTTTTTGTGAACAATGGTGTGGACAATGTGTTTTGTAATTGACCTGAGAGATAGTAGTATTGTATACTATCAATGTTTAATGGCACTGGACTGGGTTTGGGTGGGGAAGGGAAGGGAAGGAGTCAAGTGGTTTTTCCAGCCACCTCCATTAAATACTGTAAATGTACAAAGTGTTTTTAATGATGGACATCCTATATACTATTTGCTATCTTTGTTCGACAAGCAATGTTCATGTGAGTGGTTGGTGCAGTTTATTTGTCAAACTGTGAATTCATTTCATCATATAGGTGTAATATGTAATGGAAAGTGTATGTTGTAGGAAAAAACTGTCATACACTGAAGTCATGCCGTCTGAATGCTGAGTCATATTGTTTTATATTTATATTTTTATACTTATTTTCTTAATAAAATGATGTAAAAAAATATGCTGCTATATTTCCAGTCCATTGCCTTCTTTTGTGGTTACTGAAATGGTGTTGCAGTAGATCTATTAAGGACCTACACACTGATATTATCCTGAAGGACTGAGGTACCCAAATTCTATGCAGCTTGCAAGTTGGGAGTAGCATTCCACCCACTATTAAAAAAAATGTAGATTTGGTTCATTAAAACTTTAATAACTGCCTGTAAGCAATACAAAAACAGGAGCCTTTTAGAGATTAATTAAAAGCATATACAAAGCATATCAGACCCAAGTCAGTGTACATAAAAGCATTGCATTTTCAGTTGTTTCTTCTTTAGTGTTGGATTTTATTGTTGCAAATAATATTTTCAGGAATAAAACAATAGGCAAGTATAATGTATGTGTAGAGACAGAAAAAAGGAGGGGGCAAATTTAAATTAATCTATTCACTTTAATTTTGCAATAGTCAGCCTTCCTTACCTAAAAAACAAACAAACACTTAATAAAATTGAAAAATTAGCTGTCTTGTTAGCATAACCATGTTTAGTCCTGAAGTTGAAAAGCTGCCTGAATTCAGCAGCTGCTGACTTGTAGTATGCAGATTCAGATGAATCCAATCTGTTTTTTTCAATCAAAATTCAAAGCCAAGGACTTGTTGCATTGTCCTCAACATCTCATCTTGACTTTTAATGAAATTAAGAAAAAAGTAACTTCAGTCATCTTTTCTATGGGTGTTTCATTGAGTGTTTTATTGATTTGAGTGATTTTGTTTAAGTTTTGGCTTTTCAGTGGTGACTCTCTCTTCTTCAATAACTGACTTTAAAAGTAAAAGTGTTGCTTGCTTGATGTATACTACCCATCTCAACAAACGATACTTGAAAAGCTACAGCTACTTTTGAGATAGAGCAATGATTTATATATGTACAGGAAAACCTAACACACTATTCTTATTTAGGATGAATCATATTTCCTAAATTACAGTATACCAGACTCTGTGTGGTTAATTACATACTCATCCGCAAATGTTCTGTTATTCAAGACAGTGCTTGCTGATTAGTGGGCAGCTGTGAAGATGACAATACCTCCAATCAATGCCCTCCTCACGTCACTCCACTTGATTTCAAATCTTAACAGCTGCCAGCTCATTGATGCACTGCTTCACATGTAGCTGCTGTCCTATTTTTTGATGTATGGTTCCTAAAGTACATCAAACATGTTTAGCATACCCGGAACAATTATCTGCAAAGTTAGTCTCTTGGGTCTGTTGTTAAATGTCTTCACGTCTACACCGTATGTATTTAATGATAATATCTACACAGTCCATGAAAGCTTCTAGTTTCGCTGTTTAACTTGTTATTGTGCCATGATAGATATCACTAAAAAAAGAAAAAGAAAAATGAGGATATTCGGACTGGCTTTCCAAAAGAACAAACATCAGCTCTGTAGTATTACGGAATAAAGAGGAACTAAAAAAGTGGCTGACAACATGTGAAACTCTGCTAACTAGCAATTTTTTGTTTAGAGTTTGGTACAAAAATACAAGTAAATCATCAAACACTTTTCTGTACGAGAAATGTGCCATTGTTGCGAAAAATCTGACACTTGATTAGCAAAGGTGAATCGGAGCTCTATAAATAACTTTATTTAAATTTATAGAGTTAAATGGTGATTAAGTAACCTGCACAATCTATTACAAGCCATTACAACAGTGAGTGTGAAATTTCAAGGTTAGCATTTGCGTTGCATTTGTATTGCTTCATTCACCCATTTAATAATCACCTCTGAATATAATACAGTCCAATTCAATACCAACATTCACCAAGGCCCCCCAAACTTTTATCAATACCCCTCTGAGATGGTGTTTACAAATTACAAATGAGATTCACAGTGAATTTTTCCTTTTTACAGTGCTGAACTGCGTTAGATTGTACAGGTGTAGATACTTAAGTGTAGAAAAAGCTTTATTATTGTGTTATATTAAATGTGCATTCCAAGACGAGTGCCAACACGAGGGAGCTGTGGCCAAGCTTCTTTCCATGGTGGTGATTATTCTGAAAGTGAGAGCCAGCAGGAGAGGCCAGACCTAATTCTGCGAAACCTCTCTCGTCTCTAGAGTTCAAGCCCTGTCCACACTGCAGCATACCTACACATTCTCCATTTCACACAATTATTATTGACTACCCTGCTTTCTGACACCTACCACAGCTTGCAGATTCTACAGAGGAGACATTTTGCATATTGATCATCTTTCAGCTACCAATAATGATGTAAGCTATGATATCAAAATATCTCAACATGTCATTGTCTCATTATCTAACAGTTAGCTAGTACATTACCCTGATAAAGGATGTTTTGGGGAGATTTTACATTGTAAAATTTGTTGGATAAAGACCAGACTCTGCCAGTAAGTTAGTTAATGTTGCCAAGATTTACTTATATTTTCAGCACATTTGATCTATTGTTGAGCTACCCTGTTGACTCATGAGATGGCATAATCCCTCTTATAAATGTGAATTTAAAACTTCTGTCAGGGATTTGTTGATATTTTAGTTGATGTAGTGCATCTGCATTGATTTAGATTCCCTGTCACCCAATTTAGCCTTCCAGCTATGTATTTATGTTTATTTATATATACAAACACAGGCATTTTGTGGATTTGGTAGTGGCAATGGTCCTCAACGCATCTTATTAACTCATACTCTGCAACATTTGTACAAAACTGGATATCATAATTACATTCTTGCATTAGAACAAATCAGTTAAAATTAAAGTACGTATATTATGTCTGACCTGCAAAAAGGCAATTTTTAAATCTGCATGACTTTGTTTTGAAACTAGCAACTCAAAGTCCAATGTAATATAACATAAACTTATGCAACAGTCATAGTTGATGAAAACATGATTTTGCTTGTCATGAAATAAAAATTTGGTGAACTTTCCAGTGGGATGAATCAAAGGAAATGTTCTGAATTTGACCTGCTATGCAGGGACACGTGCCCAGTGAGAAGTGATCATTATTCCATTATTTCATTATTGGTGCATCCCAATTATGTTTCATGTCTTGCCACTATTTTTACCACAGTGACCTGTGGTGAGCCTGGAACATGGGGAGAGGGCTTCTGTTCTCATGAAGTCACATGTGACCGCATGATTAGAGCTTAAGTAGAACATATCCTGTTTGATGTAAGAAAGGCATTTGCATGTCACTTGGAATAATACATGACAGAAAGCTCCTGATGGTAAACTGGGCTACTGCAGCTTTATTGGTTCAAGTGATGTCCAAGAGGAGAAGAGCTGATATTTTCATCACTAGCACAATTTACACTAGACTTGTTTGTCTCCTTTTTAAACAGCAATAAAACCAAACACTATGATCTGCTTTGAATTGACCTGATTGATCTGCCATCTCATAAATGGTGCAAAACATTTAGACTATTCTGTTCACGTTTTCGTGCCCAATAGTGTTCGTGGCACGCCTGTGGAGCATTACTGTATGCACAAGTTACCTGGGCTTAGTGTTACACTGATGAGCAGTGCAACTCCAAGACTTTCTCTGAAAAGTTAAGAAGATTTTAACTTTTAAGGAAGACCGAAAGAGAAAAACGCTAGAAAAACCATGCAACGTGCTGGCGATGTGTGTCTGGCAATGCATCTCAGTGTGACCAACCATCCAGTCAAACTTCCCCTGCCATTCTAGTTTTAAATATATTTTGTTTTTTTTGTCTGTTGTCACATCTTTCATTTCTTTTTGTGACACTTTTCTGTGGTCCTGCTGGCCTACAGAACTTTTTGCACCGTAGCTTGTTTTTATGTAATATGCTGTTAATGAATTTATTTATTCGGCATATATCCCACTGGACATTATGGTGGCAAATGTTAAACCTGGCTGCATGATGTGAGGGCAGCCAGGATTACAGGTTCTATATTGTTTGCATTAAGTTTATTTTTCTGTTTCATTTAGATTGTGCATGTCTTGGAAGTGGCATCAGCAACTCACAGAACATGCTTGTCGTGATGCAAAGGCGTTACACCTGTGTGTGGCAGTTTAGCTCTAATTTCCAAAAGCTCTATTCCACATGGTTTGTGCACAGCTGTTCTAAGATTATCACAAATAAACTCCAAACAGCAGGTTGATGCCATAACTTCAAGACATTTAAAGATGTTTTTGTGCCCCCTGCCAGGCTCGTGAGAAAAAAAGGCCTCATGTCAAGATTCATAATGCATAATGTTTCATACGGGTCTATTGTGGCTGGAAAAGACTAAAAGATGCAAAGTACTGCAATCAATAATGCAGGTGAAACATTGGTATGCAGACAAGATGTGACAGCACTGGCAGACCACCTGAGGCTTTTCTCTTGTCCTGTGCCTGGACTATTTAAAACAGTCCTTTCAAGCACAACATTTCCCTGAAACGAGTTACAAGCAGATGCCCAAGATAGCCTGTTTCTAACATGCCCTGTGAATCAGCTTGATGTGGCTAAAATGTAACTGAAAGGGCGTTATTTTTAACACATATTGATTACATAACTGTCCATTTGGGTTCTTGTAAAGCCTTAACTCCCCAGCTTGAGTGCATAATTGATTTTTCCATTAACTGACCTTTAGAAGTTGAAACCCCCATATGCCAATATTGGTAGACTTAGAGATGTGTTGCAAAATAAAATTGGTTTTAATGAAGAGCATTGTGATTTAAAGCTACTACTGGAAACCTACAGCTATAAGTATAAACAATATACATCTATATAGATATTAATGTTGTTTTGACGCTATATTAAATATGTTAGTAAGCTCTACTCCTGTTTCTTCCATCCATACCATCCATGCATTAGTCAAATTCTCAGCCTGTCACCATGTTATCTTCGGTCTCACCATTGTGTGCCTGGGTTAGGCATGGCCCGGCCAAATTTAGCCAGGTTGTACACCTTAGGACAGATTGTCACGTGTTTGTGAGCCAGACATATCACAGCATGGCGAGGCGAGGGCCAGAGAAGAGAACAGAAGAGTGTGAAGCTTAGTTAAATCCTGGGGTCTTGACATGTGGTGACACCTGCTCCGTCTTGTACATCTTCCATAATGACACTTGTTCTGTTTAGACAAACAATTTGCAAAACGTGAGGATACAAACATAATACATGATAACCAATGACTGCCTTGGTGCTATATCACTCTGAACTTTCGTGTTTCACTGATCAAGCTAAACTTTAAGTTGCAATTCAGGGTGCAAAGTTCCTTTATACATTATTGGGTCATCTGACCAAAACTATAAATGCTGCATTAATAAACAGGGGATGGCCATGTCAGTCCTTAAAGAGGTCATATTATGCAAATGTTCAGGTTTGTTCTTTTATTTGGGGGTCCTAGTAGAATAGGTTTACATACTTTAATTTTCAAAAAACACCTTGTTTTTCTCATGTGGTGCATTGCTGCAGCATCCCTTCTCACACTATGTCTTGAACGCTCCGTTTTAGCTACAGTTTGAGACATCTCACATCTTCTGTGAGAGTTGCACATGTGCAAACGGGCAGGATGTAGCCAATCGGAAGCAGAGTAGGGCAGGTCATGCCAAGCAAGGTAGTGTGATCGAAAATAACGCCGCTACAGCAGTAGCAACTGTATGTCTGCTGTGTATATATATTTCATAATAAATATATAAAAATATATATTTATATAACACCTGTTATATAGTGACGCACATTAGTTACGGAAGTAAAGGCTCAACTCTAAACCAGGTGTTTCAGGCAGTGTGGGAGCAGTATTTTCTGTGGGAGAGAGTAACACTCTCTGGTGTGGACTTTGGGCTTTGGCACTTTGCAGACCTTTTACATGCACAAAAATGCTACATAAGGAAAGGCAAAAACCTCAAAAGCTTAATATGACATAATATAATAATATTAACATTATAGTTAAGGAAAAACAGATAACCAAAACTCCTGACAAAAAACATAAAAGGAACATAAAGCATAAAGCATGTTAGGTAAAACAGTGACATAAACAATATCAAATTTCAAATGCAAGCCTGGTACAAAGTCTATTCATTTCAAAATACAGGAATCAATTCCTTGAGATGCACCATCTTATCGTCAATTTAAATATTTGTCAAACTTCTTTAAATGCTCCAATTGGGATTTGTTTACCAAAATAAAGCAGTTCTCAAGCAATATTTTGTAGAGCATAGACAACACATTTTCAACACTATACTGTATGTGAACTACTGAAATCAATTAGTTGATGGAAATAAAATGAATTACCAGTTTCAGTCACTTTTGAAGCAAAAACGTCAAACAATTGCTGATTAAGGCTTCATAAATCTAAGGATTAGCTGTTTCTATTTGCCACTGATAGTAAATGAGCAGTCTCTGGGTTTATGGTTGGACAAAAGGAACAATTTGAATATGTCACTTTTGGCTCTATGATCATTTAACACAGTTTCTGCTCATACACAGCAGATTAAACTATAACGGAAATAACAGTTAGCTGCAGCCCTTAGAGACACAAAATGGATTCCAATGTTTTAGCCTTTACACAATTTAAAAACAGCATCCTAATCATTTTATTTATGATGGTGGCAATTTCGACCTTTAATTTTCTTCAAAAATCCTGCTTGGACCATTTTACGTTGTAGCAGTTGCAATCTCTTAGCCACTCTTCCAGGTTTAAAGCGATTTCACTGCTCTACTGGCGAGTAGTTATGGACGTGGGCTGAACATTAAAAAACACAAGGCGGCTTTTTTCCCTTAGGAAATGAAAATTACTTCAGAGCACAAAGGGAATGCATCAGTGGCATGGCATGCTGCCGAGTTTTTTTATAATTACAAGCAAAGGCAGTTCTGAATAGGCATCTTAATGACCAAACAAATTGTTGCATATTTCAAACCCATCTGGATAATTTTCTTAGGGGAAATATAATTGCTGTTCAGAAATGGTGAATGCCATCTTTGTTGTGGTGAGTGTGCGCACATACAAACACATCCATGGCACCTGAGATGATGCATAATGCCACTTCTTTTGTTGCCAGTGGAATGTAATTCTGTCAGGCTTCATATAATGCAGGTGCAGATGTGTCTGCCTTCTGCCTGTCTGTCAATTAGGGCTGTAATAGTCTATTAAAGCTTGGTTTGAGTGCTGAATTTACTTGTGTGTGGTGGTACATTTTTACAGCAGAGTATCAACAAGGAATCTATCACAAAATGCATGATCCACACAGTTCAACATAATGTGAACCTTGTAGCTTTGCAAACTGCCTACTTCCAACATGCTGTGCCATAGTGTACTTGGATAATAAGGTGCCCTTTCTACTGCACTGGTAGATTTCTTTAATTAGTATTTGGCTCCATCTCCTGGAAGCCTTAAACTACAACATGTGGATGCTGTAATCCATTATTTGTCATCATTCACACAGGTTCTAATGTATAATTAAACCAAGGTTGCTGGATAATGAAAGAGATATACGTATAAGTATATGGACATTTACAGATGACAGTTTTGTTACATTAAGTTTGATTAAAAGCAGAACTCATACAGCAGTTTTATCTGCTGGAAATCATGTTTGAGATAGTCAGGATAATATATGGTATTTAATTAACTGGACAGTTAAGTAAATTATGCAGTATTAAAGTCTTGCTTCACACCAAGTGTTTAACATAGACACGCTGTATATGGGCTGTTTGGTTTGATATGCTTGGTTGGCCATCAACAGAGGGCAGCAGAGATCTTTGAACAGGTAGTGGGATGCTGTACCCAATGTTTTACTGCTGCCCTCAGACTCAGGCACTAACTTATAGCATCTCCAAAAGATATAAATTATTTCTAAGAGATTGCAGTTTTCATCCAACCTCACAACACGGGAATGAAAGTATCACTGCTAGTGTCTCCTGAGTCATTCATATATTCACAAATGAAATGAAGAGACAATAACAAAAAAATATGATGTTGTCAAAGGTTTGTTCACATCAGTAATGTAGGTGCAGCAGTAAGTATATTTTAAACTGCAAACAGTTTGTAAGGTTGTAGATTAGTTTTGAAGTTAAAATGCATATTACTTTATTATTCCAAACTGGGTAAGTTGACCAGGGGTTGTGACTACAGAGCATTTTAGCATCTTTCAGCTAAGTGTTTCAGTTGTACCACTCACATCAATTAAAACCCAATGACCAGAATAGTTGATATGTTGAAACTTAACTTTTTTGTTGTTGTTGTTGGTGCTACTCTGTGTTTCTTTAAGTTCAGCTTTTAATCCCATGTTGTGACAGTGTTGTACTTATGGTCTGGTTAGGTTTAGGCACAAAACCACTTGGTTAGAGTTAGGAAAAGACCATATTCTGGCTTACCTGGTCGTGTCACCATAAACCAACTGCAAAATCCTGCGATGTCTCATCAAAAAAGGGGGTTTCACACTTACCAATGTTAAAACAGCAACTCAAACAGAGGTGTTTCTCTTCTCAGCTACATCGCCCGGCAGCTTGCTTTCAAGCCTTAGTGCTAGGATAAGTGAACTGTCCCCTGGGTGCAGATGCATACACTGACTTTACACTGATGTTCTCATCTAGGTTGGGAAGAGAGCTAATAAGCTTAGTCTGTAATTATTCCTTTAATTAATGACAGCTGTTTTGTCTCCTTCAGGTGAGTGATGCGTACATAGATATACTGGAATATTAGTAAGTTCTCAATTCATCACTTCTCCAGTTGTGCAGCTGGCAATGATCTTACCTAGACCTCCATGAATTCACGCTCCATTACGAGGAGTGCTTCAGTTATCAAACAAAGATAAAGCATTGCCGATACAACATAAGGTGTTTAAATTACTGCGACAGTCCTAGATGCCTTTTTCATTAGCTGAGTCATACAAGTTGCACCATTCAGTGTGGTGTTACACAGATGAAATGCTGCCAAACGCATACATCCTGTACGGATGATTACATTTCCTGACTTGTCCTTGCTTTCACCCTGCATACAATGAAAATAAACAAGAGGTATGAGTGTCGATCAAAGGATATGTGCATGAAACATTTAAGATGTGTCTACTCTCGTCTTACCTCTCTACATCAGCCTAGAAACCAATCCCTAAAGCCCCATATTAAATCCATAACGAAACAAATTAAATAAATTCACATGTGGGATCCGTCCATCCATTTCAAACAAAAAATCCCCACATTTGGTAATTTGACAAAAATCCTGAAAAATATAGTGGTTCTACATAGAAAAAAAAACATATTAGGAATTGGAATGTGGTGTTTTTCTACATGTATTTTGCAGTGCCAGCATTTGACAGATTACAAAATGTTCATACCACCCCCTTTAGATAATCTCTCTGACTGCAGCCTCTGGCTTTTGTGTATGGAGTGTGTTCCAGAGGTCAGCTCTGATCTCATCTTCTATTTTCTACGTTCGTTAAGCTCCATTCTGCTAAGCGTGTCCAAATAGGGTAATTCTGTGTTCAATTAAGCAGGGCAGACACAGGACATTCAACACAATGTCAATGAGATGCCACTAAGAGTGAGCTATCAATTTGATAGACAGTCAGAGAGGTGGTTAATAAGCTGTTGTATGTCCCCTGATTCTGCACCACCCAAGGCCATCCCTACAATTGAATTACACCGGCGCCTTGGTAAGTCACAGCTGATAGGGCCTCATGCATTGCAAAGAGCCACCTTGCAGTGACTGACTGACTGTGTTGTATAATTGTGTGGTTGTCTGTAGCTATCATGGCACTGTCTTCCTACCAGCCATGGTCATGAAGCCAGTATAAAGAGACCCACTAGGCCACACAAAGCACTGCAGTTGTCCTTAGGCATGCGGCCAGCGAGAGAGAAAGAGAGAGAAGAAGAGAGAGTGAGAAGTAAAGTAGGGAATTAGGGGGATGGGGTGACTCTGCTATGCACAGCGAGCCAAATATCCCTGGGCCACAAGCCAAGTGGCCAGTCACAAGGATGGCGTGCCAAGAGAATGCCATCCGGCCAGGTTGCACAGCCAGATAAAAAGCTCCGCGGGTTGCCTGTAGCTCAACAGACATCCCATAATACAACAGCATCTTCTCTTCTCACTAACAAGCGTCTTACCATGGCACAGTTCACAGTGATACACATGTGCTGCAATCACTAAAAAGAAAAAACCCAACCAAAGACGGAGCATTCCGATGATAATGAGATACCGCTGTCCAGGTGTGAAAATAGTTTGAGTTCAAGCAAAGGTTGGCAAAAAGTTGTTGAGACACAGAGCCCGGGGCTGATGCACCGACATGTCTGATGTTGGGCTCTGCGCTGTAAAAAACAAGCTCCTTGGGGTGTTCAGAATCAACCTACAGTATCTCGAGATACAAGAGGAGAGAGATGGATGAAATATTTTGGGAAAACTTTCAACAGTGCTGAAGGTTTCCGACACCATAGGCTGGCGACTGCAGACAACAATAATGATCACATACGGCTGCAACTAACTATTATTTTCTCTATCAATCAGTGGTATTTTGTTGATCATTCACATAACACTTTAGTCCATAAAATGTAAAAAGAAAAAGAAAAACAAGATAAAGACATTTCTTTAAGTTGTTGTTCTCTGACCAACTTAAAGAGATTTCTACCAAAGCAATGCACACTAACTATAGATTGTACAGGATCCCACAGGTCTGACTCAAGAGCTAATTGATTATTCTTTTCACATTATCAGCAAACCTAAACTACACTAAAAATATGAGTGTTGCAGACTTGAGAAATGCTAAACCTTGCCCCTGGTTTTATGTTATTAGATAAAGTGAAGCTCTGTAGTAGGTATTTCCAGTGGGCCTTGGATAAACAAAGCACCAATTTCAATGAGACAACAAGTTACACAGTGAAATTAATTACCTAAAGGTAATAAAGTTATTAATTTATTTATATTGGGGGTAGTGTTGCTGAAACCAACTTCCAGTTTCCTGCTTACATGAAGCAATAAGGAAGGGAGTACACCTCTTTCATGTTTGTAAGAAAGCTATTAAGCTATTTTAATTAAAATATTGCACCATAATAATTATTCATTCTGTAACATGTTAGGAGTTAACAAACATGTTAAATCCTTTCAATGTGTCTTAAGTACTCTCATTGTTGACAGAAAGCATGTTTGCACTTTGCCAAGGACTTTACCTACTGTCACAAATTAATTTGAGTAATACATCGTAAAAAAATAGCTTTAATTGTAAGCTTTATAATGTTAATGTCACTGAATGTTAGTTTACTTGCGTTATTCTTACATAGCATAGCATTGAGTGCCATCCTTTTGAATTTGTTCATCCACTCACCACGACATTATGTCCACAGCTTTCACTGCCAAGGTTCACAGGAATAAAATGGAATTAAAAATAAGAAATACAAAAAATAAAAAAGAGCAGCGAAAGGTAATCAGCTCCTCTTCCCCATTAAATATGTTTATTTGTATCTTGCGGTTAGACTGTCAAAAAGGCAAACACATTTAATCCTTAAATACCGCCGATTTAAAAGGTGGCCTTTAGCTAGGATATTTAGTCAGGCCACTTACAAAAGTGCATTTTCTTTTTCTGTGTTGGGCTTCCCGGGAGTGAGAAAAAGGTGGCAGATGAGTGCCAGGACGATGTCAAAAAGCAGCTTGAGGATTGCAGGGCAGCAGCAGGAGGGTGTAATGACAAAATTGGGGATGGCACAAAAAAGTGACAAAAGCGAGACAGCAGGGTGTTAAAATTGGGAAAAGACTAAAGTAACCTACCTTTTTTGGAAGCACAAAACCACCATGTGCTGCTCATGAGAATGCTCTTCTTGGAAAGTCACGGTGCATGTGCGGATAGGCAGAACAACATGTTTTCTCACTCTGAAAGTATTATGCAAAGGTGATATGAATGGAAACAGGCGAAAGCTGAATCCTGGAAAGTAAGCAGATAGGCGTTTGTATTAGCCTGACTCATACCTTCTGTGACTGAAGTTTTTATTTATTTATTTATTTTCCCAAAGAGGACTTTTTCAGTCTAAAGAAGATAGTTACAAAAACCTCTAAAACATCACCAGACATGTAGTGTATAATTTTGACACTCTTGAGAAGAATGTCAGCATCAGTTGTTTAACCAAGTGTCCTTAAACAAAATTTACATTCAAGTGACAAAGCTCTATAGCAGAAGTATTCATTTTGATGGAAGCAAAGGAGAAAATGAGATGATGTTGGGATAGAGTGACGAAGGAGTCAGCTTTGTCATTTTTAAGGCATACAAATGTTCTCCAACCTCAACGAAGGAGCAACAAAGGCCACCAAACGTTAATTAAGGTTGGGGTAACATCATGGTTTGGGTTAAAATTACTACTTCATTAAGCACTTATTTCAACCCAAACATTGATCTTTTCCTAAACAACAGTAACTGCATTATTAACCAAACCTTAACCATACCATTGTTTGATTTGTAAGGTATAGACAAGTATCATTGTGTCATCCAACCATACCTGAAAAATTCCAACTACATGTTGGCGTAAAAAGGTTAGATTTTAAAAGTCAGTAGTAACGAAAAACAGTTGCTGGGGCTGTAATCATCTTAGATACTTAATTTACCACTAAAAAGCAAACAGACTGCCTACACTTGGCTAATGTTGAGACTAAAATTTGGTGTAATCATGATCACAGATATCTTTCTCAATATGTAATCTCTAAATGCTGGTCCAAACTTAAACATGGTGATTTGTTGTTAAACTAAACTACATTTTGCCCTACCAGACTGAGAATACTGTTACTCTTTCTTTAACTAATTTCATAGGGGACTATATGTCCATCTGAAGTGGCATGAAAACAAAAGAAATCCTCAAAAATCCCTTAACATTTTAATTTACAATGCAAGCGTGGAGTACTATCAGTACATAAGTTCCTTAATTTGTGTACTGAATTTAATATCTAATAAGTGATGTCTGTATGTTGTAATCTTCAGAATCCAGTGAAATGCTTTAGATCCTCGTTTGAGTTTGTGATGTGTAATTCACAACACTAATTATTAACAGGTTTTTGATTTGTGTGACTGGCTGTTATTTTCTCTCAAGCACTGAGCACTGTAACTAGAGTTGGTTCGTGGACAATTAATCTGGCTTTAGATGAACGCCCATGAGTAAAGGAACTCATTGCTACTGTGACTGGTCAGAAATCATTTGGGCTGAGGAATGAAATACCATCGATCCAGGTAACAATTATCTCTCGACGGCAGCTCAAAAATCATGGCAGCTCTTTGAATTAAAATAAAGAGTCCTATTCCCTTTCCAATTAGAAAATATTGAACAAATATCCTTGTATGTATTTTTTTCATATTTGCAGGTCAGGATATGATAAAAAATAGTAGCCTGCATTAGGCTGGTGCTTTTGTTCACTATATTAATAATAGACGCATGGGTAAAAACTGTCCAGAGAATGTTATTGCTGAGGGCAGTCAGCCATTATGGAGTAGGCATATGAAGCCCATCACTCAATCTGCCCAAAATATATCAAGGTTCTTGTCTTTGCTGGTGTCTTTAATTTCTTGTTGAAGAAAGAAAGAAAGACAGAAAGAAAGAAAGACAGAAAGCAAGAAAAAAAGAAAGCAAGAAAGCAAGAAAGAAAGAAAGAAATCCTTTTACAGTAATTACGGTAAGCTGTATTTGGCAAAGCCCAACATGAGCAGATTTCACCTTCCAAAGATGTGCACACATATGACCTACAAAGGTCCAATGGAGGGCAAAGATGATAAAGGACACTTGTCTGTTGTTTCATTGGAAGCTCTCCTGCCGATGACGGGTGCCAGCTTGGCTAGGCCTTGTCAATACAACTCATATGTTTCATATTTATAACCCTCTCCTTTTTAGCCTAAGAGCCTGTAATGCATTATTTATGCTGCCAAGACGGTTTATTGAATTTTGCTCTGACACTTCAATAAGATAAAGTCAGTCAAACTGAAGAGGGCTATGACATGGAATCATAACATCTGATTAGGATCATCAAACCTATTGTTGTGTTTTAATTTTAGATGAGTGTTCATATGTTAAACTGTTATAAATCTCCATTCTAACACTGACAGATTGACAGGTTATTTCATTAAATGGCTTTACACTGATTTCAAACACGTGTCTCAAACCTGTATTGTCCCATTGTCCTTTGTCATGTTTAACATTAAAGGGTCCATGAATTTTTAATAAACAACATGGTAACAGTTGGGATTCTGTATTGGCCAAGTGCTATCTTTAGCGCCCAGCTCAGTCAGAGGCAGAAAGGTTGGGGGGAAGTAATATGACCTTAATGTGTCAGACCCAAAGACCTCGCCTGGCTCAGCGCCTGTCAATATTACATCAGGATCAGCACTTTTTCAAACGGCACAGAGCCTCCCGCACCTGAATCTCTGCCGCAGGAGGTGGAGAGCTGTCCTTTTTTACTGTTTACAAGCACAAGGTTGTATTGGCTCCTGATGTGATGCTGCTTCAAGTGTCGCTTTCAAGAATGTGTTTCAGGTCAGACACGATAAGACCATGTCAATATAAGATTTATTTGAAACAGGATATAAAAAGGTGGTGCGGCAAATAAGTCAGATGATGCAACTTGGCACACGCTATACATCATGTCCCAGTTATCTCTCACCACACTGAATTGCTTGTTAGATATTAAACTGCAGGTACAATATTAAGACCTACTCTGTGGTGTATATTTAAGGTGTGACCTTGGTTAAGTTTCAGGTATGTTCCTTTAATGCATATGTTATCTCCTAAAGTAATCAGAACATGAGCAATCTGCTCACCTTTATATTCATGGAGACGAGATGAAGCCGGACCAGTGTATTCATTTCAAGTGACACACATGGACAGATCATGAATGCTAATGGTCCTACGGTCAACGGTCTCAGTAATGGACTGTGTTTTCTCCCACCCCATCAATCTCATAATATCTTGTTTTTTAGCAAAGCACAAACTCCTAGATAGAAATCTACCAATATGTATGTGTGCACATAATATTTTAAGATGTATACAGTGCCAACAACAATGTTATTTGTGATGAGCCTAAAAGATAAGGGTGCAACTGAACAACTGAGCAACAAACTGGCTCAGTTCTGTACTCAGTTCTTTTACGCTCAAAGTCCAGCGTAAAAAAACAATAAAAAAACATACATCCTTTGGCAGATTTAATGTGGTCCTAACATGGGAATTTGAATAAGCAGAGATATATTCAACATATCGCGAACATCTAGAGATAACATTGACAAAACGCCTTCCAGTTGGGAATACTTTGCTGTATCGGACAATGACAGCCTCCACTTAGAAGATTTAGCTCATTTGACAGCAGCAGTATGTGTGTTATGAGCCATTCAGAATCCAATAATGTGACTGTTGCCTGGGGGGAGGTTAATTCAATAAATATATGTTTACTTATTTATTCTTCAAAACAAATGAAAACAGAATATGGGACCTATAGTTCTATGTAAATTAATACTGTATTTCAACACTGCACCTCAGAATTCCCCACAGCACACACACACACACACACACACACACACACACACACACACAAAGTATTAAAACAAATAACATCTGCTTATGTTAACACCACCTTCGCTGCAGCTGTGTTGATTCCTCATAATCCCCAAAGAATATAAACCAACACCGCTAATGCTTCCACAACTGTCGCAACTGTTTCATCAACACAAAAAGCATTTGTTTTGCTCAGCCCATCTTTATTACAAATGGCATCAGCAAGACTTTATAGTCTGCAATGTGGCAACGAGTTTGTTGCCTTTTAAAATTCCTGCAACGCTGTGAAAAACTCCACATGCATCTGTCATTCAGGACAACGTCCAATAATAACATGTTGTCATCTTTCTTTTTCAAAGTCAGGTATATACAATGTATTATGTTACATAGCTCTGAGGGGATAATGGAGTAGTTAATGAAAGGAGCTCATGCTCTGAAAGTGCAATGTGATCATTTGACTAACACGTGATGACCAAGATCATCAATACAGTAAATACGTATATAATACATATAATACAAGTTTTATACATTTCATGGAGGATAAATGACAATAGCTATTCTTACTGTTGTTACGCTATCATGAAAATGGACAGAATGACACTTAATTCTACCTTGAAATGCTAAAATTGTAAGCAACCAATCAACCCACTCACCTGAATAAATGTTGGAAATGTACACTTCTGCAAAACCATGGATTTGGTGAAACTTTACATTTCTTTATGTTGCTATGTTACATTTGTTGAGGTTCAACTTTCAATTTTATCTTGTGACATTGTTGTGGTTATGGTCTGATTAGGTCTAGGTTCAATAACCACTTGGTTAGGGTTAGAAAAATATGGTTTAAAATACCTGCTTTGGTTACCTGGAGATGTCACATGGTCTCCTAGAAACAGGTTGTCATTTATCATTTGGTGGTTTTTGTTTTGTCAACTCCACCACCATCCCCTCCGTCGGCTGGTATGAGACCTATGACACGAACAAATCTGAATGTATCAGCTGTTTGCAGAAAAGTTACGTTTTATAATTACATGTACTTCTCTAGCTAGAATCAGGGATTAAGTTTTGTTGTGGAGAAAATAAAAAATGATGCTTGTGTCGTTTAATAGATAGGTCGAGAAAGATCACTGCTGTAATATGTGACTATTCCATAGTCAAAACTAACTTAACAGGTAGACACAGTTTAATTCTAAAGTGAGGGGAAAAAAAGTTCATTAAAAGTATTCAAAACAAAAAAGCACCTTCCATTATCATCAAAAGGACATCACACGAAATGGCATAGAAATATATTATTTTGCTAAACATATACAATATACATTTTTGAACATAAACTGAATGTACATTTTCAGCATTGGCTACATTTTTTAGTTAACAGGAAAAACATGGGTTTTAGATTGTTTACACAATTAAAAGCTCAATCTTGAAATATGGTATCCAGGATATGCACCTGTTTTTTTAGTGATTACATTGAAACCATAGGTCTGCATGTGTTCTATATCTTGGAAGGTAAAATTGCAGCTAATATGTGTTATCAGACTGTATCAGGGTTAGCCTCAATCTTGGTTCACTTACTTGAGCCACCAAGGTTATGCGACTCTGACCTCCATTTCAACAATCTCTAAAGCGTCTGGATTTTTCCCCTGCCACCATCAGGCTGAAATAGCTTTCTTTTGAAGTCATAGTCACCCATGTTCAACACTGAAATAATTTAATGTGGGTGAAACTCAGGTAAGGCCAATCTCTGATAAACTTACCTTTTCAACACTGCCCTATTAAGTGTAAAACATCCCAGGCATCAGATACGATAGCCCATACTTGCATTCTGCAACACCCAACCTAAGGTGGAAAATATCGGTGTGATGCGATTCCCCCTGCTGATTGCACCTCACTGAGCATTCACCTCGTATTTGTGATGCACTTCCTTGCCTCAACAAGCAGTGAGATCCCAGAGCACTCTGTAAATTGGACAATCAGTAATGGTATTTGATGGCATTAAGAGTGGAGATGAAAGGAAGGACACTTCAGTTATCAACAGGATAATAGGGCTGCTGCCTTGCACTTTGTGCCCAATGAAATGGGACTCAGTTAATTATCCTTGCCATTAATTAGGCCATCCTGTCAAGGAGACAGGGGTTACTCTTCAGTGACAATATACCACGCTATATTCAATTGTTGGCATCAAGAATGTTTTAATGTTTTGTTTTTGCATTTAAATAGGTATATCATTTGAAAGTGTAGTGACCAAATCCCACAGGAGGGACCACACAATTAAAACCAAATGAATATCTGGCTCCCTACTATCTGAAAAAAAAAAAAGATGTACTTCATCACAACCTTTTTCAACCAATTTGCTTCACATTATAATCATCAAGATTATTATTATCATTATTATTATTATTATTATTATTATTATTATTGTTGTTGTTGTTGTTGTTGTTGTTGTTTTATGTATGTATTTATTTTTATTTTTTTGCAATAGCCCCTGAATGTTTGTTTAAGGACCCTGGCAAACGGGGCCGACGGTCAATGTTGGGGCTGTCAGTGAGCGTCCTGTACCAGCTGCTGTACCAGGAGGAGCAGAGGTAGGAGAACCAGAATGAGCAGGACCAAAAGGAGTACGACCAGCTACCACTACAGCACACCAGAGTACTCATACACAATCTGGTTTTGATCTGGCACACAATTCAAGCCATGGCTGTACTACACAGCTGACCATGGTGAGTACCACATCAAATACAAGAAGCAGTTAGGTGTCTATGCTCTCAGATGTTTAAACAATCATTACCACCTATTACTGTTAGGGGTGTAACGGTATATGTATTCGTCCCGTCCCGTCACGGTACGGGGGTCACGGTTCGGTGCACGCAGTCACACGACGAATACGTCGAGAGAAAAAAAAAAAAAAAGTCGAGTCCTCACTCCAATCCAGGGGGCTGTAATGAGCATAACAGCTGCCAGCAACCGTCATACAGAAGAAGAAACAGTTAGAAACAAAAACAAACAAAAGAAGAAGAGTGATGGCGAGTGTGGAGTTGAAAGAGCCGCCGGCTTCATTTAAGTCAGCCGTGTGGGAACACTTTGGTTTCCCGGTGCAACATAACAGCGACGGCGAAAGAGTGGTTGACCGGACAAAGACTGTCTGCCGGCGATGTTTTACGGAGGTGCGCTACGTCGCTGGAAACACATCCAACATGCTAACACACATTAGACGACACCATCCCGACATGTCCATCACTGGTACGAGGAAAAAAACGTGTGTACAACAACTTATCCCCGCTTCTTTTAAGCAGCCTCTTGACAATAACACTGACAGGGCCAAAAACATTACCGAAGCGATTGGCATATACATATCCTCGTCAATGCGCCCATATGCCGTAGTAGAGGAGCCTGGCTTCAAATATTTATTGAAAGTGCTTGAGCCACGATACAGTGTCCCATCCCGTGCTTACATTTTACTGTGCAATACAACACTGAAAGTGTTAGTTTCCTTATAATGAAGTTACCAAAGTTGCCAGTTGCTACTTGACTACCTCAGTATAGCCCTACAAGAAATTTAGTTTTTTCTTTTCCTCTGTATGAACAGAATGAATGGTATGAGAACCCTCCCAATGCATTTGTTATATGTTCTATTCTATTTATTTTTATTACTTTTATATCAGGAGATGGTTTTACATTTTGCAGTCAATTGGTCTCTGCTCAAAATAAATGAAAAAAGATAGTCTTGTACATGTGTGAGCTTTTGTTAATTTTTTTCCGCTGTACCGAAACCGTACCGAACCGTGACCCCCACACCGAGGTACGTACCGAACCGTGACTTTTGTGTACCGTTACACCCCTAATTACTGTATTTACTGAGGCTGGGTTTACAGCTTTATAGTAATGACTACATGGACAAGCATGCTGCCACTCAACTCTGTCAAATCAAGACAGTGTAAAGGCACACGCTGCACTGGTTCAAGGTAAAATTCACTCATATAGTTTACCTGATATGGTATGGCTTGCTAAGAATATGCTTTCATCTCATTATAGCTCTAAATACCTTTAGGAAATGAAGGACACACGCTGGCTGTCGCAAGCCATGGCCATTTCAAACTCAGCAGGCTGTCGAAGGTGTTTCAGAAGGAAAATGTAAACTTCCTGAATCTGGTAGTTCATGTACTTACCTTCCAATATTATATTCTTTAATTATTTAAATCTTTAATTCTTTTAAATTGTCTGAATAACAATGGCCTGTTTCCAGGCAATTAAGGATGCTGAGGAACGTCAGTCACCTGGGTCTTTCTTGTCAAAGCTCCATACAGACCTGGACAGTCCTGTAGGATTTGGGGCTTATCATACTGTCCATGAGGAGGAAAGGGACAGGAGAGGTAGACAGGAAGAGAGGGTGACCAGGGGTGTGCTCTGGGCCCATTTTAGCTGCCAGATATGTTTGTTTTAGAAGCCTGTTAAGTGGTTTGTATGTGGGCAAGAAGTTTCAGTTCAATAATTTGAGTATCAGATGATGGATCTACATATCGATGGCCTGCTGGAGAGCCAGTAGAGGAGGTTCCAGAACCTGGACCTTGTAGGGGGCCCTCAATGTGCTTTAGCCCTTAGGTAGCAACTGGAGATGAGGCAGGTAATGTGGCCAATTTGCAGCTCCTTGCAGACAAATTTTTACAGAGCAATGAGGTGCTGCAGGAATGGTCATTCAAGGTATAAATGAAATGAACTGAATTAGAGCGAGTAACGTTCTTTTTCACGAGTTCTCTAGTCCAAATTGATGTTGAGTTTAATGTGTTTCAGGACATGTATCAGCAGCATCTGAGGCAGGGCCTGGTGTCAGAGGTGGGCGAACGGGGGCAGCTGCACCCGTCACTGAGCAAACTGGCCGCCACTGGCCTGACCATCCCAGTTTCCAGTGTGAACTGTGACAGGGATTTCGCTGCAATGAACAGGGTAGGATACTTTAGCAAGCAATACAATTATTTGACTTAATTCAAATCTAACCCCTATGGGCCCCACAGCCACTCATCTGTTTATTAATAGTTTTTGTATTTACAGTTTAAAACTGACCTGAGAAATCGCTTATAGGGGGAACACCTTGCTGCATGTATGTGTTTGAGCATCAATGGGCCTCCTACAAGAGATTTCCCTTTTGAGAGAGCTATTCTTTCAGAGCCCTTGAAAGATCAAATGCTCTCAGGCAGGATGCCAGCTGTGCCACCACTAAAGCTCTGTTTATGGACCCACCTGGAACCTTGAGAGTTTGTGGAGGAGGGCAGGGTGGATAGGGAGCTTAAAACAGTAGGTTAGATGGAGGGAAGACGGTAGAAAGGCTGGAAGGGCCAGAGGTGTGAACGATGGATAGATGGGAGTATTATGATGGGAGAGAAGAGGGAGTAGGAAGATACATGGGTTGGAGGCACAGACCTTGAGTATTTGTGTTACAGTATGTGAAGCTACTGTATATGCTTGTTGATGTATATAATTTATTGAAAAATTGTCATTATTTGTTTTAAAGGTTATACTTTGTAAAGGTTATGTTTCATGTTCAGTAAAATAGCATTTTCTTGTTTCTTCAGAAACCTTACATGTACATGTTTCCCCACTCTTTACTGTGCACTAATCTATTTTGCACTCAGGCCTCAATGATGGCAGAGACATATAAATGTCCTGGCAGGGTGCACTTGCGGACGTACATAGATGTCTTTGGGCCTGTGTGACACCTCTGCTGCTACCAAGCAATCTTAAGGGAAGCACTGTAACAGGTTATTAAACTAAAAGTCCAGTAATAATCCTTATTTCCTCCTGATTGTGCAAGAACATTGGCTAAACTTAACAATTTATATGCTTTATTTTCAGTTACACCAGCAAGGGCTCCACTAAGGCTGAATGTTAAATCTGAGTTGAGTGCATAATGCGATTCATGCTTCAAATTGAAATGTGCATATTTCCCATGTTTAGTCTCATATAGTTGTACAATGTGAGATAATGTTCTTTTGGGAGTATCCATTTGATGGACAGACATGGCAATTATAATAATGAAAGGCTCTTGGAGGACTTCAGCACTCCGGTTCTGAATACACTGACGTGCAGATACGTAGTCCCGAGTGTGCTGCCAAACATGGGAGAATAATTCGTTTTTTTATTATCAGCTACCAAAAGGGGGTACTAAAGGTGTGTGCTTCAAAGACTCCCTTTATGTCTTTATTTTATGAGATAACACCACTGGCACACTGGTACACAGCCTAATGAAGAAAAATGCCAATGAGATGAAAGATAAGTACTGAAGTAACTGTAATTTGGGGCACTGCAGAATAATGCAATACAAAATGAATTATTTGTCAAGTTCAAACCTAGGAGAATTAACAACACAGTTGCTTCAAACTGTTTCCAATTTAACAGCACAAGAAGTATCCTAGTTTAACTCGAATCTGCCCCAAGAAACATCGTAGATCGTGTTTTTAATCTGTTCTGCAACAAGCCATTCTGGAAATCGCAGGTCACGTCATATCTTAATTTGCTGGCACGACAGAAACATGTTATTACTGAGGAAGATAGGGACAGCTACAGGCAAAATGTCCCACTATATGTCAAGTTTATATTCTCTTTTGCTAGCTAAAAAAATGGCTCAAAGGCCATCACATATTTCACCCATAATTGCATCTGTGTAAATTAACAGTATTTGTTTTTTTTTATAGCCTGCAGTAAGGCTATGATAATAAAGATGGTACATCTGAAGTACCACAATAAACAAATGGTCTTTGTAATTAAATGGAAAAAGCATGACTAAAAACAGAACAGATTTGTACGTGTATACTATGGCTTTACAGAGAACCAAAGTATGTGCAAAATTTCAAGGGTAACAACATTTTTGGGAGGCTTTAAGCAAAAAGAGTAGATTCAGTTAACTCACACACCAGTGAAAAGATAAGACGTGCATTCATCCGAATATAATATGTAATATTGCAGAACAATTACATCTATACAAATACAACCCAGTCTGTGTTTTTGTGTTGATGTGAGGTGTAAATTAAGATTGAGAAGTAATGAAAGCATCTATTTCAGAGCGGTAGCCATTGAATAAACAAAGGCTCTCAAAATGTGAAAATAATGTGTTAGTAGGGCTGACATTTTAGCATATTTTGTGAGAACAAATGAACATTTGTAATTTCCTTTTTTAAAAGATGTGTCCTGCACTTTTAAGTTTGTAGTGCTGAAAATTCCCATGTTAAGTGGCATAAAACCAATTAAAACGCAAATACACAACATTAATAATCAGTTGCCAACAGAGGAAGCGCACATTAAAAAAAGAATAGAGGATAATCTTTCCTGCAATTACTGGTTTAAGATTCAAATTAAACAATGAGGTTATTAACCTTTTCTAACTTTTGTAACTGACAGGAAGAAATGAGCATTCACTGTTTGAAACACAGGCATTGCCATTCCTCATGAGAATAATTAATTAGCTCTTTATTTGAAGGTGATCTCAGCTCTCAGGCTCCCTCGTTGATCAGCTGCCTTAATTTGTTCTATGGAGAGTGCAGTTATGTTGGGCTACGTGATTTGCTAGTCAATATTATCCAATAAATCACGAATATAACTTGCTGTAAAAATATAAAACAAAACAAAAAAAGTGTTGTGTAGTTGATTGCCTGATTGTTTGTCTTTTTTAAAGACAGTTTTATGGTGTCTAAGGAGAGCTGGTTGTCCTCATCACAGGGTTGGCAGTTCAATACCGAGCTCCTCCCGTCCACATGTCAAACTGTCCTTGTGGGAGACTGTGAAACCCAAATTGCTTAAGATGTTCAGGCCTGGCAAATTGCACCAGTGGATGAAAGTTCTATATAAATGCATAATTTCCCTATTTGTTCATGCTGGAGATGTAGATTGACTGAGTGGACTATGGCCTGTATCTTATATGTCATATTAAGAAGAATAGTGGAATGCTATTGTGCAGATGTGTCTTAATTTGCAACAATGATGATGCAAACTTGCTGACTGACTGAAATCTTCTATCTGAGATGACACTTGTTTATATCTGCAGAGAGTTTTGCTGAAGGGCACTCAGAGAGCTTGTGAAAACAGTCTCTGAATGTCTGTATTAAGACTTAAACCTGTGACCTTTCCATTTTAGAACAGTCTATCTAATTATTTAAATCCTCCCATCTGGCATGGGTCACTGTATCTGAATATTCTCTTGGCCCAAACTTTTGCAGCTGCAGACTGCTCACGTGGTTTCACATTATCTTCTGGGGCTGAATTCATCCTTGGGGCAACATACCAGTATTTTTTTTTTTTGGTATACTGGTGCGGGTTAGCCAGTTCTAGCATCATTATGTTACTGCTGCTCTTGTCAAAAGCAGTGGAATGTGGAATACATTTACCACAGCTGACCCCCCCGTGTCAGCTCTGCTGCTACATTTATTCCACTAAATAGTGGTGAATGAATGCACCCTACTACATTTTCTCTCTTCTCTGTACTATTTCAGTCTCTTTGTAAGAGCTGGGTGCCGACGGGGTGAAATAGCTGAAAGTGTCCTCGTTGCTCTGTACACTGTGCGCCCTTTCACTCGCTCTTTGTGTATCCCTGAACAACATCTGTCACCGTGTATAAAAAGAATGTCACATTTGACACCTTAAATTCACCACCATTACCCCCAATGTTGTAAAATACAGTATTCTCTCTCCCAGGGGCAGGTCTATAGCCATTACATCTGGCATTTGCCAACACCTGACATCCCTATTTTTAGAGTAGTTGAACTTAATGATCTTTGACATAACCCAGACGAAGCTATAGGTGACTGCCAGACCTGTGAGCACGGTCCTAGAAAGTGAGGGTATTAGAGAACTGGGATTTGTCGTGAATTAATCCTACCACCATATCTTCCATCCATCCATCCCTCCATCCAGCCATCCCATCCATCCCTTCCGTTGTGGCCTTGAAAGTGCGTGAGCATGTATGATAAATCTCCCTCCCAGCTGCAACTTGCAAGGCCATTGTCTAGATAAAACCTGAAAAGTGTCACCCACAATGAACTACACAGTTGATTCAGGCAGGAGTGGAAATATAAACAGCAGACATTTATTCAGACTTTTTTGTTCTCTTTATTTGCAACAAGCTATTCTGAAATAAAAGGCAAAGGAAGGATGGCAGTAGGGATGGGACAATGTAAGATTTTATCACGGACCAGGGAACCGAGGGGAATTTCCATTATCGGCATAGTTGTGAATATCTTCACCTGAGAGACTTGAAGAAGCTCTCTAAGTCAAACACGTGCAGTCCTGTATAGATCTCCCAATTGATTTTGATTTCCCACAAGGGGGAGCTCGCAACTTTAAAGTCATTCCAAAAACTTTAGTGTGTCGACATGGCTGAAGCCTTGGCTTGCCTTTGTATCTCCCACAAAAATAAAATACAAAAATACTAAATCAGATGTGTAAAAATACTATGGATTCCATAATCAAGAACGACAAGGAGACGAGGAGCCCACTATTTAATTATCATTTATTTATGCAAGGGGACCTTATGATTTATGACTACCTCACTGAAGGTTGTTTGTTTTTAACTAAAAAGGACATTCACCAAAAAAAAGATGCGTCTCTACTGTGATGCTATAAAAATATGTTTTTCTTAACAAAATGTGAAGTGATTTCAGTTTGTTTAAGTGCCAGGATAATCGTGACAAGAAATTCTGCTAGACTCCCCTGCCTAGTTGGCAGAGCAGGATGTGAAGTGGTGGAGCTAAATGTGTGAATTAACTCACTTGGCTTTGTGAATGTAATAGTAATGACATGCTATGCTTTATTTATTTTATTTTTTTAGCATTATTTGTGTTAATATCTTTCAATAATTTGAATCAATGTCAATTCCTTTTTTGAAAGATGCACGGACATGTGATGTCATTACTCGTCTCATTTGCAGGCGTGTGGGCTAAGTTATTTGTAAGATCTTAATGATGTGTGTTCACCAGAATATTTTGGTTATAGTGGCAAAACATTCAAAGCAAATACATCTGATGCTTTTATTTGTCACAATAATTAACAACTGCATTACGTTTTTGACTTTCAGTTTTACACACAATGGCAAAACAAGCATCTAGGTGTTAAGCGCCTGTGAATTTGTTTCACCTCACTGTTGTTGATAAGCAGTGAAAAAGCCATTTAACAGAACTGGTACTATGACCATGAATATATTATTTGCTAAATAAATGGCACATGCATTTCACCTCATCACTCCAGAAGGTGAAAAACATTGTCCTACTGGCAGAGCTTGTCAGTTAGCTCTACTGACAGTAAAGTAGTGTTTGCGTAAATGTTTAATTGGCAAATTGATAAGGCGTCATTGATAGAACTTCATTAGCTCAGCTACGACCCAGTGTGTAAGGGAACATATAGGATGTTTAATTCAAAGCTAATAAACTGCAGAATTTAGCAAGTGTTTAAGGAGTTGAGTCAGAGCCAGCTGTCCGTCACCGTTTACTTTTCAGCTGGTGAAAATGATAAGTTATGTTTGCTGGTCATTTATATCGAAGGTCATGAGCATGTTTGTTTCTAGAAGAAGAATGAGCATGTTCGGTGCCCAGCATCCACCAGAGTGTAAAGCCTGTACATTCATACATCTAACTCTGATGGACGGCAGCAGGAAGCTGCTTCCTGTTTTCTCTCCTCTCTTGCCTCAGTGAATTTTGAAAAAAAACATGAACGTATGAGGGGGGAAAAAAAGAGCTTGGCAAGAGGGTATACACGCATCTGTAGTTACCTTAGCATAGTGTGATACATAATGCAGACTACCACGATGCACAGGCTGGACTGGCTCCAAAAGGCCTCTGAAGGTCATCCAAGAAATCCAAACTTTCGCCTTCCCTTTGCAGTGGTCTCTATAGGTTGCATCAGTTTGTTCCTCCTCCTGTGCCATTGATTGAGGAGGACATTTGAGGGAAGGGCATCTTTAATTGTACACAAAATAAAGCTCCCTCGACTGTTTTTTTTTTTTCCCCATAGCCCGTTGCTGGATGAGAAGGGATTAATTAAGTACATCTACAACAGGCAGAGTTGACTGTGCAAGCAGTCAGTGATTATCTGCGATGGGTCTTGAAACCCAGGAGGGGCGAGGGCTGCTGCGCTGTGCTGCTGACAAAATGTCGGCAACTTTCTTTTAAGGATCACTGCATGTTGATTCCATGTTAATATTTCATTTTATTCCTTTGTTTTGCAAGCTGTGCTTCATTAAAAAAGCTTTTAAAAGAACGTTTCCTGCAAGGACTTGCAAGAGCTGTTGAGTGCATTTATGAATGGCAAGGTATATCTTACATAACTCTGTAATTCCAGATAATTCCACTGGCGATGTTTAATGTATTGTATTAACTGTATGCATACAGCTATGGCATATTAATCAACACAGCAAGTTAGTCACAATCATATGGCTAACCTGTTAGCCAAAATGACATCTTTACACATCCAGCTGAGATGGGACAACTTTATTATCCCACTGTTTCCCTGACACAGATCCAGCTGTGGTGCGTCACCACCGCTTCACTACATCTGCCAACAAATCATGAATAACACAAATCCATCATTAAAAGCTAGATCTATTCATACATTTCAGAAATAGCACTGGTGTCAGATCAGCTTGACAAGACTGACAGGTAAAGCTTCACAAATGGTTTTAAAGTTGTATTACCACCTACAAACTAATGTTAATTCCTTTCAGACTAGATTTTTTCAATAAACAAGTTTAATGCAAGAAGAATAACAAAAGCCAAAATCATCCTTTATAATTATACTCCTCACCCTGGACTTGTTTTTGATCCAACAGCCTGTGGGCAGTCTACAGAAATCTCCCCCTTTAGCTCACATTACAACAGTCCGATAAGCTCATGGACTCTTGATCTCATAAAGGTTTTTCAGTTACTGTTTTGTTCTTTCTTCTTTTTCTTCCTCTCTTTTATGCGCAGGCTTCCAATTATGATTGCATGACAGTAAAGAGTTCCTATACACCCTGTTAGCATTTCTCTTTTAAATCCCTCAAAGAGTAGAGTGGTGATGAAATTCTGTGACAGAAAATGTCAAAATACCCCCCTCAATGTCTCTGTTAAAGGACCTTATTGGTAACATAACAATAACAAATGTAAAATAAAATGATAACATTTAAAAAAAAGAATTATGTATACATTGTTAAAGCTTGAGCCAAGTTGTTTACGATTAAAATGACTAATTAATTGATTATAAGTAAAAGTCATATCATGTTTCTAACCAATATTCATCATTCTTTTGACTATGGTCTGGTCTCCATAACTACTGAGAAAAATGTCTCTAGTTCTTTATCTTCCATCTCAAATGTGGTCTGTCTGTTGTTTGATGCTGTGCAGGTAGCGTTCTTAATAAAATCATAATGACTAGTGGGGATTAAAGTTAGAATTAAGCTCAACATTTGTTATATTCATGAGATAAAAAAAAACAAAAAACAACTGCATTCTGCTGCTTTAAGTGCCAAAGAAAACTTCAATAACTGGATCAATGGTAGTGGTATATACTGGTAGTACAATACCATTCTTTAATTATGTGACAAGTTCTACATCTGTTTTATCTCTCATTTTATTAATATACAGGTTGTAAACTTTCTTTGTCCTTTGATATGATGTTCATGTCATGACAGTCTGTTGGAATAAAACAGACAGAAACCAGACACCACTGCTGAGAGCTGGAGTTAACGTCCCTCCTGCATGATTCATAACAAATCTTTGTATTCCACCAGCTTTGATTCTCTAGGTGCCTGTCAATCTGCATTTCCTCAAAAATATTTCATTCCTCTCATGGCGCTGCAATGATATGGCCTTGAAACTGTTACCCCGCAGTCAAAACGCACGCAGTAATTCGAATCTCAGCATAAACTAATGTTGTTTGACAAGCCACATGATAAGATTCACTTTATTTCATTTTCCGACTTTTTCCCTCTTTTTAATCTCAGAACATTATGCCTGTGGCAATTTCACAAAATTTCACCTTGAGAGAGGCATTCTGAAAAAGACAAAAATGAAATTCCACAAGATGGACGATTTTGGCCTGCGAACCACCTCAAAGTCACATACCTTAACGTGAAAAAATGAGGATGGTAGCCTATCAGAGGCGGATGACTTACTGCTGCAAGGCAGCCTATAGACAATCTGTCCCGTGGTATAATATGTGTGTAAATGATAATGTTAAAGGTTATTGTCATGCTTCGCTTGTGACTCAAAATACATTGCCTCTCTGGAAGCTGGCTGATCATTAACTCAAGGTGTCAGGAGACACACATTTGCTCAGTGGCATTCTCCAAAGCCAAAACGGTATGTAATGCTTTTCCTCCAGAGAAAGGCACAAAAAAGATGCTCTAGTTGTGTGATGTGTCAGTGCTGAATATCTCAGGACCAACCATTGAATATCTGAAGATTTTGCTTTAACCTTGAGAAGAATGTGTTCTTCTTGTTATTTCTTTATCTACTCCTGACTTCCACTAACACTCATTCTCCAGAGTAGGTTTGAATGTGGTCTTTCACAATGTGCATGCATGAAACTCAATTTTGTATGCAATACTAATTAGTTAATAGTTTTCGAAGTCATAGTTCTATTCTGTATGCACATATTGATCTTAAACTCTAATACGAACACTAATCGACATCCTAACGTAGGACGCGGAGTGTATTTGTCAAAATCAAAGGCAATAACAGAACATGGCGGAAGGAACCAGGGACGTGTAATTACTGAACACAATGTAGCTTTGAGCTTGACCTTACAGAGGTGATGAATGGCGCGAGTCCTATCCATGACATACAAGCAGAGAGTCATCAATGTTTGTGGGCAACTGCAAGGTATGAGGTAATTAATCATGCAACATGGGCCCAGTCCTGATTTTAATTAAACACATGTTCTTGTCTGTCTTTAGGGGAGGCAGAAAAGGACTGGTCTGAGCCCCACTGTCTCATCCTTTTTGCAGTATTTATGATCTGACTACTGCAGCTTTTGTCCCGTAATCTGTTATACATGACTAAGGGCTGTCGGCACAGTTAAGACACAAAAACTACAAAGACCCTTCCAGTTTTAAACATTACTAGACAGATCACTCATTTAATTTATGTTGGTACTTAAATCATTTCACATACAAATATTAATTGATTTAAAATATAATGTATAAAGTATAAAAATGCAAGTATTCCCCAGCAGCATAATGACAGACACTACTGTAACAAGTTAGTTTTACACTTGACTCAACACTTCATTTTCACCATCTCTTCTTATGCAAGAATTAAGTCAAGTATGACCAAAACACTGTCACAGAGAGCGATGTTTCACAACTAGTGATAGCTATTTAGAGACTTACAACAGCCTGTATTAATAAAAAAGAGAAAGTAATGGGTGAACTAGCTAACAAATAATACATTGTGTTTTGTTCTGCTGCCACATAAATATTTCATATTGATGCACCGATTAATCTACTGAACATTGGTACTGGCAAAAATTTGCCTTATTGACTGACATCAGCAAAAAAGATGACATTCACCGATGGCTGTGGCAGATGTTCATCTGTTGTCTCTCATCAATTTCGCGCTGGATACACATACTGTCCAACCCCGCCTGCCCGCAGACGTTACCCATTACTTTTTCAACAACTACGGCAACGTGCTGTGCGCACATGTTGTGAAACGTGCGTCTGTGCTTTGTTTTCAAATAAAAGTGAATGAAGGTTTGGCCATGCAGGACTATTATGTATATACATGACACAAGTCATCGCAGATGAAACATTCTGCCAAAGTCAACATTGAAACAGTTTGATGTCTTTTACGTGCAACTTATCATTCCCACTTCAATAAAAGCAGCATATAATAGCACTTGCTCTCTTGTTTAATCCAAGTAAAATTAACTGTATTATACTGGCTGCTGATGTCAGTGTCTTCTAAAAGTAGTCTGTCACAGGCAGGTTTACAGCATAACTCCTCCACAATGTTCAAACTGAACTACAACAGCCTGCAGATCTCTGGCAAAACTCAAGGGTTTGTGGGTGCTGGAGTGATAAAAAAAAAAAAAAAATGCTCTGTTCATTTTGTGCCAAGTCATTTTGGACTTTGTTTTCCTCTTAGTAAAAAAAATGTAACTTTTGCTGTAATTATTCATGAAAACAGGTTAAAATTTGTTAATCATTAGCACCGTACAATATATAAATGAATGTTTTGAAAGGGCCTGTGCAGCTGCTGTGATGGGACATGATCTATCGTCCAGCAAAACCCTTTGTGCAAAAAGATATGGGCCTATTTAACACATTGATTTATCACAGTGGAGCTCCAGTCGACGGTGCACTTTTCAACCAGAACTACATTACAGTGGGTCAACTCATCACATCTATATAATCATTCATGTCATAGTATTCCGGCACAGACGGTGCGTATTCCTGGAAGCACTGGGATGCCTCCCAGCCATGTTGTAGGTTAAGTTACCGAGCCAGGGGGATAATTGTATCAAGAATGAAGGTGTTTCACATAGCTACTATGACACCTGTCTCAAACACAGGCAGCACGGCAGCTGGAGGAACAGAAGGCCTTGATATGAAGAGAAAGTAGATGCTGCTCGGTTGGATGACCCCAAAGCTTGAGCCAAATTATTTACAATCAAAGCTCCATGTCATATCTGTTTAACATTCAGGATAGGAGTTATCTGCTGTACCGGTGCTGAATGTCAATTGGAAAGACATTCTGTTCAGAGCGTGAGAGCAACGAGAAAAATGCTGGCAAAAGTTGTGAGAAATATGAAAAGTAATAGAAGGCAGCAGATGTAGTCCTTTCACAGGGCACTGAGGTGCCAAAATGAAATGTCTTGACTTTTGTTGTCAAGATGCACCAAATGTTACTTTATCAAATCCTCTGGAAATGATGCAGAGAGTGAACTAATCAACCTTAAAGAGCTGTCTTTATCGGACATGTAAGCGTATACATAAGCAAAAAAAAAAAAACTTGGCATCAAGTTATTTGCTTTAATCACTCAACTATCACATTCGTGATTCATGCATATATTCATGGGTAGCCAATATACTGTAGGCAGGGCAAAGAGAGAGAGAGAGAAAAAGAGAGGGATATTATGTTCCCCTTAGCCAAACAAGTCAGGCAGCACAGCAGAGTCCCATGATAACACCGAGAGTGACGACCTCACGGCTCTAAGCTGCTGGTCCACAGTCACATAACTTAAATCACACAAAGAGAGGCAGTGAGTGCAGAGAGAAAAACCCAAATACTTCACTCAATTCTGGATTTTATAAGCTAATGTACAGTTGTTGTTATCCAATATCCTGCCACCACATTTTCACTAGCGTCTGTGACTCAATGCAATCTCTTACTGAGCAGAATGTGTCCCTGGGGGTTTGGTGTAAGTATTTCATGGTAACAAAGTTGCACAACGATTGATTTCTTCACTTACATAAAAAAAAAAAAAAAAATCCTTGAAATTGTACAAGCATGTCTGCATTTGTACTTTCATCATGCTAACTTATTCCCCTCCATATCTAACCCAAAACGCGAGAATAATCGTTGCAAAATATGTCTGTGCAAAACTGCAGATAAATTCAAATGTTTCTTTAAGTTGTAACTATATGGTTCTTTTGGTTAGGTTCTACTCGTGTTTGATTTTCTATTTCTCTCTTGTCACAGAACTTTGCTTATGCCTTGGTTAGGTTAAGGGCACAAAAAACACTTAGTTAGGGTAAAGAAAACTTCATGTTTTGGTTTAAAATACCTGTTTTGATTGTCACAAACATGTCTGGAGATGTCCCGAGGTCTTGTTAAAAACATCCGGTATGTTGCCAAAAACACAGCTGTAGCTGCCACAACTTCCTGTCAAAAGTATGCTTTTGTTGTCACAAACACGGCTGGAAATTCTCCCAAGGTCTCCTTAAATATATCCAGCGGTGTCATGCTTACAAATGTTGAAATGTTGTGGCCCCTCGTCAAAAATATCCAATGGTTTCACACTTTCCAAATAGCAGACTTTAACTGTGGTCACTGGTTTGGCAGCCTTGTTGCCGGTAACTGACCAAATGAAAAGCACTGTCACCTTATTTTTTTTTAATTTCTTTGCTTATATTATTTATTATTTACAAATTCCAGGGGTTTTGGATATTGTCGGAAACTTTAGGGAAGTTTAACACAATATGAAAAAAGAGTGATTGTTTTTAGACATTTTAATGCATATATGATAAGTATTATATCTTCTTATATCTTTGATCTATATCTATCTAAGGTAACTTGTAGAATTTTTAACTACTACTGTGCTGTAGTGCAATGTTTTGACATATGGTCCCCTGTATTGATTGTATTTCATGCTCCAGCAGGTATATGAGAATGCATGTGCATGCTACAAGCACATGTTGTGCCTTTACTTTCTGTTCTTTACTTAAACCCATGAGACTCGAGATGTCTTTTGTGGCTTTCCTTGTTTCGTTCCAGACAGCACAATCTGCCGAGGTTTACGTGTACGCAGAAGGAGAATGTACCAGAAAGGTTTCCATTGTTTGGTATGGAGTTGTTCGGCTGTCCTTGTTCTGAGGGCAGCAGATGGTGGACGGAGGAGGTAGAAGAAAGTAACAGCATTAACAAGAGGAGGAAAACATAAACAATAAAACCTGAGATATATTGTGTAAACATCTGTGAACATTGGTGAACAAAACCTGAGTTGAAATGAGGATTTTCTTTTGTCGTAAAGAATACTGGATGTAGAATAATCGCTGTGCTCGATCTAAAACAAAACATACAATACAAGCACAAAAGAAGACCCTAAACCAAGCATTACATTATGTTTCAATTCAGGTGGGAATTAATTTGAGTTTGTATTTGTGTTTCACTGCCCAATAATGACATCATGGTGTACTGCTCACACCTCAAAAAAGAAGGTATAATCTTTTGGAAGGTGTACAGTTACTCTTTAAGTACATCCCACATTCTGGTGAGCAATGAAAGAAATAAATAAAATAAAAAAATAAACCAAAAAAAGGAGGTGGTCCAAAATGACATAAAAATGGTAGTATTTGTATAATGCTAATGCCCCACAATCGGCTAACTCTAACTTAAGTAAAAACTGTTGTGAAACAGCCAAGATTCAAGTTCTGAAAGGCTTCATTTCAACTCGCACATAATTCAGAACTTTTAACAGTTCAGTTAAAAAAAAATGTGTGTATTGAGCAAAGGAACAAAGATTAATAGATTTTGTCCAGACACAGGAAACAAGATGACATAGTATGCAACTAACCAAGTTGTTTAAAAGCTGGAACTTTGAAATGAAAAAAAACAGGATCAATTGGAAATCACACAAAGACAGAAAACCTTGAGGTCAACACAGCAAAAATATCATACTAAAAAACCCACCTAATGTAATATTGCAGCCTGTGAAATGTATGAAAAATGAGCTATTTTCAATGGAATTATTAAATGATGGAGTAATCTAACATCTTTGACTTTTATATATATGCAATGAATATCCACACTTTCACATAAAAAAAAACTTGAGGGGATTAGAATAATCCTTCTTGCGAAAATATACAGTCATAATATCTTATAAAGTGGGTTTTTCAGCTCTGACGCTATATTTCACAAGATCTGTGATACTGAATTTTTTTTATGCAGGCCCAAATGACTTCTAGATGTGATAGACCTTAAATATTCATTGTTCAATTCAATGTTCAATAAACGATTGGTGAGGCTTAGAGTACACATAGAAATGATCACAAAAAATGATGACATTTAGCTCGAAGGGCCAAACTCCAGAAAGCCATAACTTAAAAACTATTTGGAGTCCAAGGATTGGATTTTTAAGAAGCTTTCACACTTTTTTTTCAAGAACATCTTTTACACGAACTGGGAGGGCCTGAATAAATTTGTATGGAATTACCCAAAGGTAAAATAGATTTTATCTTTCAAAATAAATAAATCAGAGGTGTGTTTGCGAGTGAATCTGAAATTAAATTCATTATGTTCTTTTTGAATAGTTTGGCTTAAATTGGTCTGGTGGACTAATGGACCTGTCAGTAATACACTCCAATAAACTAGCTTAAAGAAATTACTATTTATGACTTACTTTATAACATAAGTTTTGCCACAACAGTCAGAACCAGGATTCAATAAAAACTTAAACAGACCTGGAATCAGAATCAATAAAAACATACTAACCATACTGACATGAGGTCTGGGGTTGCATATTATTTAAATACTTTATTTTCTGAAAATGATTATCTATGATAAAATGGTAATGTGTGCATTGAACCATTAAATATATTTTCATGAGCCATACCGTCCATAAGATGCTGAAATAGCATTATAAATAAAATGCCACTTACTATGAACTATGAACTTACGGCCTGATCCATAGTGTTAGTTTGCTGCAGTTGGATGACTGTATTGGATTTTCCCATTACCCTATGCAAAATTTAGCCATTAGCGCTAACCACAATTCATTCTGCGGAGCATATGAAAGGGGCTGTTGCAGTTCATTAGCATAATATGGACACTCATCGTGCATCAATCTGGACCCATTACCACCCCTCACCCCTTCCCCCTGCCCTAACCACTTACCCCTCCCACCTCAAAACAGTAAAGTGACCAATTGCGAGGACAAATACGACTGTTCTGCTCATCCAGTTTGAAACCAGGGTGTTATGGCAGATGGCAAAGATGGGAAAATGTGCATGACCCAGCATACTGATGAAACTAAACAGAATGTGCGCACGAGGGAGATACTGGCAAAGAGTTAGAGGTGAAACCAACATTGAAAATCGGTGTGGGGCTCTGTCCAGCAACAATCTACATCAACACATACATCTTAACAGCATTGGCTTTAGTTTACATTATTCGATTATCTAGATTAAATTTGTTAATCTCTGTCTGCAGTCTCCTACCGTATCAGTTTCATTCCTATCACATCTGGCCGTACACTGGCATTAAGGCCTTGCGAGACACCATCGTGCAGATGAAATTCAATAATGCAGTTCTAGGGCTTGAGCAGGATCTAATTTCATGCTAGGCCACTCATAAAATTGTTGTATAAGCTATTGTAATTTCAAAAGTACCATTATCCTTTTTTTTTGACATAGCTTGCAGAAGCATTCTCTGTGAACACCCTTTAAGACTTCCATCACAATTCAATGCAATTTCCATGCAGTGTGGACTGTTAATTACAACGAATCCTAATATGAGTTCCATTTTGTTCACTTCAAATAATGTGTTTACACAAACAACTCTAACAAAAAAAAGTACTTCTGTTTATTGAAATTCTACCTCTATGAGCAGAGTGGAGCCTTCTAACAAGATGTAATCCCCCTCTTGACACCTTGTTGCTGTCGTGCTGCTTGCGTGAAAGCAGCATGTCAGCAGCGCTACACCAGCAGCAGTCCTCTGTCAGTGTCTACGCTGGATCAGTTCAGCCACGGTGTTCATATGCACTCGGAAGCATGTTGACAAAGCCCACAGCCCACTACGAAATAACGTATTGAATTTAGGCTCACTACTTTAATTAAAAGAATCTGGCTCCCGTCCTACATCAAAAGAGACCAGCCTGCTCCATCCTAAGGCCCCCACTGTTTCCGGAGACAGAAATTCTGAGTCATATCATTAGTCTGGTCTGACAACATCTCACAGTTGGGTTTCACATATTCACCTTGTGTGGGAAGGAAAGGTCCCCAGAAGACTCTAACACTTTCCTAGTTTGGCACAGCAAATACATAATATTATAATATAGGCCAATGTGGATTTCTGGACTTTTTCTACCTCGATATGACAAGGTTCACAGGAAGCTCTTATAAAGTTGCCCAGAAAAAAAAAAACCTCACATTTTGGATTTTTTCAACAACAATTTTGTTGTCATTACAGAAAGTAAGCCACAATTAAGCTCGTTGTTAATTATGTATCCAATCAAAACCAATGTGCAACCAACGGCATTGCAACAATCAGGTGCACTTACAAGTTTGCACAAAACAACAGCGTAAGTTAAATTACATCAAATGTCAAAATGGGTTGCGCAATATACTTGGGCTGCAGCTAATATACCTGGGCGGACTGCCCAAGTAATATGTGTGGGAAACACTAGTCAACGTGTAATGTTTCACCTCTATACCAATAATTCTGGTACACACTGTGCAGTTGATTTTTTTTTCATAAAATGTAACAGTAAAAGTAAAACAGTTGTCACATCACATTAGAAATGACCTTGTCTGTGTATAAACAGGAAGCTGACCTCAGAACAGAAAGTGGCACATATTACTACGCCCTCTGGTTTTTGAGTTATGAGCAGTGTGACATTCTCATCTGTGCAACAACATGCCCTGCTGCCACTTCCACTCTTTGTACAACAGGATCCCTAATAGCAGTTAAGTAATGCAGTACTCAGTGAGTTCATAAAGAATACTGTGGAAAACTGCAGTGTATAAAGTTCACGGTTTAGCTTGGGGGCTGAATTCTGGTCAGGGCTGTTTAGAAAATATTTCTAGACAGCACTTTGTCATGAATCATGTTTACTGCAACAAGAAAAATGTCCGTCCACATCAGTGAGTCATGATGAAGTACCCTTAAGCAAGAAACTGAGCTGTTTTTCCCTCACTCATGTTAGACACTCTGGACAAGGACATCAGCTTAATGCCTGGGAATGCAAATGTGTACAATCCAGATACGTGCAACCGGAAGAACACTCATTAAGCCAACTAAGGGAAGTTTATTTATAAAGCGCAATTTAAACACAAAGGAAATTCAAAGAGCTAAAATACTGCACACACTGCAGAAAAGTTATTGAAGGAGAACTACAGCATAGACATTAATTCAATGAGCTTGTTCTTGCACTCATAAGCTTTAGCAGTTACATCAAGAAGGAAACAACAAATCTGTGCACTTCCTCTTGTTCTTACCCATGTGAAATGTAGGTGAGCTTGAATCTGAGGTTTTTAATTATGAAAGTGCTGCCAGTCTGTACACTAAGCTACTCAACAAGATCAAAGTGAATTCAAGACCCACCTACACACTCATTTTAGATAAGTGAAAATCGCTGCAGTAAGCACTTCCTTTGTTTCAGAGTCGGGATGTGTTTCAGGTAATGTTTTGGCTCCCTCTAAACTTCAGAAACTTTTCAGAAATGTAATAGAGCAAAACGCTTCCATTGAACACATTCCTCGAAACAAACACAAAGGCAATTAAAGACGTATTTATTTGAACAGGTACAACTGTGTCTGGCTCTCAGAATATGCCACACCATGAACATCACTTGAGGCCAGAGGAGGCTGCATGGCGAATAGAGAAAAACACCGCCCACCAGATTAAGGCTCTGTTGCAGCATACTAATGGTAACCATAATTAGGAAATTGAAACTCATGATAAGTTGACTGTTAAGTGGACGGACTGGCTAACGGTGAGTCACTTAGCGCTTCGTTAGCGTGACCTTGGGTTGGCAGAATAATGAGGAGCCTAAAAATAACTGGCAAGAAAATTCCTCGAAGATTAATTATCAAAACAACAGAAATACCTAGTGTTTTACACACATTAGACACATCTCCCCTCTAAGGTCCGTCCATCCAATTAATTGACTGTAAGCTGCTGTATCATCTCTAAGGACAGCAGTCTGCACACAATAATGCAATAATAGTGTTTTGTTTGGAAATGTAATTGCTCTATAGATAGCCCAGAACAGAACAGAATGTAATTACACCCTAAAGAGCTGTGTTCGCCGTGTTCATCTGGCACATCTGAGCATACTTTCAGCACGGAGATTACTGCACCCATGATGCCTCTGCAAGACCAGCATTTATGAGGTGGCAGGGGTGAGCCCTTTCTAGCTGCTGTGTGGATTGGGTCTCTGAGGCGTGCAGTTGGGGGATATCTATCTCAGATCTGTCCTATCAGCACATCGCAAACACACAGCAACACTACTGTGTGACAATCACAGCTGGAAAATGAAAAGTGCTGTGAGGCAAACAAACTCCATTAATACATATAGCGGCGTGGAGCACTCGATGGACACAGACGTCAGAAAACATTGATTTAGATGGTCTTTTTATTTTTTTCATTTTTTTTTGTTTTAATGCCATGGCTAGGGGACTTAAATTGCTTTTTATAGAAAAAATGTTTGTTTTTTTTCCTGAGGCTAATTCACTTTGAAAGATAATGGCTTTACTAGATTGAATTGTTTTGTTGATTATTGACAACCAACTGACCACAGCAATGCTAATAAAAACTTTTTCCATGGCTATTATGGTCCTTCAAAGAAGATCCAGAGTAAAAATCATTTACAGTCAAGTCTCCATTTGAAGTTGGGCACATCAACAGAGAATCCATGAAAATTAAACAAACAAACAAAACAAGGATATAAATAAAAGGCCATTGTGTATTCCCAGCACTTTAAAATAACTATGCATCACATTAACCAAGACATTAATTAAGAAATTAACCAAATTATTCACTGCTACATTTGACAGCATTTTTAGGTATGTGTAAAAAACAAAAAACAAATTAAAAAATAATAAAAAACACAAAGAATCTCAATTCTCAAAAGTGATTTATCAACACCAATAGTATAAAATATTAGCTGTAATACTGTAAATCAACATATAAACAAAACCAAGCACCGGGTCACAAGTTGAATAAATTTCTGTCTTTACCTTACTGAAAAAAGTTGGGAATCGAATAGAATGTGATAATTTGCTTAACCTTTTTGACATAAACTCAACTGAAAACTGTACAAATACAATAGATTTGCTAATTTACCACACCACCTTCATTGTTTTGTTTTTTTTTAAAATATATGCCTATACTGAATTTGATCCCAGCAACACATTTTGAACAAAAAGTTCACTGGGTATGATAGGGGCATCCGTGAAAGGTTCAGACGTTGACAGGCAAGGATGAGGCTTCATGTTATCAACATAAATTTTACACAGCGTCCCTCTTTTTTTTTTTAGAAATTGGTCTGTATTTAACTATTTATTTAGTTACTGCCTTACTTTTGTGTTCTCCCTTTAATGAATTATGACAGGAAACTAAAGAATAAATGAAGACACAGATATGTTATCTTGATTTTTATGCCCAGAATAAAATCTCAATGTTCCTTTCAGACTTTGTAAATGTTTACCAAAGGACACATCTGAAAATCAAACCACAATAAACTCAAAAGATAAAATTAACACGTTTAGTTTGGGAGGGGATCTTCTCTGTTGTTGCTGTGGTTTTTGTTGCCAGGGAATAAATCTGACACATAGTGTCCTTCTGCTCCAGCTGGCTGGCTGCCCAGAGGGCCATTGTGTCTTCTGTGATTAGTCAAAAGTGAGAAATGCAATTAAAATGGCAGGTAGCTGCTTCTTCTTGTTACGACGACTGAAAAGAGATGTGTGGTGTCACAAGCTCTGGCGCATCCACTGCTGCACGGTGTCCGTCTCCTGAGAGGACAGGCAGTACTTGTGGAGGACTTAACTGTTTATCCCCAATTGGGGGATGTGATTTCCTTGTTATTTAATCTGCAAGTCAACTGAAAAGTTTAACTCTGAAACAATGAGGTTTTCTAGAGTTCACTGAGCGGAGATGTGAGAAGGCGCAGTTAGAGCCTGATACATTGTGTCATAACATAACCCGGTGCTCATACAGTACAGGTGATGTCTGTCACCACCGATTTCTGCCACACAACTTGAGCCCAGATCAGCCCAAGTGATATTTGGCAGGGACATTAACATCTCATCTTGATCACATCAGCATTATTCATCCACTTTCAACTATCAATTTAACTCAGTTAAGTTTTTTAAAGGCCTATTTCAAGCAGTTTTTTTTTTTTTTATATAGTTGAACTTTTCCAAGAAAGCAAATTCACCTGTTTCCTAAAGGGTCAGATGGGAGGATTAACACTGCTCTTATATCGGTCTATTAAATATGAAGCTACTGCTAGCAGCTGGTTAGCTTACTTTAGCTTATCATAAAGACTGGAAACAGAAGGACATAGCTAGTCTGACCTTGTCCAAAGGTAACAAATCCAACATCTACCAGCACCTCTGCAGCTTAAAACAATAATAATAAAAGATTGAGCTTGATGACATCGTGAAGTAGCGTGGGATCATGGGAGTTGCTGTCTTCGTTGTTAATCACCCACAACAACCGATGAAATTCTGTCTGACATGACTCAGGCAGAAATGTTCATGGACGAGGCAATATTTAAGTTCTTTACATTATGTTAAATCTTGTCCACTAACTTCCTTACTCATTCTCTGATGTATAATCTGATGTTTGCCTGTATGTTTTAGTGACAAATGAAATGCACTATTACGACTGTTACCTTGCATAACATCACAGGTTTTTAAAGGCTTGAATATTGCTAGAAACATATGGGATACTGTAAGTGCACAACTCAATAAAATCATTTTGGACATTTAAATTAAGAAATGTTACTTATTATGCCTTTAATCAATAGAAAAATTTAAGTGGAAAAACTATCATTTGTGGATTTAAGTGTGGTTTCGTGCTGAACGGTTTATTGCCCTGGAGCAGTGATTTTTAGTCGTTATGCTAAGCTAACTGGCCGCTGGTTGTGGTTTCATATCTAACTAACAGATATAAGAGTGATATTGATCCTATCATTTAACTCGTGACAAGAAAGCAATACGTAGATTACCCCAAATCTCAAACTAGTCTTTAAATATAAACTAACTCTTCAACATTTTTTAAAACATTTAAAGCTGTGTCTCTAGATCATCTACTAACACAGACTCATTAACATCAGCTGCGAGCTTTTGCATGTGGTAGATAAACTCGATGTCATGTTAATTTGACAAGACGGCAGCATCAGTCATCATAACCTCACATCAAATTCCCATTGACAAGGTGGGAAGCGGTGCCATGTTGTTTGAATGTGCTGTCAATGGCGACCTGAATCAATGCAGACACTCTTTAAACAGGGTAAATGACGTTGTGGTTGACAGAGCTGCACTCGGGGGTCTAATATTTATAAGCAGGCGAGGCTGTCATGTCTTATCGGGATGCCATTGTCATCTATTAAATCTCTCAACCTTTCCCCCAATGTTTGCTTTAAGAGAGAGTGCATTAGGAAGTGGAACATCTCTGTAGCTTTCTTCGTTTCACGCTCGCATGCTGTCTCCGTCTCATGCATCCTCACTCGTTCTCTTGCATTGATGTAAGCTGTCTCTGCAGACGATTTATTGGACTAATTCACAAAGTGCTTCTTACATCGCAGAGATGGCTTGACCTCCTGTAAGCCCCAGTGGATGTACTGGTTCTGAGAGACTTGCCAGCTAACAATAGTGCATTAAACAGTGCCTCTGCTGTTCTGGCAGCCCTGTAAACAGGCTTCCCCATGTGAAGTGATCTGTAGTGGATGTCCACTCCATATGGCAACAGTACATTCCAGTCATAAATTATCAACAACATATATTTCAATGGATTCATTGAGATTTCTGTGTAAACATCGTGGAGAGATTTTGTGAGGGAAACAAACTGTTTTTTCTTTCATCTTATCTTTGAATAACCAACTCTAACCCACTATTTTTTTTTCTCAAAAGATCAATAGTTCATCTTATCTTCTCTTATCTAAAGTAGCATTTTAAACGATAGCAAACACAATTTGCCAACCATGTCTTTTCTCTTAACTACAATGCATTTCTGAGATGCTTTGTATTTTCAAAGCAAATGCCACAAACACAAAAGCCCAGAAATTGCTCTGAAGCTCATCGCATTTTGTAACCTTTCAAAGAGCAGTTTCATGCTGTGATCTAAAATGCTCTCAAACAATAATTGCAATTTATGGCAATCATTAAAAGTTTCCAAACTCAAAAAATCAAACAGAGATGTCCAACAATAAACCAACAATCTTTTACCATTAAAAATTGTTGCTGTTCACATTCAAACAGACAGCAAAGCATATGAACACACATTACAACTGACTGACTGCATGTCCAGTTATCCAAAAATGGGCATAGCGTAACTATATATTTCTAATTTGCAGCAATGCACTCACTTTCAAGAAAAAAAAGTGACAAGCATCACTAGACGAGAAAAAGAAAAAAAGAAAATTTAAAGAAAATAAAAACAAAAGAAAGAATTTTAAAGAGAAAATTTGGGGGAAAAAATGCAGAAACAAAATAGCTACAAACAAGGTTTATAGTTATGATAGTTATAACAAGTCTTTAAAAAGTAGTAGTATGTTTATTTGTAGTGTATGGGTTCTCTAAACTGGGTTCCCTAACTTGATGGTTATGCCAAGACTAAACTAACTAAATACTCGAATAGCACTCGGTAGAGCACATACCTTCACCAAGGTCCAACAGTCCACTTTAATTCAATCAAGTCTAATCCAACAACGAACTCGATAATCCTGTATCACTTTAAATTTCAAACCAAACCATAACTAAGAAATATAAGAAATAATTCCTCGATCTCTTTATGAATCATTTAATTTTTATTTTTTATCTTTCTACCCCCCCTCACAAAAAAAAACTGGCTTCAATTTAAAATCAATGTCAACAGAATTCTGTTAAAACTACTGAATGTACTTATACATTTTTTTACATTTTTACAAGCAGTTTACAACTTCTGCTATATGGTTGGTGTACACACACACGCATACACACACACTTACGCACACACACACTAAAATTAACTGTCTATAAAGGAGACATATGCTCACATCAGCTAAAGCAGCTAAAGGCAGATGAACAGACGCCAGCTTTGTGTCTGCTCCAACACCATAATGGATTCACTTTTATACGAATATATTGGGCTGCTGTGATCTCTTTAGTGTTTATCTCATTGCACTTTGAATATGAATCACTCTTGAGTGACCCACCAACCACCCAATTTAAACTTAAAATCTGCTCTCGTTTCAAAGAAGCTTATCCACCACTCATATGAACTTTGTCCCTGCCTTTTGAATCATTCACAAAGCTCCTACCCCTAAAAATATGCTGTTCATTTGTTGTTTTGCTTTAATTCTGCTTACCTCTTGTGACTCCATTTATATTAGCAGAGCGCTCACTGTACTATCTTGGTATTGCCATGTGACCAAACTGCAATTTCACTTCTAAATTTAATTAGCATTTCAAACGCATAACAATCCCCTCTGCCAATCCATGTCTCATTAGTGGTGTCTATTGAAAAAACTCTGAAGTTGCTTCATTAACATAGGTACGTTCCCTCTGAGCTCCCATGGTTCTTGTTGATGCTGTTTCTCTTCTGGTGTTAAACAGAATTAGAATACCATTAGTTGCTGGATAAGGTTGGAAGATGAAATGCTGTGTTTTTTATCAGTTTCCCTGAGGGACTCTATGTCAGTGGGAGCAATAGTTGCCTGTTACTGCTTAAATACTCTGGCACTGCCGCAGATATCTACAAAATCTTTTGTCTCTTGGCGTTTCAGAAGGGCTTTTTGTGTCATATTTAAGAAAAAATGCATATCTTGAAGTAAAGTCATTTCCTTTTAGCCTTTGTCAGTGTTTAATTGATTGGGAAAAAAAAAAAAAAAAAGATTCAAATTGAAACCAGGTCATGGAAGCTCTTACATTATTATCATTCCAACTATATGATACGAAATGAACTATAGTAGAGAAATGGTACATTTAAGGTAGTAAAACAGTGGATTTAGGGAAGACTAAATGGAAGAGGATGTAAAAGACTTTAGCAAAAAAGAAAAAAAAGGAGGATTAGAGGAAACATCTGTTTGTAGAAAGAGACAGATGTCCTCGATAAGTTTAATACTCATAATAGTATCTCTCCTCATCTGCTGATTTAGCAGCAGATTAGATTGTCAGTTTGAGGACAGACGAGGGAGTTTAACCCAGAGCAGAGGGTGAAGGAAAAAAAGTCTGCAATAAATATTGTGAGATTTTTAGAGCAGCACTTCACCAGAACAGCGATGTTGGATTAAGGACAGTTATTTGGTGACTTGAAAAATCACTTCTTATGCAACAAAAAAAATCTTTAAAAAATAATATATGAGATATGTGAAATCATGAATATAAATCCCATCCACTACACCTGTACTGTTACGTTTTATGAGTGTTGAGGTACTTGGTCTTCAAAGAAAAGTTTTAAATCTTCACCCTATCTGATATCTTCAAGTACAGGCTATAGATCAGCACCCCTGGAGATAAATGTGTCTTTCTTAGGGCAGCAGGACAGATCAGTTTGGTAGCACTGGGCACAAAAACAATGTGGATAGGAAAGATCACGGTTTTGGCTAAAATAACTAGTTGATTAAGGGTAGGTAAATATTGTGGTTCTGGTTAAATTTATGTCTTCGCTATGGTACGAGGACCTTTGTTGTCATCGTGAAAATGACAACCAATTGGTTAAGGTGAAAGAACGATCATGCATGCTGCCGAAAGAACAATCCATCCACTTCAACCTTCTGTAGACCTTCTTTGCTCCTGATAAGACTTATTTCTGCAACAGGGCTTCATCACTTGTACTTGCAAAGATTGTTTTTTTGGGCACTAAAAAAATTCTAATTATTATTATGATTATTTTTCTTGTGAGGACAGACTCCCTCACATGTCATGATTAATGGCCTATCAACACTGAAAGACTTTGGACCTGTAGGTTGAAGTTGAGGCAGCAGATATTGCTGAAGTGGCAATAAATATCACAATCCTCCAGAGTTTCTTTGCTCAGCATGCTCATCCGATCTGAGAGAACATGTCTTCAGTGAAGTCCCTGCAATTACTTAAAAGAACAGAAGCCGCCAAACCGGAGCACATTTGCTTTCTGCAACTAATTGAAAAGAAGATCCAAACTTCAACACAAATTTAAGTTTTACTTAGTGATTTTGAACTTTTTCACCTTAATAAGAAGTGCTGCTGGGGGTTCCATGCATATTTTTTAAAGATAATTTTGAAAAGTTCTTTTCCGCAGCCTTTAATTAAATACGTGCTTAAAGGCATTTGAACAAAGTTTCATATTTGAGTTTGTGTTAGTCGAAATTTTAACATCAAGATTTTCGTTTTTACTTCTATATATTTGTTGATTACTAATTAATGATATACAACACTAATGGTCAACCCCTACCACTGACCACAATGTTAACAAAAATAAAGACAAAAAATACCCACAATGAAACTGCTAAGCATGCTGAGACTTATTGATGTTTTTTTAGGGCTTTAGGGGAGGCTTGTTTCTCTCAAGTATTGAGTGGCCAACATTGTTTACAAATATTACCTTTGCAAAAAGCAGTTGTGTTTGTTGTTCTGTCCACTAAAAGTTTTGCCTGGACATTTAACACAATGTATTTAAGTTGGGTCTAAAAAAATAAGTGTTTTATGTACCTCTGAGACACACTGCACCATGCAGCTGTCATTCCCTATTTAAAACTTCAGTAAGTTTAACTGAACTGAGGAGTGTGATAAATTGCTAATGTTCCATTTAAATGTCTTTCTGCTTCCATGCTTGTATCTACTTCAAGTGTGAGTGAAGTTCTGACATAAAAGAGATGAGGATTTAGGAAGTTGTATCCCTGGAGCTCCTCAGCCTCTATACTGTCACTCCAGTAGTGTCTGGCTCGTTGCTCTTAAACCTAAGCTCATTATCCCAAAGACTTAAACTGAAATGTAATATCACCACTGGACCTCTTCTTCTACAGGCAGATTTAGAACTCATTCATCGCCTTTTCTCTAGAGAAACCAGTGCCCATGCAGGACCTGTACTGGAAGGTAATTCAATTAAAACCAGTTCACTTAATGGTATGACTGAACGGTGCCCTTGATAAAAGTTGTCCAGCTAATGACATGAAAGTCAGCAGGCAGCAGATCCACTTACAGGCATCAATGATGTGGTGAGTTTTTTGTTGAAATTTCTTGCATATCTTCATCATTTCCACAAATTAAGGCTGATGTCACAAACCTGTATACATGTTATATTACCGGGACCGTTACTGACAACTACAACTAACACAATATACAATAATAATGAAAACACATACTCCATACGTGGGGAAAAGCAATTATCGGCCTGGCCAATATTCAGCATTTGTCCAAGTATTAGTGTCAATATTTTATTCCTCAAATTGCTGATTAATTAAATTAATGTAAAAATGTGCTACTCTGGCTCTGAAATATCTGAATCTGGAAAGTAACTAGCAACTAAAGTTTAAATTCTAACTGCAATAATCGGTCATCTGTCTCCTTGATTACCCATAATCAGTGTGTGTATTGGCCCTGCAAAAGCTAAATCAGTCGATCCCTACTTTATACACCAATAGCTGCCAGCCCAAACCTTGGTAACTTGATTAGTGAGAGTTGATGTCATTTATAAATTCCACCACAGTACCTGCTCTAAAATAACTTGTCAGCTAAAATGTAACGGTTTAAAGTGTTTGTACTGCCAGGAGAAAATGCTTAGTTGCTAACGGAAGGTGTAGCAAGTAAAAAGTATCTTCGAGACATTATTTCACCTTTGTACAATCCGCTTTTTTTATGAAACAAAGGCCGAATCACGGAAAAATGAAAGCCCCACTTACAGCAATCAGAAGTTATTTATTGACTTCTTATCCCAGTTGAATTATAGACAAAGAAAATAAATAATGCATTATTGATTTTGCCCGCAGTGTGCTGTGCAGCTCAACAGTGCAGAAGCATAGGCACTTTGACAAGGCATATTACCAGGGAAGAACTGCAGATGGGCCACTCCATTTAAGCATCACCTCTTACTCCAGCTGAGATTCAGCTTTGAACTAGTGTGTAAATTAGCTGAAGCCTATGAAGACTGGATCGAAATTCGCCTTTGGCCTACTGAAAATAATGAATATACTGAACAGCATTATGAACATGATTGCACAGATTGACAACTGTGGTGTTGGAAATGAGCGATTATCAAAATAGCTCCATGGGTGATGGCCCCTTTTAAAATGTCGAGAGCTTATTACAACACTTGATGGCAGTAAACCATTATAGCAATATAGTCCTTATTTGGCTTGGAAAACACATTATGTTCTTGTTTTTGCCAAATAGTATGCTGCCAGTGTACGCTGAAGTAATTATTTCCCACATGTCTCTATCTCAAGATGACTGAACTGACTTTTTAATAATCTTAGTCATAGTTTCAGCTTGAGTAGAAAAACTCTGATTTGGTGAGGGAGGACTCACATGTTGCTGTGTAACTGGAGAATATGAATTACTTTGCCTCCCAGGCAGAACAGTGTGCCAGGCCTGTTAGCATTTTGACAGTTTTGTGTATTAGACCACATGCTCCTGCCAACAGTTCTGTGTTGTCTGACAGCAGGGTTGCCTTAGATTGAGAGTAAGTCACAAGCTACAACTAACACCCCCACGCTCCCCGCTGGCTACTAATACATTATAGTGCAAGTAGCTTTGGACATTGGCATCTTGTCAGCGGCGGGTGTAAATGACTTTTTATCATACGGTGCGTGGCATGCGTTATGATTTGGGTTTTTTGTTTTTTTTTGTACTTGTTGGCACACATTCAGCTTTCGTAACTGTAATTGAGAACATTTCAAAAATGATAAAGCCACATGTCAATGTATCAGCAAACATAAACAGATCTCCTTGTGTTACTGATGGTACAGTGTTAATGATGGGATGAAACGATGCAGAGGAACATTGGAGAAGAGGATTAGGACATAGAATTAAAGATAAAACGTGGATTACAGTATGTACTTGAATGGCAAACAAAACAGCTTAAGTTGCCATTAAAGTTGTCATGATGCACTTTGTTTTTATGATTCCTCGAGCAGGGCTTTTGAATTGCAAATTTCTGTACTTTTAGTGTGATTCCAATCAAGGAAAATAAATAATCTTTTAATGCTGGTCTCCAAACAGCACTACTCAAATGCTATTTTTGAATATTCTATCCATGTATGTTGATTGTATTGTCTTATTCATAAGTCTAAAGCTTAGATGTTTTGTTTACAAATCTCCTTGGCTATACTTATTAACATAAAACATGTAGTATTAGATTTCCTTGGAATTTGAATTAATCGGTTATTTCACATATTTAAGCCTATAGCCTGAAATCATACATTATATAATGTACTTGAGTGTGATTTTACAAGGTTTCCGCATGAGAGCCGGAGGTGCTGGTATTTTCCACCTTTGGCATGTAATTATTTCTCTCCTCATCTCTCACATACATTGCATTTTTCTCAATTCAGCTCCCCCAACACAGAAGGGGGTATCCTAATTGGATACGGAAAAATAATGTAGGTCTATAAATGAATACCCGATAGCTTTCGGGGGTACTGGTATAGTATTCACTCATTAATAGACTGCTGTGAAATTAGCGGTAATTACGCATTCTAATGCCATGACTATGTCTTGCTGGGATCAGCTTTTCTGCTTTCCTTTGGCTTAGGTTTGGTTCTGGTTTATTTGCTTTATTGTCTAAACAAGTGTAGCCTTTCAGACTTGGGCATGAAGGATAAATGACATCATTATTTGTTGCATCTAGCTAAAGCTCTAGCAGAGTGGAAAAGATCAAATGCCCCCTCTAATGACATCTATTCCTCACAAATAGATCTGGTCTTAGTCTTTACTATTTCATGACATTTCAGATTTGTTCATTTTTTTTGTATCTATTTTGATTCAGACTCGTGCTGACGTATTGATTTACACCAAACATGACATTTAATATAATGCCCAAAAGCTAAATTTTGGCCCATCAGACAGTAGCCTCAGATAATAACCTTCTTTCACTTTATTTCAGTCTCACATGCTTTTTGGATAAATACCCTAATCTAAATGTCAGATGAGATTTGATGAAGATCCTTTTTCTGTTTTTTTGTTTGGTTGTTTCTTCTTTTTAACAAAAATAAAGCTGCACTGCCCTAAACGAAAAATAACTTGCCATGCCAGATGATCTTTTTTCAAAGTGGCTGCATGACCCAACATTCTATATCTGTATTTATAAGTGCCAGAATCTAAATGCACGCATATGTTGCCAGTATATACAGTGTTTGTTGTTCATTTGGGTGTTGGTTTTAGGTCATAGCAACCAGCATGACCAGTGTGCATTCATGTTTCAACAGTTAACACCCACAATCTTCAAATAATCCTATCACAACCCCGTAAAACCCCTCAAAGTGAAACTAACCTCAAGGAAATGTATTACTGTGTTTCAGAGCTGCGTACTTTTCTTGGTCAGGGGAGGAGAAACACTAGCTTACCCTATGCACAAGATAGCTATACAAAGTTGACGTTATTGTGGCCCACTTGTGCTTACTAGAAGCCATGTCTCTGGAGTCTGTCAGGTGGAGGAATAATCCAGTGGATTTATACATTTCCTAGAGTTTTCCAGAAATACCCAGTCATGGCGAAGCTTAGGCCAATGCTGCAACCCTGACTGACTACCGACTGACTGACTGAGAGACTGTATCTTGAGTACCCATTAAATTGTAAAGAGTCTTTGTTATTGAACTGCAAATACAGATGCTGTCATTTCAAGCTTGATTTCCTGATTTGGTTTGGTTTGTGGGGACCTGCTTATTTCTGAGTGGTCTTTTTTTTTGTTTTTTTAACTGGATGGACTGAACTCTTTGGGGTTGTGGAAAAAACAAAATGTACTCATGATTGAGTGGATTGAACTCTAAATCTGTGGTACTCAGACACACACACCCACTCCAAGATTGCTTGTTTGCTCATTTTAATACATGTATAGACTAGAATTACTGCCTTGCGGTTCTATGCCTGTGCGCACACAAAATGGACAGAACATTTTTTGCAGAATAATATGATGTCACAGTAAAGTTTACGTTTCAGCTTTTGGATATAAAATGGCATAACTTCATAATTTTATCCTAATAGACATTTGTGTAAAAGTTATCATATGGATTGTTGAATAATAGCCAAAAATGTGTTTTGTGAGGTCAAAGTGGCCTTGACCTTTGACCCACCAAAATCTAATTAGTTCATCCTCGAGTCAAGGTGGATATGCGTGCCAAATTGAAGAAATTCCTTCAAATCGTTCTTGAGATATCATGTTCACAAGAAAGGGACGGACGGACAACTTGAAAACATAATGCCTGCGGCATGGCTATCACTGGCGCAGAGGCATAAAAATTGAATTGTGGTGATGGTCTTTTTGCTTTGCACTGTTATTTTCTGTTGAGGCATATTTGAATGCTCCTTGCCATTTGCTTTATGGTTTCTGTATGGTTTGACTGAGATGTTGATGAAGGTTCTCTGACAGGTTTGACTGAGCTATTTTCTTTGTCAGAACTATTATCTGTCAGACAAGACTCCGACTGGCACCCATCTTTTCTCACTTAAAAGTGTCAGACCCACTACAAGGTCAATATGACTCAGTTTGCTCTGGTCAAGGCTCAAGTAATCTTTATTTGAGGCCGGTGCAGGACCATAAGTCTTTTCACACACCCGGCCTTACAAAATCGCAGTACTCTGTTTGGGGAGAGGCACTGAAACTGGTGTTCTTGCCGTCTTGTGCAAGATTTTTTATTTTTTATCCTGACCCAAACCCTTGAAAAATTAATTGGAATGGTGAGGAGAGAGGGAGTAATGGAGAGATATTATTAACACAGTCATCCTTGTCATAAAATCAGATTAAATTTGCCACACAGGAAATGGACAGGGCACATGAACCATGGCATTTTTCCAACATGGATATAGATTATATCATTTCATTAAATTGTATTCTGTGCGACTAAACCCATGTATTTTATTGTAAGTGATAAGTGGAACTAAAATGATCCTGTGCCAGCTCAAAGCATGCTACAAACCAGTAGCTAACAGAAATAACTTTTCTTTCATAATTCTACTATATAATACATTTCACATGGATGGATAAACATCCACCAAACCATTTTCTGAAGAGGTTAATTAGTTGCTTTCCCTCAATACCTTTTTCCATAACAATTAACTTGTGTTTCCCACATGTGCAAGGAGAAGAAAAAAAAAACATGTTGACATTTTGAGCTCAAACATTTGAATGAGAAAATAATAGGCAGATTAAATGATAATGAAAAGCAATTAAAATGCAGAACATCGTGTTTTAGAGTTTTTTTTTTTTTTTTTTTGTTATGTGTTAACATTGAACAATGGCTCATAAGCAATAATTACCACCAGCAAAGAGGTTATGTGTTCCCCCATGTTTGTTTGTTTGTTGGTTGGCCTGTTGGTTGGTTGGTTGGTCAGCAAGATTACACAAAAACTACTGAAAGGACACAATCTGTCAAATCCTTGAAGTCCACAAACAAAAACTGGTTGGAGAATGGGTGTGGGCCCAGAATAGACCCATTAACTTTTTGTGTGGATCTAAATAAAGGGACGGATCCAGGAATTTTTCCTCACTTTGCTTAACATTGCCTGATATGGCATTTCTGACTTTTTTCTTAATTTCTCAGGGAAAAGTGCATGGTTCTTGATGAAAAATTTGACAATTTGACGATTTGACACAGATCCAGTGGGCTTAATTTATGGTTAAGCAGGTATGGGTGGTTTAAAATTTAGAGTCATGTTTGATATTGGATAAGGCTTGACTGACTTAAAGTGGACTGTTGGGCCTTGGCGGAGGTATGTATTCTACTGTGTGCCATTCTAGTTCTTATTTTTACATTACAGGCACTGAAAGACTGACATATTTTAAATAAAAAAAATAAATAACAATTGCCTGTACTGCGTCATCAGAAGGCTTTTACCTGTTGAGCTGCTGTGAGATGTTGCTTGAATGTTGTGGCGTCTATTTATGTATAATTTCACCCATGAACATGTTACTTTGACAGTGATTCGTTGGGTCACCGGGCATACTGAACCGAGGAACTTGGATGTTGAACTGAACCTATAACAATTCAGAATTAATACATTTACCATTTCACAAGTACTTACCATTCATTTGAACAGTTTTGTTTCCCAGGCCCTATTTCAAAAGGAGACCAATAATAGAGTAGCCTTCTGACAAATGTCAAGTCTTGCACCCCTCCAATTTGTGCGATATGTCATTGAATGATGTGCTCCACTCCCCTTAAATATTGCTGTGCACTTCATATTTAAAGGGCCTTTCTCAACAAATCATTGTGTGACAGGTTTAGTGTGTATGCCCTGGGAGCAACATCTGAAAACCATGACATGTCTATGGCAAGGCAAAGACTTGAGTGACAGAATAATTCCCCATTAATAGAGCGGGTCACTCAAAGATCCTTTATTCCTCTTGGCTTCACATGAAAATCAATGTAGACTTGAGATATAAAACAGCAGCAACTTACAGTTTAAGGAAAATAAAATTGACACATAACATCTCAGGAGGTAGGAAATAAATCTTTTTTAGTAGTTTATTTATTTAGTGTCTATTTTACAACTTCTGTGGCAGGCAAAGATGGCAATTCAGCTTAACCCAAATTTCTGAAAGAATGCATCTGCCTTTGTGGTCTCACATTCAGCTGTCAGTCTGTATTCCCTTTCCTGATGAGGCGTTTTGATAGTTTGAGGTAATTGTGTGAGGGATGAGATAGGGTCTTTAATGTCAAATACAGACTATTTCATACTATTGACATAGTTAACATACAGTGATTAAAAAAGCTAGGAAAAGGGGCTAAATTATCATATAAATTTGATAATTATCATAGACCTGGCACGCTCTCTATCCATCTAGCACTAGATTGTTTTGGAAGATGATTTCAATTGATTTGAATGCCCCTTGGTCTTCTGCCTATCACCACTGTCACGTCCAAATTTCTGCTTGCTCAGTGGTTGGGACCTTTCCTCTACCACAACCACCTGTTCAAAATCTCAAGATATTTCATTGGGAATCTCAGCAGCAGTACACTTAGGCCGCTCATGTGTCAGCTATTTTTTTTAATCATCCACTAAAACTATGGCTTTTTGTTGTCTTAATAGTCGAAGAAAGCCAGGAAATGTTTGGCTACTTTTAATTAACAAAAACACTTATTTATTAGCTGAAGTCAAAACCAAGAATGAATAATAAATGTATTAGTAAAAATAAACCTTCAGAAAATAGCTTTTAAATAAGATGTCATCCAGTTTATTTTAGGCTGAATGGTCCAAAACAACAACAGACAATCAACACTGTTGATTTAATTCAAACTTGTTAAGTCTTCCTGACAGTATTGCTCTAGACTATCATTGTGTTTGTAATAGTTGTACTGTAATAGTACACTACCATTTACGAATAGTTAGATCAAGAATGTTTGTAATGCTTTTTGCATACAACACAAGACAAGTACTTGAAAACCGGCTGCAGCCCAACATATTATATTCAAGCTCACTGCAATTCCCATAAAATACTGTTAGGTTTAATACGACTACAGTTTGATAATATGGAGCCGTTCAAAATCAACAAGGCTTGACTATCAAATGTTTGTAGAAGTTTTATAATGCTAAAGTGTGCTTATAGCAAGAAGTCATCCAATTGCATAGTCAAAAAGTTTAATTTTACTAAACATCGTAACGTTGCCTCACTTTCACTGTCTTTTTAGATTTAGCTATTTCATAGCCACATACATTAACATCAACTAAATACACATTCACTTTTTCTCTCTGTATTATATTTTTTAATGGGACCTAATGTCAACCCATTTTTTTTCCAACCAGCTGTCGCAATCATGTATTTTCCCATCGCCTACTCACATTGTTCAAGCTCTTGCAGAAACTGGGTGCAGCTAGCTCCAGGCTGAAGCACTGGTGACAATTCAAGTGCGCAGGAGAAGACATGTGCAGCTATTACAAGGAGATTTGAGTTACATGATGGAGAAAACAATTGTCACATAAGTTTCCTATTTGGTTTATAAAAAGAGCTTGTCTTTGTTGTGTTTTCTTTTTCTTTTATTCAATTCATCAGTGGTATTGTATGGAGATTTAGTGACAGTTATATTTCAACATTTTGTCATCAAAACAATGTCTAAAACTAACTTAAAACTTTTTTTTTTCTTTTTTCGTTTTGGCCATTCGTGGAGTTATTTGACAGAACAGATTGAGACAAATTGAAACCTTTGGCCGCTGCAGTGAGGACACAGCCTCTGTACCTGACCTACCATGGCACCCAAAGTTAACATTAATTTTAAGGTGGTAAGTTTGCTTTGTGTCTGTTTCAAGGAAGATCAGCTAAAACTTACATCTCTAGGTGGTAGTAGAGCTTTGTTTAACCCCCACTTTGTACACTATGAGGTGTATTCTGGTGAATTCTGTGTCTTGCAAAAGTGTGTCATGCCTCTAAAAAAGACAGAGAACCACAAGTTAGGGGGCGGGAAAATATGGAAATCTTATGGATGCTAGCTGTCAACCAGCATATAGTAAGGAGACTGTTTCTCAGAAAAGGTAAACAAAGGGAAAATTACATGGGACTCTGAATTCTAATTGAGAAAGATTTCCTTTTGATGTAACTTGGGAGATCTGAGAAGTGCTTTTTTGAGCTAATTACGGAGTCATGGCAGAGATCTAATTAGAGTGATGCTAATGAGCCTTGTTTATTCTTATCTGATGTCAAAATGAAATTGGTTGAAATTCAAATATAGGTGCCAGCATCTTAGCATCATGCCAAGTGGGATAAAAAATGTCAGCGATGTTATTGTTTTCAAGTGATGGATTTGTTGAGTTATTGTGCTTCACTTAAATCAGGATGGAGAGATTTCACACGCTGTACTCCGATGATGTCGCAGGAACAACACATTTAAGGTGTTGCTTTCCTCTCCTACACTGGCATCTCATTTATTTTAAAGCAGTAGCCTTATTTAAATTATGTACAGTAAACTTGCTATGCAATGAATTCAATGCATCTTATTATCATGAACTGACTTGCATCATGTATTAGTCTATTAAAAAATAAAGAAGGAAGTCACTGCGTCAATCTGCCTGTTCTCTCTCTCTCTCTCTCTCTCTCTCTCTCTCTCTCTCTCTCTCTTTATGGGTGCACCCAGGCATGTATGCGCATGTCTGTGTGTGTGTGTGTGTGTGTGTGTGTGTGTGTGTGTGTGTGTGTGTGTGTCTACGCATGTATGTGATTGTGGTTTAGTTTTGCAGGGTTTGATTAAAATGCCCTCAGCAATCTGGAAGATGACTGCTGTGGGTTCTCTCAAGGGGTCTGCAGATCAGGCAGAGCACCAACTCCCTGCTCCAGCCCCAGTCAATTTGAACACGACTTCAAAAGGAAAGTTTATATTCGAAATGACCTTGAGCAAAACACGTGCGCCCATCCTGTATAATGAAGGTCCAGCTTTTCATTAAGTAAAAAAAAAATAAAAAAATATATATAAATATATATATATATATATATATATATATATATATATATATAGAAGATTCCAAACTAACACATCGAACTCACAAGCGAGGCTTTGAAACTAAAGGCATTACATCATTTAAAATTTGATTCAGACAGTAGCTTTATCCATTAAAATACACACAGAAGATTGTTCTTTTATTCCAAGGATCTCTCTCTATTTATTGTGTAGCTCATGAAAGCTTATTACTTTTCACTATTTACATAGCATTTCTATGTGCTCAACACTGCTACTCTGGAAGAAATCATCGATGGGCTTGTTAAAAAAGTTAACTAAGCAAATGGAAAGGCAATCTTCACCAGACACTGAGACATGACATGAAAGACTATCATTGAATATACTGTATATAGTAAATAACATATTTTAGCAGAGAAAAGTGCTTTGCAAACTTCATATCATTCTTTCACACAAGATTGATCAAGAAAAACAAAAAAGAAGAAAAGAAAAGAAAAGAAAAATATAGAAACCCTGTCTTGGGTGGCCAAACTGCAGCATGTATATGACTCATCTTCCCTCAGTTGGAGCCAGCCAAGGAGACAAATTGTTGAGATTTAACCATCTAAGTGTTTATTTACAATGTATTTTTCTGTGGGTGGACTTCAGGGTGGACAAAATAATAAATAAAAAATAACAAACCAAACAAACTACAAACTCAGAAGGAAAACAAGTATAACCTGAAGAAATGAAAGAAACCACATTGCATAAATAACCCCCCTAACTTACGATAAACAAGAGAAAACAAGGTTAACACAGTGGGCAGCTCAGCCCTATTACCTCCAGCAGAAGAAAAGCCATCAGTAAGGCAAAGGCTAGATGGATGGCAGCGTGGCTGGTTGGAAGATGAGGGAGATGAGCAGCTCCTCTGCCCCTAAGCTGAAGCTTTCTTGGCCACTTATTTCATGAGCCGTCATCTAGGAGGAGCCAATCACATGCGCCTCCTTATGCCAGCATTGATCTATTTGCATACACACATACTCAGACCTGATGCACAACATGAATACTTTCTCACTTCAGCTCATTAATATACCATAATATAACTGTACTAAGACACGTTTTGGTGTCCGCATCAGATCAAGTTTAAGCAGGGCTTCATTTCTCAAACGTGAACAGTTATGTTTTTAAACCAGTAGATTTGTGTTTGCTACTGTCAGGCCCATGAGATGGATATTCAGGGCTTGAAACGGAACTTAGTACTTTTAAGCATACTGACCAAATAACATCAGTAGTGACAAGTACCGATTCATGTTAAATCAATCAGTGCTGAGTTTCAGCAACATAGAGCGCACCTGGGTGGGAGAGGAAGGGATGTCTATGTCACCCTTGAAGTTTGCTAACAGTAACGGTGAGTCAGGGCAATGGCGAACGGATAAGTATGGGTTGTCGAAACTAAAGCCAAGCAACACTGGCTGCAATATTTTCCAGCCAAGTCAACACGTCTGACCTGAAGAAAATATTTGGTCAAACCCAAATGCATCTAAAAGCTGAAGAGTGTAGTGTCAAGTTGTCAAGTCAAGTTCTGAGTTGATGTTAGCACACCTCTGAAGAAGTTGAACTTTGCATGAACAACAAAACTTTATGTGAGGAATCGACATATTCATGCAATAAGCTATTTGGATAAGTTGTTGGAGATAACAGTTTTTTTTTTTACTTTCTTGGTTGATGTTAGCTTCACATTTTCTCTAGCGTTAGCTAACACATGCTATGCCTTGGAGACATATGACAGGCTGGAGGTTGAAGGAACAGGAAGGTAGGGGAGGGATTTTATATTGTGTGGCAGGTAAAATGTTATAAATAACTAAAACAAATGGATATATGGGATCTGTATGGATCTATGTAGATAATACTGTTGAAATTAAAGAGTTCGTTTTTACAGCTAAAATGACATTTTTGTTATTATATAGAGGGTAAAGTACCACAAAAAAGGTACCAAATTCCAGGTACCAGTGAAAATCTGAACAGTACCAAACCCTGTATGGACAACTAAATACCATTTTCTCTTGACATATTAGCTTGACGTACTTGTTGAGTCAAAACAGCTAAACAGACGAGTCATTATACAAAATGATCTGATACAGTATGTCTTAGATTTGATAGCCTGACCATTTGATCGTCAGCACACACTTCAATGTATTAGGTAAAAAGAAGGGAAGCGTCAAAAGCAACAGTGTCTAAATTGAGTCAAAACAGCCTGTGACTTAATCACAGGTCCATCTAGGCAACAGCCTTAAAAGTAATGACAACACAGTACATACATTAAGAAAGAAGAGAAGGTCTCCAAGGGAAACTAAACTAGGCATTTACTAAACACACAGTCGCATTAGCAACAGCCACATTATTAAACCAACAGCTGTTTCATAGTCTCAATAACGAGTGAATGTATTGAACTTCCCAGAGCCGGTAGTGATTGCAGTATTGATATTCTGAGGCAGCCTGTAACTGAGCGTAATGCACAGAGACACATATGCCAAAAGGGCCTTGAAAGGTGGAGGGGTTAAACTGAAGCTGCAGTCTACGTGTTCATCAACATCCTGACTGAACAAAACATCCAAAGTGTCCTTGACCAATGAAAGCCTGCTCTGGAAAAAAAAACAAAAAAAAAACACATTGGGTACATATGGTTAACACCACTCCAGATCGATTTTAAGAGCTCTGAGCTTGGAAAGATGACTTTCTTTATATTGCTCCTGGGTCCTGGAATCAGTTCACATGACATACCTGAAATTGCAGTTTTACAGTGTTTTATATGAGATGTCATAAAGTTTACTTGAAATCAACTGGCTTGTTGTTTTTTCAGTTTCTCTCCTGACCAAGACTCTCATAAAAAACATAATCAGTGATTCACCCGTTTCAATGGAGGATTAAGACAAAAAGTGATTAAGAATAACACAATATGCATCATCCCAAACAAATACAGATCTGCTGCTAATGAATCATGCTTTTTAAGAACATTAAATAGATCAGCTCATTGACTGGTCCTTATCGACTCGCTCAGCAGACGGTGTTATTCCTGAGGAGGTTCAATGTGTTGCAGTCCTTAAGGGTGTGACAGTGAGTCTTAAGTGTACTCATCCCCCCCACCCCAAAAAAAAAAAAAAAAAAAAAAAATTGGTTTTAGGCAACTTCTGTTGAGGAAAAAGACAAATTACGTCAGGAAAAACGTTTTGCCAACTAAAAAAATGGGGAAATACAGTTGGCGTTCATCTTTGACACAGCATATTTCAAAATTTAATTAAATTATGCTGCTTGTTTTAGTGTTAATAGTTGAAGAGCCAGAGTTTTTTTTTTATGTGAAGATAACCTTACAACCCTGGCTGGCATGAAGAAGCAGCATGATTTATGGTTTGCATAGCGCTGAGGAGTTGGAAATTCTTGCTATCTATATATTGGAGTAAGATGTGAGCTGCTGTGATTTATACAACAGTTACGCATGCACCTCAATAAATCAAGACATCTAATTTGTACAGGAATGAAATATGTACAGTATACTCAGCCATTTTCTGTAACAGAGCCATGTGGCTACTATGGCTATAAAGAGATTACAATGACATCCTTTACACTTGGTGACAGCTAACCCGGACACAGCCTTGATGCTCCTCTAAGAAGGTGTCAATGTCGACATAAGAAATACTTTATGAAGGTGAAAACATTACTTGACACCTATTGAGGGAAAAAAATTGCTTCAGGGGGTCGGTGTGATCTCACCAGCATGCTCGATGGTGGTTTGCATACAAGGTTTTGGGTTAAAACCAAGGAAACGGCAGCACTCATATATCACAGTCAGGGATTACAGGCAATAAACATTCATCTTCTTACCCTCTTTAAGCGATATTTTAGAGTCAATGGATTAGGTCAGACCATGCTTGTAATCACTAGTAGGAGATAAAAAGAGTCACATCTTCAAATGCCTCCAATTAGAGGAGATGTACTACCTGTCAGGCATTAAGTTGCGCTTATCATATCATTTATATTCACGAGTAAAGAAATCAAAATAATGGGGGCATTTCATTAAAGTATATGGTGCAACTTTAATAAGTGCTATCCTTGTCCCTGCATAGCTTTTAGCTGAACTGAATTTTTAACAGGTTGACACTTAAAATACGGAATTTAACAAGAATCCCCTGATGACCTGTCAATGTTGAATTCTACAAAACGGTGTGTACACTTTATTCTATGCAGATTGACAAAGAAAAAACAAGAACCAATGTTGCATAACAAATACATGTGGTTTATCATGTCTAAGCAGTTGATGAATATCACACTCTGAGATAAAATCCCCCCATTATCAAGTAAAACCCCCGTGGCGCAGTGCTTACTCGAGGGACAGCATTTCTTCTTATTCCTAACAGCGTTGACTCAAAGCCTTTAAAGATAACAAGCAAGGTCTAGAGCACACATTTCCATTTCAAGTACACAGTTTGACATATAAAAATGCAGGCTGACATCCTTGAATGTGATAAATGGTGAGACTGTGGATTATCATTCACCATCAGTATACTTTGGTGGCACATCTCCAACATTTCTCAATTAAGGTTTGCTGCACAAAAAAAAAATGCAGTTGACATTTATTCTTTAAAGCTTTTACTTAAAGTGGAAGTTTACAGGTACAAAAATGAACAAACCTTCAAATTATGATGTATTATGTGATGGACGTCTTTATTTGAAACTGCAGGAATCATGCCAGATGTGGCATTATCATTTCAATGTCACTTTTTGGCTTAGTTTGGTTGATTGATTATAATCATTTAAATTGTGTTTTGAATGTTCAATACTTGGGAAAGACTCTTGCAGCTTGTTCTTTTATGTCTGTGTTTATTTCATACATAGTAAAACAGGGAAACATGCTGAATAAAGTCACACTCAAAAATAAACTTGCATTTAAGCCACCTTCCCCGCTTCACATGCCAAACCTCTATGTTTTAAAAGAGATACCTTGGAGGAACTTCCAAACAATTGTTTGAGCAGGTGGAGTAGCCGTCCAGCAATAATGCCTGCATCTGGCATCTGTATGTCGAGCAAACTGCCAGAGTTTCTGTACAGATGGAAGCAATGAGGTGGAAGAGGCATTTCTGCTGACAGCACAATTGTTTTCTGGCATGCAAACAGTGGTGATATAATGCTGTGTGCAATGCATAGAATAAACAAGTGGCAGTCTACAATAATGCATATGTTAAAATACTGATAAATGATAGGTTTCTGGCCTTGTGTTTTTCAGTATGTTTAATTTTATTTTTTTTTTTTTATTTTTTTTTTTTTTTTAAATCGTATACCACGCCATTATGGTAGATTTTTCAATGTTAGACAGACAGGAGCTAATGGATCATAAGAACAGCATTTACCTCGATGACAATGAACAAATAATTCAATATAAAATAATGCATATTCTTCCATTTGGGACTCTAAGGAACTGAGGTGTTTAATGATTTATATAGACTTTCTGTCATGCTGATCCGAAACACCCCACTACCCTCAGCACCATTTTCCTTTTTCATTATGGTTTTGTTCAAGGCTAAGCCCTAAAGCAGCAAGTAAAGTTTTTAGTGTCCATCTTTTGTTATTTTCTTAGTATTTTGAACACAAACAATAAAAATATAATTTAAGAAGAAAATCACCAATAATATGAATCCAATGACCAAAGCCCAGTGAAACAGACAATAAATGCCAACATTGTTTGTTTTTTAATGTATTTAACTTTTATGTCATTGATGTGCAGTGGAGCTTTTTAAGGTTAAATCCACCAATTTTACACATTTAAGTGGGTTTACAGGTCTTGGAGAGTAACAATGCTTATGTGAAAAAAGTAGTATCAAGCCCTTTAGTGGCTCCAGCTGATGCTGGTTGTAATCTGATAAATTGCCTCCAGTGATGTCACTTAGTTACTAAGTTGCATTGTAGGAAATGTAGGTAACCAGGTCATGAAAAGTAAGAATGATGTGTGTAATAAAAAATAGGATTGTCTCTGGTTCTGATGTATCAATTTTGATAATTTGTCCATAACAAGTCCAACAGTGTTATAGGAGTGCAATGTTAGACCAGTGGACTGCTTTTTAAATCAACTTTGGTGAATTATATGCTTTATTTACTCAAGTTTATATGAATAAAGTTTATTGTTAAACTGTGAAACATCTTCCCTCTGTTACATATATTTGTCGCAAGTGTTTGATAACTACCTTTGAGGAATATCAGCAGGTGTATTGAAATTGGAATTTTTTTACTCTAGGTATCAGTACTGGTTGGTCTTTACCTTTGTTGTACTCATTTACCATATACCCTAATTTTACATAATAGACACCTATTGGTTGCGTTGTCCCTGTGTGGTATTACAGCTAGAAGTCTTGATTGTTTTGACTAGTTTTTTTAGTGTGGCACATTCAAGGCCTGGCAGTTGTGATGTAAGAGTCCTGGCTGAGCAAGCACTGTACTTCACCAAGTACTTCCAAATGCATTAGCGAGCAACAAAAATGCAACTTAAGAAGCTTAAAAAACACATTTGTTTTAGTTCTTAAATATAAGTTGAGATTGATAAAGGTCACAAATGCAACTCGACATCATAATCTCTTCAATGTCCAATCATTACTCACTCTAAGCAAAACATAAAATCCTCAGGCAGTTCACAGCATCACGCATACACCATCCCAGTCTTAATGTGCTCGCTTATGAACAAACACATTAGTGGACCAGTCGACAAGCCATTCATATTTGATGTGCTGTCACTGGCTCTCTGCTTTTGGAGAATATTTACACACATATTGGTCTTATTACTGTGGCCTCTTCTCCCCTGGGAGATTGTTTTTGACAGCAAGGCGGCCGACGGGGCCATTAGAGGAACAGCGAGGGGTCTCGAGGTTGGCCACCAGCTGCCGTGCCCACACTCTCAGCTGTTCCTGCAGGCCCTTCCACAGCAGGGGCTCTCAAGTATTCCTAATATAATTGAAGCAAACCTCGAAGGCTAATGGACTTGAGATATCGTTGCAATTGATAGAGGAACTCTGTAAAGGCAAACACTTGAGAGGTTTTGTATCAGAAATTTCCTGGCAACCAGCTACTACCACCACAGAAGCCCATTTGGGTATTGACTTTGCAGCATAATGCTTAGATAAAGAAAAAGATTAAAAAAACAAACAAAAACAAAACAGACACGAGAAAAAAAGATATCGCTGCAAAAGCTTACTATGTGGGTGTATGTAGGTCATGGCTGCAATGCTGTGAGTAAATGTTTTGGTAGGAATAAGCTCAGACTGTCGGAAGAGCAACAATAAGACATTGTTACTATTCAGAGCATGTTTGAGTCTGAGTTTTTTAAGTGCTGCTATTACATAATACTGGGGTCCATACAAAGGTGTTTTAGTTACGTAGTATAATCATTTGCAATAAATGCATGTCTAGGCTATGACACTATGCACCCAAATGTTATTATATCCATGTATTATTGCTGGTTGCTAACTCAGTCTGACTGCAAAGAGCAGGTCCATTACAATTTAGATACTTCAAATCCAATGTAATAGATATGGGTTAATAATCTAATCTAAGAATCTAAAGGTATCTCCTGACAGGATATTACATATCATACTGAACAAGTTTTTCATCCCAGGCGAGAGCTTTTTGGACTTCTGAATCCCAGAGGGAAGGTTTATTTAGATCCAGGTTACAGTCGAGTTTGACAAAAAGGCAATTCACACGGAGGTATTCTCATTCATCACTGAAATGTCCTTCGGCACTTTCCTATTAGAACCTGTCAGGTGGGCTGGGCTCATTATTACATCATCATAATGGTGTCATCCTTGAACTTCATCAGAGTAATTGCTCCAATTTGTCACATTGAGGGAGATGTGCCTGTGGACAAGTATATGGATGCATACAAACCTCAAAAAGTAAGACAACAAATTTCGAACAAAATAAATTGATATTTCAAACCCTATCTGTCTTTTGTAAAAAAAAAAAAAAAATCAACCTGTGAATGTGAATTTCTATCAGCAATAGCACTGTGCCACAGGGTTATTGCTGTTAAAACTCCATCCAACTAAAAAATCCCACCCACTCCTTTCAGGACTCCCACCAAAGCCATCTCCAAAACACAAACGCACACTGTCTGACTACACCGGCTGCCCCTTAGCTCTCGCTGGCCAGCTGGGAGATGTGTGCTGGTGGAAGTTTGCTATGTTCAACAAGCTCCCTTAGCTTTTTTAGTCAAATAAATATATAAAAAAAACAACTCTGGTGAATGCCACAGTCATACAAACACTAGCAAAATAGCTGTCATGAACATACCGAAATGGCTACACTGCATGATAGTTACTGCTCTCCGCTGTGTGCTTTGTGCTGCTGGGTTAGCTGCTGAATGACAGTCTGCCTCTGCTGCTCACTCGTTGTTGTGGCTCAGTGGATGTGTGCTTTGTGCTAATGGGTTTAGCTCCTGAATGACAGACTCAGGGCTGTGTCCAATGAGTGCAGCCCATCACTGTCATTGCTAATCATTTCCAGCTACCTCATTCATGTCTCATTCACATATCAGAAAACACTTAACATAATCATAATTAATGTGAACAACGAACCTGGCTATTGATACTACTCAACATTTTGGTAATTTTGGTTGCATTTTTCGCTGCTATTTCAGTGCAACCAACTTGCTTAGCTTTAGCAATATATCCGCGCCGAGCCGAAGAGAAGAGTCTGTGGCCTAGGCTTATGGGAAACTCTGGTCATGTGTAAGGAGTGTGCAGCACAGTTCGCACATGTAGGCAGGCACTTAGGAATGACAAGCAGGTAGACCATCCAGATATGTCATTTGATCTGAATGAAGCCTGCGACAGCCGCAGGTGCAGATTTTCTTTTTCCTCAGAGCATTTGATATAATCATTGCTATCAGGATGTTAGGAGATTTCTACAAATAAAACAATAAAAGCTTCTAGAATAACTTACCTACCCTAGCTTTAAGGATAGCTTGCTAACGTTCTTTTTTTTACACAACCTAAACTTTTGTTTGTTTTTATGTTTTGTGGGTGGACTATGATAACCTTATGGGTGAGATACACATATAGAATAACTAATGAATGCACTGTGTTCACAGTGTCAAGCAATGCTACTTCTTCATTTTGAAAAGGTTAATAAATTTTTTTTAGGTTTTAAAGGAATATGTGATAGCTCTTATTACATCAGAGTACGTCAGTTGCTCAGGTTGGAAAAGCTCTGCGTTCAGTGATCTAATAGACTAACAAAGACCAAATGGAGGAAGCAATAATTGTCACAAAGGGACCAATGTGCCTCTTTAAACAAATCGACAGTGACAGGATGTTGTTTATTTTTTTTTCTTTGTATCTTTCTTTATTGACACTTCAGTGCAGAGGAACAATGTTTAAAACACAAACATGTGTCAACAAAAATGTTGAAGAACAACATTAGTATTCATTTGGAGTTGTGTGTCTAACCACCTGGTGAATATAAGTCCATTGTTGACTCCTCTTTAGGTTCCGTTGTGATCGCCATCTCCTGAGGGAACTGCTCCACTATGTTTACCAGCTAGCTGCTAACTTTGTGTGTCTGTTATATAGCAGATTTGGAGCACCTATTTACTACAAACAGATGCCTTCTGTTGGGTGATATTCTCTGTGGTTATGTCGTTATGTGCAACATCTTTCAAATTACAAAAAGACAGTTGATCTATTTTTGTTTTCAGAGCTTGTTGTGCAGCTTTTATGTCCCTTTTGAGGTATAGTAGAAAATCTGAAAAAATAAGTTTTTTAATATGCCAATTACACAACCTAAACTTTTGTTTGTTTTTATGTTTTGTGGGTGGACTATGATAACCTTATGGGTGAGATACACATATAGAATAACTAATGAATGCACTGTGTTCACAGTGTCAAGCAATGCTACTTCTTCATTTTGAAAAGGTTAATAAATTTTTTTTAGGTTTTAAAGGAATATGTGATAGCTCTTATTACATCAGAGTACGTCAGTTGCTCAGGTTGGAAAAGCTCTGCGTTCAGTGATCTAATAGACTAACAAAGACCAAATGGAGGAAGCAATAATTGTCACAAAGGAACCAATGTGCCTCTTTAAACAAATCGACAGTGACAGGATGCCCTGAAGTGTGCAGAGTGAAAACGGGGGTAAGATGCACTTAAAGAACCCATTTTGATATTGCCCCCTGTCACCAAAAACACTTTTGTGCTCTCAACGAAGAATGAATAATACATGTTTTTGGACACAGACAGATGCTAAGTCTCCCCTTAAAAGGGTGCACAGATTAAATGCACACACCTAATGCAGTTAATGCATTCAAACCCCTCTAACTCCAAAAACATGTCATATAGCCATGTATTTTGTAAAGAATGTGAAATGTGAAGTCAGGGGAAAAACTAATGCATTAAACTGGGCACAACAGCAACTTTAGGATGCACCAGAAGCTACGAAAATACTATAAACCTATCAATAAAAATAAATACATTTTGCCTGTTTGAACATAACATGGTTCCTGAAACTAAAGACACAAAAAAACACAATAACAATAACATAAGAAAGGCACAACAATAATTTACAACAAATGGAAGATATATATATATATACACAATTTTCAAACTGTAATGTCTTTTTTCTTTTCTTTTTTTTTGCAAATAGCAAGTACTGCAAATGGATATGATGATTGTCTACTAACTTTAGATTCAATGTTATTCCTGGAACAGAAGATCCAGTCTGCAGGACAATAGCACGAACATTTTCCAGATCACTAAATTTCACTATGCTTGGACAGGTTGACGAAAACTAATCTGACAGCAGGGATGAGACCCAACTGGAGGCGTGTGCTTAAGGTTGCCATTACGCCACTGAGAGGAGCATTTGAAGGGTGTTAGGCTGTCCATCGTGTATTGCCCAGCATGCCCAGAGCAGTAACTGCTGGTCTCATATTCAGCATGGCCAAAAGTCAACACTGAGACAAAGTCTTTTGAAGTAGTTCTTTAGGTTTAGCTGACTTTTTGCTTAAAATGAAACCATTTGATGATTAAATGGTTTTGGATGTTAAAAAGTTTACACAAAACTGCATATGATGCTTTACTCTTCATCTGTCCTCATATCTCCAAAGCAAATTACCTGTATTGTTAGCACAGTGTCGTACTCTTTCTACCACACTAAGTAAAGATGAAAAACCAAGTGAGACAAAAGTTTAAATTGCTTCTCTGGATGAGTCTTTGCGATGTGTAGGAGAGGAGACAGGCAGCAAAGCACCGATTGGCTTGGCTCGCTCAGGCAGCCCATATTGTAAGCGCGCCAGCACATTTACAGCATTAGTCACATCACTGCTCTTGTGTCTGCCTGACGGAGAACCTGCGGAGAAGAATGCAGCCGACCCATTTCTTTTCACTACCCCCTCTATCTCTCGCGCTCGCTATGGCACTCACCCTTTATAATAAGGTCAGTGGGGATGCAATCATACCAACATCCATTCAGAACAAAAGAAGTAAGTACATGTTTGAGTTTCAGGTAAATGAAAAATCCCCAAGATCCCTCATGTCGCATGTATTGCTGAGACGAACAGGGAAAGGAGAGGTCGATAATGAGGAGGATCCAGGGAGTCTGTGGGTGGTGAACACAGGATGGGCTGAAAGGTGGGATGATTTTGATGGCTGTGTGTTTTCACTGCAGTCATAAAATCTATTGTTTACCTTGTGCGAGTGTATGTATGAGTCACCCTTCTCTATCAAAGGTTTCGATAAAACCTCAATTTCCATCAGAAGCCAATTTATGGGAATTATTTTTACCCTTGGCTGAACACGGAGGCCTTTCACAACAGACTGCATGCCCCCTGTGGTATATCACAGTACCTTTATCTTTCGTACATCGCTGTTTATCTGTCAGTCATACATTTTCAGATCCTGTTTGTATAAAAATGAAAATGGTATTTTTAATAATTAATGCCCATCGTGTCATTGTTTGGCTACTGTTGGGAGATGTAAAAAGTTTGTGTTTGTGTGTAAGGTGTTGAGTGAAGGTTGTCGACGTGTTCAAGGTGTTCACAGCTGAATATCCATAATAGTATAGAGAGTGTTGGTCCAAATGACAGTGGTGAAGTACTACAACATAGTACGAACCGAATGGAATAGTAAATGAAGAACATCCACAAGGAAAGGGTCACTTTCATACAGCCAACCTCTTGCTTCACTGCTCAATTTTAGGCCTATTACCTCTCACTGTTTCTAAATACAAGTGCCTCTCTCAGCAAGTTTACCCATGTCATGTACAAAGTCAATTCTCATGGATGAAACCCCCATTAAACACTTATGACATCCGAAGCCAGAAGAGCCCCGAACAATAGAGACAATGTCTGTTCAAGTTGATTGGAATGACTGGTTCAAACACAGCGGTTTAGTTCTCCGATTGTACTACGCTGATGAACAGAAGATCCAGAAAACAAACCGAGCGCACTTAATTAAATCTTTGCTCTGTGGGAATTATCTCATGAAAACATTTGCGTTGACGCATTCAGACTTTCAACAGTCAAGAAATTGGCAGAGGGAAAGCCGCTTGTTCAGCAAATGCCTCAAGCAGAAGAAGAGAACACGGCAAACAATAGGAGGAGGAGGAGGACCAAACGGCAAAGTGGGCATATGATTCACAGTTTATCACTGGGTACATTCACACTGCAGCTGACAGATCTCCAAATCCTACCTTCACGTGACACAGCTCTGATGTTTTCTGGTAAGTTTTATACAAGGAAGAGCATTCTATCTTTTCAAGTCTGATGTGGAAAGAGCCCAAGATAGACAATATCCTGGAATACTGCAAAATCCAAATTTCAAATAATCCAGTTTTTATTCTATGTTAAGACTAGTAGCTAAAGTGACAATATATGTATATATATCTATATCTATATATCTATATATCTATATCTATATATCTATATATCTATATATATATATATATATATATATATATATCTTTTTTATTAGAAATGTCCACATTTTTGTGTTTGGCAGTAAATTAACACACAAATTATTGTGAAGCTGATGTTTAGTATGTTTATTGACAGGAAATCAGGATTTCCCCTACCATCATGAAGCTTAGGTGCAACACCTAAGCCATTATACCCAAGTCAGTTTTCCCCATATTTAATGGGCTTCTTTTTTAAGTGTTATTAAGCTTTTTGTGTATTACTTATCTGCTCCCAGTCTTGAGGGGTAACCTCAAAACCCTCCAGCAATTATGTGCAGCCAAGTCTTCTATAAATTTAGGTAGAATACTGACAATAAGCGCTAAACTACTGGCTACAATAAGATGAATTTCCAGTAACCTGAGCTATCCAAACTATCAAAGAAAAAAAAAATTGAACAGAGTTGTGAGCAAGACACTCTCTCATTGTCTGTCAGTCTCTGTCTCTCTCTCTAATTACACACACTAAACACAACTTATGTAAAGTCAGTAAACAAATTAAATCATAATTAAAAATTAATTGTAAGTCAACTGTCAATAACTACTAGGGATTTACATATATTCACAAGTGAATTCCAAGCTGCAGTGACAAAACAAATTCTGGCAAAAATAGAGCCCACACGATGACAAAAAAGTCAGGGTCATGCGTGGCTTGTGGACCTGGTGGACACACACACTGGCTTGTATGACAGCGGATGGTCTCTGGCAACCACAACAGTGTCATAATGAGATGCAGCCTGAAGCTACAGACACTGGTGTGCAGAGGGAAGCTCGGGTGAGCAGTCATATAGAGAAGGGACATTCAAGGTTTGTCAGATTACACAGTGCATTTGTCAGGATTGGCAGATGTAAAAAGGGATGGCAAAGTGATCGGCCCAGAACACACTCAAACTTGACCAATAGAGAAGCAGTAAGAGACAAGGTCTTTATGTACACTGAGAATTACATTCTATGAAAAAAAAAAATGTCCACACTGATTTTAGTGTTGACACTAGGGATGCAACAATATTCAATATTTTATCGAACCGTTCAATACGCCCTGTTAGGTTCAATACACAAAGGCAAACAATACAATACAATACAGTACAATACAATACTACAATAATGTTTGCTGTTTAAGTTGATTGGATACTGCATATGTTTTTTATGGAAGGCAATTAAGATAAGTGTTATTTTTTTATAATAAGGTTTGTGGTTTGACTATATCTGCTTTTAATTATTTTTACATGCAATATTGCCTTTGCTAGTGTGAGTAGTTTTATATTAAGATATCGAAACCGTACCGTTACCGTGGCCCAAAAAATGTGATGCATACCAAACTGTGGGAAAACTCTACCATTGCATCCCTAGTTGACACTAGGTTTCTGGAAGGACTTTTATATTTTTCAAAACAAAAACACAAGCAATTACACATTGTCATTTTGGATCCATTTTCTGTCTGTGTGCAAATAATTGGAAAACAAAGAACACAAAAAACAAAAGAAAAAACTTTCTAATGAACTCCACTGGGGACTAACAAAAACATTAGATCACAAAAAAGTGATTAGTTAGTTTTGATGCTCTCTACATTGATTTTTTCATGTGTTTTCATGTTTTCATGTGGCTCAGTCATTGCCCAAAACAGCTTGTGATACTGCACCAAAGCTAATAATGGCATAAAAACCCTGTATACAATAAGTGTTATACAACATCTGGTTTAACACATTTTATACATGATGTTTAGTGACAATGAAGGGGTAGGCCTGCATGAGCTCATCTGATGGGGGTGTGGGGGTATTGAGACAAAAAAGGTTGGACAGCACTTTTTTACAGTATAAAGTTCAGGAATCTATTACAGAGTATTTTTTGTTGAACAGCTGCAGAAGAGACAGAGACACAGTAATGGAGAGTGAGTTACACAACCGAAAATAAATGCTCAATTTCGCTGAAACCTGTGGGAATATGCTCTTCAATCAGCAAACAGAAAAGGGCCATTAAATAAACATAGAAACATAAAATCTGATAATAGTAACACATGAAAGCATGCTTCAACTAAGAACCATTAAAGGAAGAACAGAGACACCTTCTTTGGCTGTCTGTCTTCAGTCCCTGTGGCAATGTGCAAGAGCACTTAACCTGCCAGCAGGGCGCTCGGCAGGGTTTCCACCTGAACACAGGGCCTGTCACGAGAGGGAGGTCCAGAGGGACTCAAAACAAAAGGCCATGGGCACGCAAGGCCAGGCACAATCTGTCCACCTCTGCACTTACACAAGAAGACAACAGTGACAAGCAAAGGAGGCTCCATGTTCTCAAAGAGTGCTGAGCTACACAAGAGATATGCCAGTGGCACATATAAACATCTGACTTCAGCACCGGCTGGTCTGCACTCACGACTATGACTGTGTGGGTAGTGAGTGATAAAAAAAGGTCAAAGTGAGAAACTCTTGACAGTAGATATGAGAATTATTCTTGTGTCCCTTTTAAGTATGTTAGGGGAGTGCTCAGTGAGGAAATCAGAGCCTAAGACAAAATGTAGAAACTCCTTTTTTGAGATAAAAACACAAAGCGAAGCATTCATGCCTGAGGTGATGATACTAGCAGTGAGACTGTCCTAGAAAGACTTTAATCTCAATATGAATGACTAATTTAATGGAAAGCAGATAATTGTCTTTTTTTGTATTCCAATTTAACATTTTAGAAAGTACCAACTCTGAACTGCACTGACATTTATTTCAAGTTGCATGTCATGTTACTGTCAATAAAACAATGGGCATAGACATATTTTATAATACAATACATCAAACTTCTACATAAAAGACCACCGTCATCCAAATCTGTAAATATGGAGGATCACATCGGGTGAAACAGCAGGGCTGACAATGTTGAAACAATGACTTAACAATCTTGGCCCCCGTAAGTGCTCTGACAAATCAAACCATCTTCTAGGAAATCAATCAACGTGATACAAAAAGGCTGAAGTGCCAGAGTGTCTGAGAGAAAGGCAGAGATAGGCGACGTCAACCGTTCCCCTCCTGCCAAGACTGCTCCGGAGCAGGGGACTCCTCTGGGGAGCCTTGACGAGGCTATTCAATCGCTGAGGCCGACAACTGACAATGGGGATCATGTCCAGAGGATAGAAATAGAAATTAGAACAAAGGAAATGAAGGCAGAGCACAGCAGGCTGTCTGTGGCTGCCTTTTAAGCCAGGATGGTTGAAATGTTGAAATGGCACACTGCCTTAGAAATTATAGCAACCTTATGATTCACTGTACAGTGAAGGTTATAGATACAGTTCCAGACAGAGAGAGCTGTTATATTAAGCCCTTTTCTCTATCTGTCTGTCAGATGTGGTTGTACATATGGCCTCCTGTCCCTGCCATCAAGCCTTCTGCAAAGCATGGTGACTATTACTGACACATACTGTGTAATATGGTATTGCCATTAACTGTGAATTGCTATAAATCAGCACGAATCATTTCAAATTTTAAATCCATATTTCAAGCATGTGTAAGCAAATTAACTGCCTCTACCTTGATGTTGGTGATTACCCATGACCCATTGGGCTGTTTCTATCATTACATGCAACTGAGCAATTTTCTAACTCTTGGAGCTATGTTTTAAATTCAAATGGAGAGTGTTTTTACAGATATGAAATGAATGCGGCAGATAGAATTACAGGGAAGTGTGTATAAAATCACACAGCTGACATTAAAGCTTTTGATCAGATTAGGAGGAAGCAATTAAAATATGTTTAATAGTTTGAACATTTGAATGTGTAGCAAGATATAGCTCAACTATATAAAAGAGGTCACATTATGCTTTTTGGGTTTTTGCCTTTCCTTTATAGTGTTATGTCCACGCCAAAGGGAGTTACTCTCTCCCAAAGAAAGCAGTGCCTGTTTGCACTGCCTGAAACGCCTGGTTTCGAGTCGAGCCTTTACTTCCGTAATTTATGTGCGTCACTATGTAACAGGCATGATAAAATATATATATATTGTTAAATATATATTTTAAAATATATACGGCTGTACCGCAGCCATGGTTACCAGCTGTAGCGGCGTTATTTTCGATCACGCTACCTTGTTGGCATGACCCGCCCTGCTCTGCCTCTGACTGGCTACATCCTGGCTGTTAAGTAATGAGCATGTCTAACTCTCATCAAAGACTGAACAGAGGCAAGATGCCTCACTCCATAGCTAAAACAGAGCGTTCAAGACACAGCATGTAAAGGGATGCTGCAACAATGTGCCAGAGAAAAAGTGTTGTTTTGAAAATTAAATTATGTAAACCTATTCTACTAGGACCCACAAATAACAGTATGACCTTTTTGTGTTTAAAGTGACTAAGGGGGCTCAACTGATCAGCCACCATTGTTGTAGGCAGATATTCCTTCTAAATAGTTCGATCTGTGGTCTCTATAAAAGCTAATCAGATAAGCATGCAAGACATCTGTACTGCAGGACTCGAGACCATTGGCTTACCTTTGTTGAATGTGCTTTGGACGAACACACTACCGCTTAGTCAAAAATGTCAAACTGATGTGACTACTACCAACGATGCATAGTTACCTCTTTCTCCACAACACTGTGTTAGTGCTAGTTATGATCACTTTCCAAGTTTATTTTGCGACCCATTTTAGCATTTCAGCATTATTTTTTTTTTACTGGCCATCCATGATCACTTAACTAGTGGACGATCTGCTCTCACTCTTCCCCTCCCATGTACTGCCAATCACAAATGCTTTGCAGAGAACCAAGATGCTCTCTGGTGTTACATTCCTCGTTAACGCACTGATAATGATGCGACCTTCTATTTAATGTGGGCCTACGTATGCCGTTGTTTTGTACAAACATCTAAGTGTGCCTGGCTGTTGCCATATCATTTGGTTTTGGTCAGCTACCTAATTAACAGCAAGCTTCCTCCACACAAGACTCACTCCCTATTATGACAACAGTATCAAGGATGACAAATTATTCATAACATTAACATGTTAAATGTTGGTTTGTTTTGTGTTTTGTTTTTTAATCATGACACGAATAACTAGCAACTATTGATGACAATAAAGTAAAGAAGTGCGATCAGTATCAACCGAAACTGCTTCTAGCAATCTTGAACGGTGAGTAACCCCTAAAGAACCCTTACTGTAGATCCAATAGTAGTAACTGTAACACCATCAACAAAACGTGTCTCCTTTAACACCAACCTATGGCACAACTCCCTCCCATCCTGTCCCTTGTAGCTCTGGTAGCTGCTAATTGACACAAAAACACTTTTTTCCATAAAAGAGATGACTAAGATGGTTAATTAGACACAAGATCCAACAACAATGTATCAGTATCATATCATGATGCAAAGTACTGTAATAACAATTTTGCTTTTTGAAGTAGCTTTCTTGGCTTGAGACAAATGTGTTGCTCGCTCATTGTGCTATTCTCTTTTACAAATGAAAAGCCAGTAAAATGAAAGGAAGGCAGCTGTACAAGTTTGACCCACACTGGCACAATAATAAACTGGAGACATACTGCAGCTCATACAGCTTTAAATGAGGCAAGTGCATCATCCGCTTTACATTAATTACACAAACCATATGCATATTTTATTTTATGTTAATGATTTGTCATGTTGCCAACTAGAACAATTAGAAAAATATAAATAAAAAATAAGCATTGCTTTCATAACTTCTGAAAGCTTACCTGAAATATGTCAAGTGTTTGTCATTTATAAATGTGCAATATGCTGCAGTGTCATGCAGAATTTTAACCTAATTATAATGTTAAGAAAGTTCAATAAAATAATGTCTGTTCAGCATTAATACAATGGCATTCATTTAAGGCTATACTGTATCATTATTCAGTTATAAAATCCTTCCGGAATACAGTTTCATCCAAGTCTAAAAATATCAACATGTTTTTCAGTCATATTGCCAAACTCCAACACAATAAATATGCTCTATTGAGCTGGAAAAGAGCCACAGTATTAAATACAGTATGCACATAGGAATTGTGGGCCTAGACAGGTTTCTTGATTGCTCGTATACCTTCCAGGGATGGTATAGTCCCTTAGTCCCAGAAAGCCTTGAGATTCCCAACACCCACAGTGCTGTCTATGTTCTTTAAAAGGAATTTTATTGGATTTGATTGGAGAGAGCATAAATATCTCCTTTTGAAACGTGGTCAAGTGATTCAGCACAAATGTATTTCCTAATTAATTCACAACTCTCAGGATGAACTGTAATTTCTCTCTGTGGACACTTCCCTTGGCTCATCATTCAGTGTAGCGTAGGTGAGCTGAAAATAAAACCATATGGCACTAAAAGTAACTACTACCGGGAGTACTCCAACTGTTTTTAGCTGAACCAACTGGAAAGGAATTGATGGATGCTACAAATGAAAATCATTCTCAATGGAAAAAGCAATCATGTTTGATTTCATTGAATTTAATGTTAAAATGATTACCGTCTGTCGCTATTTACTGACATTTTATAGATACAATGGAGAAAAGTGGTATTGGTAGTTGGTGGGGGATATGACCTGACATTTATGTCACAGTATTTTTCATGTTTTTTGCACTGATAGTATTATATTACAAAAATAAAAGGGATACTCCACTCCAACATGATTCTACCTCTTTTCCCTCCATTGGCAATGTATAATACACATATCTAGGAAGGAAAAAGATTTAAAGGCTAAATGTATGTGTTGGCTACTAAGAATAAAAATGGTGTATAGGCCTACACATGTTTTGGGAGGAGTTGCCTGTCGATAATGTAGGTTTATTAATAGATGTAATTGGACAAGGGGTAGGATTAGGGAAATCTCAACAGCACTTGTTTGTAGAAAACCCAAATAATATTTATAGGAGGACAATTGTCAAAGTACCACGGTACATGTCCATCAAGTACATTTACATACAGCAGCAACAGACATACATGCTGATGATGAGGGAGTAGGAGGAGCCGTCGTGTAGCGTTAACTACAAAGCCAGATGAGTTTACGCTGCAGGATTAAGTAGGCTAGCACAAAGAGCAATGTGACAAAACAGTATCCAACATCTAACATACTACACTGTTTATTTAATTCAAACAAGGCTTAACATTCACACAATTTCTCAACTGCCCTCAATACTAAATACTTTATTTCAACATTGCGCCAGTGTGCTACCGTAGAATTGATACTAGCCACATTAGTTGCAGAACCTGATAATGCTGAATTCAACAGACCAACCTGTTAAAGACAAACAGTAACCCACAGCAAAGGCAAACCTACAGGTCTTAAGTTTGAATTCTGTAACTATTAATCAGTGATTCATTATGTTGCTGGCACTTGTTGTAGAAGAGAAGTCCAAAGTAAGATGTTTAGTGCAAGGGATTTCCAGTTGTTGTGGGGACATTTTCATCAAAATAAGGTTAATGCACTCTGTCTTTACTTCTTCAGATTGTGGGAGAAAATGAGGACGTTTGTATTGGTTCTTGCAGACAACAGCAGAGAAATCGGTGTGCTTTGTTTACCATCTACACGTTTGTGTTACCAAGGTCAGCGTGAGCAGGGAAAACAGTAGTTACTGGATGTTACTTTAGTTCTATGACTATCTGACATCTGTGATGGTGAGGAAACCAGTACACCTCCTGACCCTTATGGCAGATAATGAAATCATCATTCCTTGCAGGCCTAAGAATAATTCAAATTCAGCTGACATGTTGGGGTAAATGCAACAAAGCACAAGCATCCCTTTGAGTATCTGTACACTCGCTTGCACATTATAGCCATTATGAAAAACTGTAGTCTACTGCACAGGCACTATGGAAATGCAATGCAATCTGCATTCTTAGTGACTCATAGAGGTAGAATTGATCCCTCCATGCGCATTTTGAAGGGTAGCATATTGGAGGGCACTGTGCCCTAATGAGATGGATGAGGCACACAAATGTTGGCCAGGCAACAGACAAAGGAGAGAAGGCTAGAGGGGTCGTAAGTGTGCAGCCAAGTCTGATTCATCAACTTTCACAGTTCAAATAAAAGTGAGTGCAGCTTGCCAGCTTGATTATCAGATGGCTCCTGCTGCATTAGAGAAGATGACATGCTACATTTTCTCTGATGTCTCTGCACTGCCTTGGAACCGCTGTGTGTTTCTTTTTCTTTTTTTTCATTTTTGAGATGGGGAGCTACCAGGATTATAGTGCACTCTCCGTCACGGTTTCCAGCTATATAACTATTAACCTGAAAGCAAAGTGCCATTTTCCATAGGCTCCTGATTTGACCTGGAGTTTGTCTGGTCTTTTAAGTGCTTCTAGTGTTTGAGAGAGTAACAGAAATTTTCTTTTCAAGGCTAGAAAATGAATATCCAAATAACTATCAATCGCTAGTTATTCCATCGTTAATGTGTGAAGAAATGTATAAAGTATCCAAAATAACATCTTAAAGTTGAGTTTTTTAACTGATTATTTCAATAAGTTGTTTCATTTTTTAACAGACCAAATATATTTAGCACAAACAATATGTTAATTTGCATTTAAAAACTGTGTGTGTAAAAACTGAGTGAGTGTGGACTTAGGTGTGCGGAAAAATAGGATTATTATTAAAACCATAGCATTATATTGTGTAAATCACAAAATCTACATGATATTTAATACATTATGTCTCAATGTGAAAAGTAGAGACAATTTACAATGACACTGTAAAAGCTTTGCACCAACTTAACTAATAATGAGTAAAAGGCAGAAATGTCTGATTATTTTCTCTTTCATCTGAAAAAGTCTGGTCTATCAATATATATATATAGTAAAATAAGTGAAAAATATACACTAACATTTCTTAGAGGCCTAGACAATGTCTTCAAATGTCTTGTTTTGTCAAATCAACAGTCCAACAACAAAATATTCAGTTAACCATCATAGAAGGCTCAGAAGTCAAGGGCATTTTTGCTTCAAGGACTTAAAATCTACTCATCAAAGTAATTATTGAATAATTTTCTGTCAGTTGAGTCACTGATTAATTGGCTAATTGATTTACAACTATTTTAATTGCTCTCTGAGAAAGATGATGTACAAACACACAGAAAGAAGGACACAGAAATACTTGTTTTCCATTGAATCAACAACACATTGATGCTTATCTTTATAAGCTTTTACCTACTTAGAAAGAACATATTCCATCCAAAGAGTCAGATGAATGCAGCCTACAGGGCATGAGGTAAATATAAGCCTTTTTTAAAATCATACTTTGTGACAGCTTTGCTGCAGCAGCAAAGCCAGCTTGCTGCAGTGACAGCACTTACTGAGACATAAACACATAAACTTGACATGAGACCATTATGAGATCCTTAAGCACATCACTTGGTATGGATCACTGCCATATATTAGCTATTGTGACTGAACATTAACTGGGTGTATTGACTTTGTAAACGACTGTTTATACGTGAGTAAAAAGGCCCGAGAGGCATTTAGGGCAATAAATGGGTCTAAAGGTATGAAGACAAATAATGCACTCATGCGCACACACGCACGCGCTCGCACACACACACACACACACACACACACACACACACACACACGGTATTCTGTTCTTTTAGTAAGTGATCTCAATGTTCCTGCCTCTAGTTTTACAACAAATACCTGTGCTTCATAAAATGGCAACCTGAAGATTGTTGAAGTGCCTCTAGAAGGCTGAAGGTTGAATGCAATAGGATTCTTAGCACCTGCTCAGGGTACCATATTAGAGTCCTGCTCTATGGGTTGTATTAGTGTCTCCACAGGCATCCACACCAAACACAGAGGGGACCTGAAAATCACAGCCCTGAAACCAATGCTTGTCCAGTGAAGGTCATGGAGCGAAGAGTGTTTCTGCCCCAAAGGCAGTTTTACTTGAATAGATGAATCACAAATGACCACAGCAAAGTTGTTTTTTTCCCCTTTGGTGAAACTTTTGTCACAAAACTGTGATAATATTCTATCACATACTAAGTTAGGGATGAGACTTCTACAAGAACAATAAAGACATACTCATGTACTTACCATGAACACCACAAGTTCCATGTGGCGTGATGTAACTGTAATAAAATATTTTATCGGTGTGACAGAAAACAAACCTTTTCTGTCCTTCTTAAAAGATTACAGTAAAGCCAATGACTTTAGGACAACTTTAAATGATGTTATTGTTTGTCACAAAGTGACAGAAATGTTCCTTTCCGAGACAATGTTAAAGAAAGTGTGTACAAATTCCTGGATCTGTCCCTGTATCCAAAATTGCACCAAAACGTAATGGGGTCTGTTTTGGACTGTGACCAATCCTCCATCCCAGTTTCATGGAAATCCGTTCAGTAGTTTTTGTGTCATCCTGCTAAAAAAACAACAAAACACGGACATGAGAAAAAACATAGCTGCTTTTGCGGAGGTAATAAAAGATTTTTATGTAGAACATTTTCTGGGCCATTGGGACTTTGTTGCATTGACCTCATGGCAGTAACTGAAAGGATTGGTGGAAGGGGTGAGAGGGGTTCTGCTTGATAAGAGTGGCTTTTGTGATTACTGACCGGGTGCACAGTTTAGATATGGATGTTATTGGAGTAGGAGGGGGTGGGGGAAGTTACTTCATAACATACTAGTAAAAAGCCTGTAAGGATATATAGGGTATATGGAGATATTTTTGGTTTCACCCAGGGGTCAAAGCTGAGAGGATAGTACATAGCCTGTCTGCATGCTATGTAACAGATGTGTGGCAGTGAAGGACCCTTTCAAAAGTCTGTGCCTGTGCTAGGTCCGACAATATCACAGCATGATGTTCCGTTCGTCATTTGTTTGTGCCACAGAGCAAACTTTTGGTAAGCAAGCTTATGGAAGAAGGAAATGCAGGGAAGATCCAAAGGAAAGAGACGTCAAACTCGGTTTGTAATTCAGGATTCAAAACTAACTTGTCACTCGTGTTCATACAGGGCTCAGCAGGTGGGCGTGCAGCTCCACCAAAAACATCTGGAAATGCAAATTCGGGCACAGATGATTCTTGACCTTATTTTTACAACATTAGTTGTGATAGTTCTGATAGTGAGTTAGTTAAAATCACCTAATTTAGGCATAGGAAAAAACAACCATCGATCATCAGTTTGATCCTTGATACACAATCCAATCGTCAATCAGCACAAGAGGAGTTTGGTGAAACAATTATTTTGCTGGACTGATAAAATTATGTGTGCGAGTTTTGTTTTGTGGTTGGTGGTGAGGGTGTACAAGGATGAAATGTTAACTTGAGTACAGATTCAATTAGTGTCCTGTAAACGAGGGTTTAATGTCCTTGCTGACATTAAAAGTCCTGAACTCCCTCAGCTGGTGGAGGTGCTGCTGGACTTTCTTGTACACAGAGTCAGTGTGCTGTGAAAAGGACAATCAGCTGTCTATCTCCACCTCAAGGTATTTAAGTGATTGTACTTAGATACTGATGGGTTGGAAAAGTTGTTGTGAGTCTGATTTGTCTCTGCTCCCACAGCACAGCTCCTTGGTCTTGGTGATGTTGAGCTCGAGGGAGCTTTCCTAAAATGTCCAGACCAGATTGTTTACTGTCTGATGCTATTCAGACGGAGCCTTGGTGCCAGTCAGTTGGGCCACTAGGGCCATGTCATCCGCATACTTTTAAAAGTGTCATTCCTTCACTGCTGCAGGAGACTTTGGAGTACAAACAGAGAAGAGAATGGGAGGTGAAACACAACATTGGGGGAGCCCTGTGTTTAAAATTAATTTACTTAAAAATATTTACAGGCTTGTTTTGTAGTCTGTCCTGTTTAAATCTCTATTTGAGAGGGTATTGTATTATAGTTTGTTTGACCCTCCATGTTGTCAGTCTACAAGTTTAGTATTGACTGTGAAAAAAATATCCCGTCTTTCTTTCTGTGAGGCGACAGTGAGGTAACCTTGATATCTAAGGTGACACTCTCGGGACCGGCAAAGAGGACAAGGGAAAAAAGCATAGCACTTAGCAGTTTCCCACTTGCTTATTAAAGCTCGTCAACATCATGTAAAAGCTCCCATAGTGTTTTGTGTAGGTCAGATAATCCCATTTAGCTGTATTTATGTAGTCCCTGTGAACTGAAATCTTTTGATGACTGAGCAAATAAATATAGCACTAACTGAAGTCAAAGCAACTCAATATGAGGCTTACCAATCATAAAACACAACATGAACAACAGCACATTCTTGCTCAGGCGGTACAGGAGTGCATGTGCTGCCGTCTTGTCACCTTAATAATTGCAGGACAAACGCAATTGGAACCAACACACCGATGGTCCCCAATCTCAGCAGCTCGTTATTAGAAAGAAGCCCAGTGGAGCTCGTTAGAGGATGAGGGAAGACGCGGTAAATAAGGTTAATTGGCTGATCTGTCAGACCCGGGAAGATGCTCACGCTGACACGAAACAACCGGAACATGATTTCATCCTAGGCGCCCGCACCCACCCCTCTCCTGTTTACCTTCATTAGCAATTTAAAGGGGTGTGACATGGTAGCAGTAGTGGTGTAGATTGTAGCCAAGGTGTGCTGTGTTGAAACCACAGGTGACAAGACATCAACGTGGGTGTTTAAACCTTTTGTGTTTGGTAAAATAACAGTCCACCACATGCATTTTAATGATTTTTTTGGGGAAAAAATACATATCTTTGTGCTTTTGGACTGGTTAGCACAAGCCATAGAGCCATATTTACTTTAACAGCAATCATGTCTGCAATATAAACTAAATTAGCATCTAATGTTGTTATTAAATTAATATATCAGCGCTCTTACCTGCTTTAGAGAGGTGGCAGAACTCCAAAACAGTTCAGTGGGGGAAAGCACTTGAAAGAAATAGCCTCAATGTTAATGAGAGTGATATGACAATTACTTCCAAGGGTAACTCATTAGTTCTGAGTGAAAAGAGAGAGCAGGATGGTACTGGGCTGGATGGTTTAATATGCATCACATCAGCATGCTCTGCTTTCTTTCTTCTTCATGCTCTCATTTGTTTTTATGTTCACTATTGTACAGGTACCATAGTGTAACGGCTATGGTTTTGGGGGTCCTCATAAGCCATCAAGATTTTCAGCTGCTCCTGTTAATGGCAAAAGGCAGTTAATTAAAGGTCTCGTCTTGTGGGAAATGTATCCGTCATTACGTTTACTGAACCAATCACCGCCTTGCAAGGGAAAAGAAATTCCAAAAGGATGCTGCGGCTCATATGTCTTGATTAGCTGAATACTTCTGCACTGAGATGGTGATTGCACAGGAAAAACTGAGAAAATTGCTAACGATGGATTGCTGCTGATAGTAAAAGGGGAGAAAAACATCAGTTGATATTATCTTTTCTGATACTGAACATGAACGACTCCAATAAAAGTACCTCCTGTGCATTCTTTGGATATACTACTGTTACAGCAGCATGAAAAAAAAAAAAAAAAAAACTGTTGTTCCTTTGAAAACTTGAGAACTTGAAATCCAAAACTGATTTATAACTGTGCTCATGTTTTCTCAACACTGCTCTTAGATTTTGTTGGCCAAGAAAGAAAAGCAAACCCTTGAATTTGAAGGAAAGTTGTAAAGTCTAAGCCAACAAATCGGGTTTTGGTGAAAGAAAATTTGAGAAGAAAATATCCACTGTCAATATTATATCCTGTGTCCTTGAGCAACACATTGTGTTCACACTGTTCAAACCAACTCACAATCAAAGCCAGAGAAAGGAGAAAACTCTAAGGTTGGGTTTTCTGTCGTAAAGATTTAAAAGGACATAGCTGTGGGTGCACGTGGAGGCCAACCAAAGTTCTCGGAGCATAAACAGAGTAACTAAATAGGGAGTAAACTTTGGCAAAAAAAAACAAACAAAATGAGGTAGGAAGCAAGTTATAGTAAATAAATGACTGACTGACTGTAAAGTCTCACAATCCTTATCATCCTGTATCTACACATTTATTGTAATTCTTCCACCAAGGAGGTTATGTTTGGGCCCACGTCCATTTGATAGTTGGTTGTTTGGTTGGTGGGTTGGTTGGTTGGTCAGCAGAAATACACAAAAACCACTGGACGGATTTCCACCAAACTTGGACGGAGGATGGTCTCCGCCCCGAAATACACCTCATTAACTTTTGGTCCAGATCCAGATAAACATTGTGAGATAGGGCATTTTTCCACATTTGCATTAATTTGTCAGGGAATAATGCATGGATCTTAGAATTGAGCCGATCCAAATTTAAATCCTGATCTAGCTGAATCAAATATGTTTTATTTGACAATGGATAGGCTTGCTTGAATTAAAGAGGGCTGTTGGGTCTTGGCGGAGGTATGTGCTCTACTGAGTGCCGTTGTAGTTAATTTTTTTTTTTCCCCACATGCTGGGCCATTTGCCTGTCGGGGATATAATTCTGCCATGGCACCATCATAGACCAATCCTATAAAATGAGCTATGTTATTCCCTGAAAGCCAAGATCTTGAATATTGCAGGGAACTCTGAAGGGTTTCATTAAATGAGGACTTTACAGTAAGTAACCATGGCCTAGTTATGATAATCAAATTGTAATATATTCTTAAATATATGCTCACATATTGGAATTTAAAGTCAACGGGAGAATCCTAGTTTTTAATCCCTTGATGCCAGGTCGCATATTGTACTGGCTCCATGAGCATTTTTAAACCCCTGGAACTGTTCATACTACATGCTATATGGAAAGCCAAAGTATGTGCTCTGTTTCCAGTAAAGATGATTAATAATCACGTCAAAGCTAAATAATTAAAAAGAATAGAAACATTCACCAAATTTAAGATTGGCTTCAAGCCATGTTCTTAATTATTGTAGAATAATTAAAACAGGTAGATATTGGTATAGTTATTTTACTTTCTATGGGTATGAGGCTAGTAGATCTTTCCCCATTAGTTGATCTACCTTTGAAGTTATTTATGCTGCTGGATCTCCTTGTCTCCACTGAGCCAAAGTAATGGATTTTGCACTAGCGATCAAAGAAACCTCAAGACTTCTTTCTCTCTCCTGCTAGTGTGAAATCATTCTGCATTTAACCAGGCCTTGTTGAACAAACCACTTGCTCGAATTATAAACTCTGTGTTTTTTTGGTACGACCTCCAGAAACTTGAAACCCATTCGTATATCAAGTGTCAGCCTGCTGATAGAAAAGGCTTCTGTTGATTTAATGTCAAACAAGATATTGGGTGACTTGAAGAAGGATGCATGTTGTAGAAAATCTAAGATGGCATGCCTATATTGAACAAAAACACTCTTTCCACTTCAGTAGACACTTTCATAAGATGTCGTATTGTGTTGTGAAATATGCATCCACAAGCAGAAAAGTATACTTTGGCCTGAGCCCCAAAAATGATTAATCACATCGATGAGGGTTTAAACTATGTAGTTAATTTATGTCTGCACAGCATGTACGGCAAGTCATAACAAATGCATTCACCTCCTATAGGACCTTAATGTTTTAATATCTCCAATTATGTTGTATAGAAATAATGAACCAAGCTAAATGTGTCTCATCCTGGACCCAAATCTAAATCATTTTTTAATCAAGTGAGTGCCCTCCCTAATAAACACTTGGCTGAGAAGTGCTAGATTGTGTGTGACCTTGGATGGTGATGTATCCGCCAATGCTTTTATTTATGCACCCATCTTGTGATCACGCACCAATAAATCCTTGGTTAAACTTTAGAGCCACTCACGATCAAAAGCCTAAGTGTCACCTGACAGGTCATAGGAAGATTTTATGAGCATGAGGAACAAAACCATATAAAATAGCCCCTCATTTAATCTCTAGTGGATCAAGGGGGATGCATCAATGGGGCTATTATGACTCCCCCAAGGCAAGAGCTGCGAGACTGATAATAAATTAATAGTTTTCCATAAATCGGTTATACTAAATACCTTGGCATCAGAACTATACACGACACTGTGAATGTTTGGCCTTAAGCGCTTCGAAAGAAACAACAAGATGGTCTACTTTCCCGATTACTTACGCAAATGTCATGAGTGTAGATAAATTGCAGCTAAAGCCAGGACAAGTTTCTTGAGAGCAGAGACTTCATGTTCCATGCCCAAAAGCAGCAAATGAGCTCATAATTTCAACGAAATAACACTTATTTGAGCAACTCAAAGGTGTGACGACATTTAAATGGTACATTTGCATGAGGATATCAGGTATTAGCTGAGTGTAATGTCTCACTGTTAAAAGAGACAATTCCCTTAACAACGGCTCTGTGCTTTAAAGAGCATTATGTCCTGCTGAGTTTAACTGTGAATAAAAATGACTGTTATTTGTCAGCATGTAAATCTTTTTAAGTTAAGGATACTGCATTTGGACATGAAAATAGGTGCGTGCAACAGAATTTGTTGTGAATCATAAAAATAGCACTTGGGTAACATGTAACATTTGAAAAAAGGTCAGAGTTTAAGGTGTAAAAAGTTCCTGGCTCAATTAAAACACATGACAACTGCAAGATGGTGAGATTCAGATGTCAGATTTGGCACATAAACAGATGGATCTCACTCATTACTTTCGGAGGCTATTTTTTTTTAACCCACATTATGAACTACTCCAATCAGGTAGACACTACAGGCTTCTAATTAAATGCAGGAAAAGATACCTAATAGGTATAAAAAGTCTTTCATCCCTCCATCAGTGAATCTCCTTAACTCAGAACATAAGGTTGGTGTGAAATGAGGGCCTGTGTTGAATATATTGCACCAATGTCTACACTTGTCTGTTAAGAATAAGGATGGGCAAGTTGATGAAGACGTTTGTGTTTGTGCAGACAAGAATGGAGAAATGTAGGTGCTTTGATTACCTTTCACATGTTTGTGCTCACAAAGTCTGCATTGGTGAGGAAATCAGCAGTTACTCAACATAACTTTAGTCCTATGAGTATGTGTTTAGCCCTCGGACTGCATGTTATCGCAGCCCTAGTAAAGCACATTATATTTGACGTGCTGAAACATTTATGACAGTAATGATGGTACTGCAAAATAATCTGGAAGCCAATTGTTGATCATAAGGCTCAAATCATCCAGTCATCCAAGTCATGGTAATTCTCAGGGCTATATTGTAGGCAGTTGGACTTGTTTCAGTCTCCTGAAGGCGTTTCACCTCTCATCCAAGAGGCTTCTTCAGTTCTAACTAACTGGAGGGGAGTTGCAGGCTTTAAACCCTGTGTGGGGGTGTCCTTACAGAGTTGTTAGGGCCACTTGTGAGTCGTGACCCAACTGGCCTTCATTGTAAATATACAGTTTGTGCTTTACATCACTAAATCACATCCCAACCCTTTAGAGGTTTCACTGTCTACATAAAGTTATTAACAATTCCATAGCTATTGTAATTATAATCATATCTAATTAAAACTTATTTAATTCCAAAATAATAAGACACTGTATTACACAAACAAATAACTACACAAGATATATGAGATATGATTCACTACCTATATGACACTGGACGTGCAAATGGTAAAAGCGTCTTGTTACTATAAATTCGTATTCCTACCCAAGCACTCACTGTTGCAAATTGTCTTCTGTATTGAGATGTATGGAGCTTGATAGCTGGAAGAAAGCGTGGGCTCATTGCAGATCCTGCTACTGTTTTCCAGTCAGCCTAAAATGGAACATCCTTGTGCTATTCATCATACGCTACTCAATAATGAATGTCTGAAAACTTGAACGTGCTGCAGTAATATATTTGCAGGGGATAAGAGGAGAAAGAGCTGTGCTCGGAAAGTCAGAGCGAGTCACGCCACTATTAGAATGCAGAAAGGATCCTTTGGTTACTAGACTGGAAGAAAAACCCTTGTTTTCGTTTCTTAAATATGTTTGAATTAACTATAATACAAACCACACACTCATCTACAGTATCTTATGTTATTGTTAAACAACCTATCCATTGCTAATTGATAATAATGCATATAAGGCTGATGCATGTTCACGTGCATGTACAGTCCTCTGGTTAATAATCTTTCTGATGGTTTAAAATATGGCTAAATAATCAGGGCAGACTTATCATTCTAGTCATTGTCCTCTTGCAGGCCCAACTAATAACAGTGAATCAGCCAAAGCCAATGGGGTTCCCAGACTTAATTACCCAACTCTCTTTGTCTAAAGAAGCTCAATGGAAGATATAAAGCAGCCTTAGATGTGTCCGATCTGATCTTCTAACTGTGATGAGATTTCACTTCCTTTATGGCTCTAATTACTGAAATTAGATCTCCAGCAGGGAAGTCTACTGTATAGCACTGCAATAGGAAGGATCCCTTATGTCTGCAACTATAGTTCTTTGTTCTGCATTCTAAGCCTTCATTTCTTTGGAACATGCCCTTTCAACAGATGTAAGAAAGACTGATCCTCGGTTGTAACACAGTGCATCAAATTATGAATCACGGTTGAGAAACCTGTTATATTAAAGAAAAAAAAAAAGTCCATTATTGATACTCCTCTAGTGAGTCGTTTTTCCTCCTTACTGGCTCCACTTTGTCCTACTTTCCAATATGAATAATAAGGAGAAGGACACTTGTGTATGGTTGTACGAGTCCTTGACCTGAGGTAGCAAAACCTTGCCATAAGCTCAATCATAGGGTCTCGTTATCTGGTACATACATAATTAAAACCTGAAAACTCCTGCTTCAGAATGGGTTTGTCCTTGGAGGTGTAATATGTTAATAAGATACTCAGAGGGCCAATGAGGGGCTTGCTCCCTACTGACTTGTATTCAAAAGTGACAGAAGTGTTCATGCCAACATTTAATCAAAAAACGCATTCGCTAAAAATTTTAGCTGTTTATCAGTCACCAATATGTGTTTAAAGTTAACTTATCTTGAATATGTAATTATAATAACTCCAGGAGCGTTGGGAAATATTACAACATGCTACAACACTGTACATTGAAAATCAATACTTGTCTCAATTATGTATAACTTCTAGTTGTGGTCAGACTTTATTTATTTAAGTGTTGGAAGGGTGAACTGTAGAAATGAACCAGCTGTTTGAAGAAGCTCTCTTTTTTCAGTTCGTTTTGCTCCAGCTGAATCAAGAGTTACCTCTAATTGATTAGAATTTCAAATGAAATTTACCACAGGCATTTGAGAAAACAGCTAGCAGCTTTGCCATCAGCCAACACTATAATTTGTCATACAAATTTGGAAAAGCTAACAGAGAGACTTTTGTTGTCTTTGAGGACCGTCCCTAATTGCAATGACTTCTGCTCTGCAAAACGACACGTGGATAAAAATGCAACACTCTAAGAATAGTTAATAGTAGCCTCCCTGCAAAACACAGTTAAATTGTCTATGTCCTATTCTTAAATGCACAGGGATTCTGAGCGTTTAGACTTCATCTTAAATGGTGATCCATCTTTTTCCAAAAACTGGCTGAGAAACTATTTCATTATTTGATAATTGATTAAATGCTGCTTTCATCGGTTGCCCGGGCTGCAATACAGAGTTCATTATTCACAGATACACTTGATTCAGCTATAGTGACGCTTGGATGGGAGTCAGTAAAATACACTCAGCATTGATTTAATTTTTGGATTTAAAGGCATTTTGGAGCAATCATGCTTATTCCAAGCCTGGATTGTTTACTCCCTCAGTGTGGTTCCTGCTGGCAGGTAAACAATGGCAGTGAGATGCAGGTGAGAGCAAATAAAGACACTGAAACACCTGAAAAAGTGAATCTCTGTTCTCTTCAAAGACACCAGAATTGTGCAGCTCATATAGAGCTAGAAAGATAGCAAAGCACTAAGACCCCAACAATGTGAGGTTTTACTGGTAGAACACCACTGCTAGTGGTCTGAAAGCACGTCTGCTTGGGCCTAGCATAATAGAATCAACTAAGAAGATATTATAACTGCAGACAATCATAACCTTCAGCTATTTCTTTGTGTTCCTTACTTGCATGAAAATCTGATAAGATTGATTAAACCAAAAAGAGTGAAAATGAATCTTGCTCAACAGATCTTCAAAAAGAAGACTGGTGATAACAGTTGAAAGATCACATCCAAGTCAGAGTCAGAGTTGTACAGAATACAATTAAAATATCGGGGAGATATATAACCTCGGATTATTTAAATCAATCTTGTGGCTTTTCAACATGAGACGTCTGGAGACAATTCATTGTTGTTTTCATTTTCCGTCTTACCATAAAAAAAACAAATACATGGTTATTTATTTACCTTTCTATGTTACCATGCAGGATGAGCATCTTTACAATAAAAATGCGTCACTGAGATATGCTTACCACAGCTGACATACCATTCTGGATACCAGTAATGCCTTCCACAGTGGAACAATTCAGAAAATTGATGATATCAATATAAGAAACCCCACCCCCACTTTTTTTCTTGTCCTTTTTCCTCTGGGATTGAGTCAATACTGAATTCTCTCTTGAGCATACACTGCAGGTATGAAATGAAAGTGTCCCTGTTGAATAGGCAGCAGAGGGAATAACATGTCTCTCCCTCCAAATGGAGCTAAGTTATGCCTCAGTGCTGCTTCTTCCTTGAGCTCTCTTTTTGCCAGCATGGCCAATCACCTGTGACCTGCATGACACCATCCTTCCCGAGATTTTTTTTGCTGAAAGATGTTGGTTGACATTGGAGAGATTAAGTAAGTGATTTGGGTTTTGCTGTTGACATGTTTATAGGATTAATGCCGTTCGCTGTCAACAGGCTCTCAAATACAGGTCAACCAAGATGCCACTGCGGTTCTGTATCTGTAAAGAGCAACATATTTCTGGCTTAAACAACTATTTCACCACTGAAAAGATGGCCTTCGCATAGAACCTAGATGCCTATGCAGCATAAAGGCACAAATATTTTTGAAACTGGTGCATGACCAGGCTGTGATATTTGCTTTAGCTCAAAAAGGTAGAAAACCTACAATAAGCAGAATTAACACTAACAGGAAACAGTAAGTAGCAAAACATATTGTATTACAGCTAAATAGTACACAGAAGTATGTTTATGAAAACATTTTAGGCATGAAATAGAAAATGAACAGGAATGGGGTTCATATTTGATCAGGACTGCCTTGTTTTACAGTTTGATCAGTTTCATTTTCAGTTCATTTTCACAATACAGGAAGCCAGTGTTTCCCACACAGACTTTACTTGGGCAGGCTGCCCAGGTATATGTGGTGACCCATTTAAGCATTCTGTACCTTTATTTAGTTTTTTTATCCGTCTCAGAGAACAATGCCATTTGCAAGTTGTTCCTCTCTGTCTCTTAGCACTTACTTCAAACTAACTGCAATAAATAACTTGTTGATGTGAGTGCATATCAAGACTTTAATAAGTGTGTATATATATATATATATATATATATATATATATATATATATATATATATATACATATACACACACACACACACACACACACACACACACACATATAGTAGTTAGTTTGAAGTAAGTGCTAAGAGACAGAGAGGAACAAGAGACAAGTCATTTGGCAACAATAAGACAACAATAAGTTAACCTTTCATCTGAATTACACTACTAGAACAGAAAGTCTAAGGTGGAGAGTAAAGCAGCAGTCATTCCTGATATTGCCAAAGAAATGGTGTTGCATCACACTGTTAAAATGACATTTGAGTTTACCAAATTGTCATGAACTTTTTTCAGCAGACACCTTCACCAACGCAACTGTGTCCAAAAATACATGCAACTGTTGATCACAGTTTGATGTATGCATTAATTGTTTGCTGTGTTTCAACATTAGACATGGTGTTCAGACAATTAAGAGAAAAATGCAAAACTAAACTTTGTTAGCGGCTGACTGTTTGTGATGACAGAAATTAATTTGGCAAGGTTGCAGTTAAGTTTCTAGCCAGCAATTAAAAGTCATGTTCTCTCAGAATTAATTGACAAGAGAAAATTCACTACGCTGCTCTCCTGTTTAGTCAGGTGTTTTGTCTGCAACTTCCTGGCACAAGTGGATTCTTTTCAATTTTTATTGGAAAACAGCAAACCACTCAAGAATGTTTGATCTGTTGTTCAGAACTAACAGGGCTCAAAATGCATTCATTGGAGAGACCATGAAAGGCAAGCAATAATAAGCAATGAAAAACAAAGTGAAGTATCACCACCTTTTGCTTTTTGCTTGGCCAAGAAAGAAGCAATCAGAAGCTGCACGAGGCAGCCAGCACCCTCTGAAACCTCGCCAGCACCAAGTCCCAGAATGCTACATTACTAGCATGATTGACTCATACCCTGACTGCAAATAAGTCAAGGAAGAAAAAACACAAGGCGGAGTGACAGCTTGGACAGAATGCCATTTATAAAGAGGTAAACCAGGTAGGTTTACACCACTCACTAGAGAATTAGAGCACTGGAGACTCTAACCTGTGTTTGTTTAGTGATGGGAAACAGTGTTGGTATTTATGGCCTGCCTGCATGCACACATACATTATTAAACTGATGATACTGACTTCTTTGAGATGTTTAGTCCTGAGTATTATCTTGCTGTGTCTTAATTTGGTATGTAACTAAGTACATTTACTCAAGCACTGTATTTTAGTACAACTTTAAAGTACTTACTTTGTATTTCTAGTTTATTTCTAAAATATGTCCTGGGTAAATGTTTGTATTTGTATTTGTATTTGTGTGGTTGTAAGTACCGCTGCAACAATTCATCAATTAACTGATTTTTATGTTGAGGTTTGGACTTTTGAAGGTGTCACAGATGTGAGGGCTCACTATTTTCTGAATATTTACAATTAATCAATGAGTGCAGTAAATAATCATCAAATTAATCCACATTGAAAGTAATCATCAATAATCTAGTCCTATACAAAATATAGACAATAGTAAAATCCTGCTTTTACATACATACATACATGTATGTAATGTAATGTCTACATACAATTACTGTTTACTACACTACAGTATAACTTGTCAAACAGTGTGATCAGTGTCACATATTTTTTTATTTAGTTTTAAGCTTCATTATGTACAATTATTCACTTCTCGTGGTAACTAGTAGGAGCTGGATTTTTTTTTTGCCCTCACATAAATATTTGCAGCAGCTAATAAAACCGTGGTCTTGCAGCTAACTAACCTCCAGTCATTTGTTCGTTGTGATCATAGTGTACTTTTCATGGGGTTCAAACTTTCTTGGAAGGGTTCTGTGACTTCTGAGTGTCAGTGACACAACAGGGCCACAGATAATGCCCCCTGCACTCCTCTCCCAATATAACTTCACTTTGAAGTCCAGTCAAGGGATCAAGCAGAACATTTTAAGTAGTTAATCCCTCATTTTTAGTCAAATGCACAGTATCCGCTTAATATTTACCGCAGAGGTTTCTAATTGTCGTGCTTACGAGTTCAAACTTAAAGTGCCATACTGATATTTCGTCGGACCACTAGAGAGATATAGGCTGTACGTTGAGAAATTGAGGAAGGGATGGAAAATGCTTTCAAATGATATAATTAGCAAGGATGTGAGAGGGAAAAAAAAGCAACTCCTTTCTTCCACAAACGCAAGGTCACGGTGTACAAGTATGGTAGTTTAATTAAATTTGCTGTCCATAAAGTTTTTGAGGAACATTATGCAAATAAGATTTTAATTATTGCCGATTGCAAGTGTCATCAAAGTGCTTGTCTAATAGGGAACAGAATGCCTTCACCAGTCCTCTGTGATTTCCTCTTGCTGCTTTATGTGGAAAAATTTTAAAAACACATTTAAAAAAAATATTTAATTGAATTAGTTCCAGTCCATCACTTCTGCATAAACTTTTTCCCACTACCCTTTTTTTCCCCATTACCATCCTGTCGACTAAAATTAACTCTCAATCACTTTAAGGCAAACTGGTTCACAAAACTGTAAAGACAACCATCCATTTTACTTTGTTCATTAGCACTTCACTTGTGTGATTACACTTGTATGATAAGCTCCCAATCTGCCAAGTTTGTAAAATGAGTCACAATTAAATATTTTCAGTCACTGACTGAGTTTTTTTAACAGCGATAGAAAAACCTGAAGGCTGTCCATCACTTTGACGGAGTAGAAAACTGAGAGCGATCTACCAGAATGTTGATAATTTACATGCAACGCTGTCAATAACCACATGTTGACAATCTGTAGCAGAACTCCTTGCTATCCAGGTGCTGACAGCGTGTTGAAGAGCTTGGGACTGGAGGCCTCAGAGCACATCTGTGACCAGTACAGGTCACGGAGGAGTGCAGCCGTGCTCCTGGAGCAGAAGCAGCACATGCTGCAGGATTCTATCCCACTGAAGCAAGGGCTTGCAGGATTACCATTAAAACTCTGCAGCGAGGGCTGCTGAAATAGTCGCATCCGCTGCGAATGACCTGCTGCTGCTGCTGCCAGTATTTTAGCCTGCTGTCTCTCAAACCCTGGCTGAAGTGGTGCTGATAATTCCATTCTCCAATGTGGCAGCAGAGCCCGGGTTCGGAACAAAATTAAAATAGCCACGATAAGTCATCCGTCCAAAGCAAAGACGCAAAAACGAATGACAATCACCTCTGTAGCAATCTCCCTTGATGCATTTGATTATGCTCAAGCGAGCAAAACCATTTAATGCTGCACTCCATTGTGCTGTGACCACTGACATGGAAAAGTACAAAGGAACGGTCATCCAAGTTGGAATTCCAAGTCGGAAAACAACTCTAAACACACCTGACATCACAGCAGTGCGCCTGATTTCAGCTGTTTTAAGCTTGTCAGAAGTCTATGCGAGCATATGGTACAAGCCTACGCCTCTTGTCTCATTTTAAGTGCCCTAATCTGTTAAATCCACTGCTGTAGTTGCTTGTAAAGTTCACAGACCTGCCATACAAACAACCGTTAGCTGTGGGCGTCCATGTTTTCCCGAGCAAATGCACTGCAACACATTTATATTGGAGGTTGGGAATAGTCGGCTCAGAAATATAAACTTCAGCATATGTCCGTGTGGACAAGGAGGAAGGGTTGACTTTAGGCTTAGCTACAGCAGGTCACTTGAGTTCAGTTTAATTTCTTGTAAATAGTTTGTTCATATTGTAATTGTAATTATTAACTATGTCAAATTACATCATTCAAATTTGCCTCTTTAGGCACAATGGCTGCTTCATGTGGTGTTAAACATGAAATATATATATATATATATATATATATATATATACATATATACATATATACATATACATAGAGAGAGAGAGAGAGATGTGTGTGTGTGTGTGTGTATATATACATATATATGTGTGTGTGTATACATATATGTATATACACACTATGCTATGTTTTAATAAACACTATGCTATGTTTTAATAAAAATTAATAAAATAAAATAAATTGATGGATAATAACAGATTATGACTTACGACACAATTTTTATGACACTGTCCATCAAAATGACCTGCAAAAAGAAAATCAAATTCATCCTCTGTTAAGATCAACTTACTATATGTTTGGATCAATATTGGCAACCTTATATGACCAATTGTGCATCTCATTGTTGTTTGCAGGAATTTACTTGACCGGATTTTGTGAAAAGCCACAATGTGATTTAAGCAATTTCTCTGACAAACCTTCTTCATGTGCCAGATGTGTGGGCAGATGCCTTGAATGCATTCATAGACCATAATCTTTGGTCAATTCAACACACATGGAAGCTACTCATGCCTGAAATTATACAGTTCAAAGGGCACTGATTGTGGTTACACACTTAGAAAATCAAATATTGGCAAAAACTGCCATCCCAGTTTAAGGGAATTACAGATGTGGGGTGGGAATTAGAAGTTAAAACGGGGATGCATAGGCTCTGATGACTGGGACCTTGATCAAATATTGATTGTGTGGCACAGTAGGGAAGGTGAAACTGCTGAGAAGTCCTAAATCCATACTGTGGAATTTACGAGACGTGGGCCTCCATTATTTAATTATCTTCTCCTTTTGTGAGATCAGCTCTCCAGTCAAGCCCCAACAGCTCATCTTGAAAAGAATGCTGCCAGAGGAAGTAAGCGGTTTAATTTGCAACTTTTCGCTCTTCTTTCATTTCCGCGTTACTGGTCCAACCTGAAAGCAGAGTCAATTCAATCCCTCCACCGTGAGGAACACAGACCTATTAGGGCATGAGTAATGGTGGTGGTATTGGGATTTATCACAAGAGACAGAGTGTAAAGTGTAAAGAAAATGTCTACTTGTGAAACTCTTAGGCAATCATTTAAGGACATTTGGATTTCAAATATGAACACTTTACTGTTACTGAATGTTGACACACCTAGTCATATCAGCAGCATCCCAGTAGTGGGCTGCATGTGTATGTGCAAATTTTGACAACCATAAGAATGAATTTCCTCTTGTGTGAGAATTATTTTGATATGTCAATGTAATATCAACACAGGACTTGTCTATTTTTGTGTGTTTTTATGTGAATGGTTTGTTAGTGAATGCACGGAGCTAAACACGGGACCCCCTGAACACACAGCTGAGACTTGCATGCAATTTTACATGTGCAATCTCACAAACTTATTCAGGGTGAACCAATTATGATGTTGCATGAATGTTTGTGTGCAGAAAATGTATTTCTGCTCAACAGATGACGAAAATCTGTGGAAATTAAAAACCAGGTGAGATTTATCTAACCAGGCTTAAGTGAGGGAGCATCATCTGCTGCTCGTTTTCTGCAGAAAACAAAACATACTGTGGGCCAACTGTTCATGTTTGTGTTTTACAAAATGGCAGGTGTGAATGAGAAAGGGCAGTTTAGTATGCTTTTGTATTTTAAGTGTGTGTGTGTGTGTTTGTGTGTGTATGGATCTATGAATGCATGCATGAGCTTATCAGAGAAATATATCAACAGAAAGTAAGCCTTAAGCCCTGTGTTCTCATGAGACCTTCATTATGTGGGGACCTCAGGTAATAAATGAACTATCAACAACCTCGTAGGTTTGTGTGTGATATGTGAAGACAATTAAAAAATCACTAAATCCATCCATGGCTTGGATACAATAATATGACATTTGTCACTGTGTAATTTATTAGAACAAAATGTTGCATTTGTCCTGAAAATATATTCAAAACATTGTTGCTTTTTTTTTCTCTCTGGCCTCAATTTTTTATATCAGGATAAACAGAACCAGCACATCTACAACATTTGGGAAGATCCACTGTCTGATGAACAAAACATGTTTGGGGACCAGTTTCATCACCTGCACTTTAACCCCATACTTTTATTCATTCAAGTCAAATTTAGACAGGATTAGAAGATGTTGGACCTCCGCAATTATACAAAATTATCAATTCTTCAGGAAAAGAGCTCATTGACCAATACCATTACGAGATACAAGTCAGCTAATAACATCTTTGTTCTCTTTTGTAGTGGATGGAATCATCGGGGTCAACATGTTAATCACAGCAAAGGTCAGGAGAAGCCAATAAAAAAATATGGATGTGAGATTTCTTCTCTAGTAATATATATACTTAAAACCAGCTGCCAATCCGAATTCAGTAGGATGGAAAAAGTGACATGCAATTCCCGAAGGAGTGCTGAATTGTCTTCAAAGAGAAAGAAGTTACTGCAGGCACACAACACTTATTGCGCTTTATGAAATATCCCTACCCAAAAGGCTCAGATGTCCATCGTGCACTTCCTGTGAACTGAGCCTTAAAAGAGTAAATGCAAGAAACAGATAAATAAGTGAACACACACTCGCCTTTATAGTTTCTCTCTGTGTACACCCACCTCTTTCATATTGTTGGGACCGGCTTCAAAAAAGGTGGAAAGATATACCCTTCAAGACTTCAAAAGTGCATTTGATATCCCAAGCTGGACATTTTGCGCATTAATAATAGATTGTGTGATTTTATTATTTAAAAATGAATGGATGTCTGTTCTTCTTCGAGGACTGTTTCCATTTCATCATCTTTATCTTCAAGCAGACTGGACACCAAGAAGGTAACACAGGATGTAATAAAGGGGAAACTGTCAGAAAGGCACAAACTGGCCTTTCTTTATTTCTTTTAAAGTCTTCCTCCACTATATGTGAGAGGTGGTGCAGTGCATTTGTTCCACCACGATGGAAGGGGGAGGTGATCAAAGGGCAGCCATGGTCAATGACTCAAAGCAATACTCTCCTTTCATTGCACATATGTAGCTCATCTGTGATGTCTTTAATAAGTACCTATGATCTACTACTTGTTCACATCCTACAATTCCAACTCTCAATGTCCATATAAGACATTGTGTGCCTCCTCAGACCAGCAATCATAAACAACAGGCCATATTCAATGGAGAAAGCAAGTAAAGCCCTTATTTTTAAAGTAGGGGAATTTTCCCACACGGTTCATAAACTTGGTGTTACCAATTACTCTACTGAACAAGAAATTACGCTCACATGACAACCATGCATTTCCTACTGCTGCAGCTTCAGATTAAAAGCAATTAAAGCTAGGGTTGGCAGATTGGAGAAACCAGCGAGAGCAAGCCAAATTTCCAACTATCCAACTGAATTTTTTCCCATTACATTGTGAGAGACGAGGCTGTAAAACGCTGGGTAATTATTTTTTTGCATCGCAGCTCCTCTCCCTTTCTCAACTCCTATGAAATAACTTGTTTCGCGATCATAATTTGATCCATTTGGTTCCATAACATTTGGAAGGTCTAGTAGAGCCACACTACTTAAGTTTTATCCTTATTCAAGTTAGTTAATGGCTAAATTGGATGTTAGCCGGCTCGACTGATGTAAGTCTCAGGCTCTATGGGCATTACAAATACAAATGTGACCGAAAATGCTTATAGACAGACTTGCCAACGCTACGATTCGGGGCGAAACACGAGTTGACTTTAGATATAAATTAGTCAGAGGAAATGCAATTGATTCCCAGACTAAGGTTAGCACTTATTGATATCGTTCATCAAAAATGCATCTGCAAAACAAAACAATGGTCATTTTTGGCATTTCCAGACAGTGGATCAGTTGGAAATATTGCAGGGAGTAATGGGACATGAGGGAGCAGCCTCGATTGGCTGTTACTTAAAGAGCTGCAGGCGACAGGATGCACACCAACTTCTCAGTGAGGTAACCAACTCCTTTTTCCTCATTAACGTTATCAAGTTCCCATATTTTGACTCTGACAAAAGACCCTGGGGCTTCATCTTGTCAGTCAACTCAAATAACCCTTGTCATGTGATAAGTGAAATGTGAATCCTGCTACTCCAGTATTGAAAAAAAAAAAGACAAACTATGGTGGGGATGGTGGCCAAGTAATGACTCACTGGTAACATGTTAATCAAGATTGTGTCTAAATATGCTTGTTTAGGCTGTGTTGTTCCGTTTGTCCCACAGCCTTGTCAAAGTAACACAAAGAAAATGCTATTATTTTAAAGCATTTCTCACATCGTGGTTCATAACTGATATTCGAAGGCAGCTTCTCATTTTTCTTGTCTGCATTCACCTGGACTTTTGTATGATTGATTTATTTCAATCTGATTACTTGCTCCCTCTGTTTGCCCGAGGATGAGGTAGATCGCTCAGTTTGCAGCTTCCACTCAGAAGCACCACAGAAATTAGACATGTGTGGATTTGTTCTGGTGAGACAAGTAACACAATCGGTCAGGAAATATGCAAACAGCTGCACAAAAGTCACCAGTTACCACATAACACTGAACTACAGTCCCCACTGTTAGTTGAGCAGACAAAAGTTTGGTTTGGTTTTGTTTGATTACAAAAGAAGTTGAAATGCTCAGACAAGAAGACTCTGGGAACCTTTTTCCCTGCACAAAAAGAACCGGAATAACCCAGCATCATGTTCAGTTTTCCAGAATAAAAAAAAAACCTCTTGATCAAGTGTGTGTGTGTTTGTGTGTGTGATGCTTTGTAGTGAACAAGAGACTGAAATATGACTGCATTATGTGCCCAAAGTTTGAAATTGCCTATCTTAGGGGGTCCTAATGAAGCGTATGTAATGTTTTTGTTGGCTTTTTTTTAACAGTCCTGGGTATTCAATGTGAATATCAATGAATATGTGAATATCTGGTCTAAGAGAACAAAATACACTGTTATGGACAGAGATCAGAGATTCCCCAAGGTCCTGATGTGAACTGAGATTTCTTCACTGGTCATCAGAAGCTATTGGGTGCACCTGTGATGTTCTCCCTCAGCTGACTGCATTCGGTCAGCTGGGAAACTGTATAAGGGGGTTGCAGTTCCCCTGCTCAGTTGATGGTGTGTCTTTAGGGAGTCAACACCATTTCTTTTGGCCATATTTTGTTTCCCCCCCGTTTAGTGACTCCCACTTCACCTTTGTTTTTGGGTCCAATCCTTTTGTTAGTCTATCACTTTGATAGAATCAGTGGGTGGCTGTGTGTTTTATTCCCAACGGCACCAAAGCCGTGCAAGTTTTCCTTTTGAATCAAGCAGCATGACATGATATGACTACTGCACATGCACACATTGCGATGTCAATGCTGAAATGATATATCGAGCAGCCCTAGTCACAAATTGCTCATTCATGGCGCCATTTGGTTAATAAAGATATTACATGTAAAAAAAAAAAAAAAAAGCTTTGTTGTTGTCATATACTAAAATCATTAATATTCAGTATTGCATCTCTTCACTCATGACACCACCTCTTGTCTCCTTCCTCATGAAATCCACTTCTTGCTCCTTTCATTACCCGAGTTCCTCTCTGAGCCTTGAACACTGTTGAACTGACACATTCTGGCCTTCTTGACAGAGAGCAATTAGTGAGCGTAAGGTTGAACAGCTTGAGGCCTAAAGCTGCCAACACTACTCTTTAGTGCCTGTTGGAAGAAACCATTTGATAATGATCCCACACTCAACATCACCATAAGCGAAGCGCAATAATGGCCAGGCCTCTTACCATGCAGGCTGGACCTTTTCATGACATGTCACAGAAAAAGGGCTTTGTGAGATACTGTACAATGACAGCCATTCTTCAAACCAATTTCAAGTTGATGTGTAATGGCACATAATAATAATAACCCCCTACAGAGGCTGTGACTGCTCACAGCAGAACCAATTTATCGTGTTTACTTCAGAGGTACTGTGTATGCATGTTGTTTCTTTGGAGTTGTCTAAATGGAAAAAAACACATGCAGATTAAATCATTCAAGCAGGAACAGCATTATTTGTCCAGTGGAAGCCTGTTGATGATAGAGAAGAATGACTGTGATTTCCCTTGCCGACAAACACATAAAATGCAGAACATCTAAAAACTTGATTTCCTTTGGTAAAGAGAGAAAATTGAAAATGCCCTTGCATGTAAGAAGATCACACACTGTATTTCCTCAAAGAGCCAGATTCTAGTGAATATCCAAAGCTTGTTTCCTTCTTACTATGACACACAAATGTGTGTCAGAAAAAGAAGTACTATAAATTATGTTCACAGCCAAGGACCATATCAAATGATATTCCACTATTAGCTTACACATTCAGAGGCAACAGAAAGTCCCAGTAGCCTCTGGCTGGAGATTACTGAAAGAAATGGGGTGGCATTTTTAGCAAGCAGCCACTCCATTTATAGCATTTTTTTTTTTTTTTTCCAGATTTCCCTGTAGACATTATACAAACAAGGAATAACCCTTTATTTATTTTACCACACATGTTGACCACTGATAAACGATGTTTGTCTAATGGATTAGACAACTCATTTAGCCAACCTGCTAAATGACAAACAGTGTAAAGTGGACCATATGACACTCTGCCTTTCCATGAATTTGTGGAAAAATGTGTTTTGGGATGCAACAACCTCGAGGATTTTATGGTCACAAGATGTGGCTGGATATAAAACAGAAAAACAGCTGGCAGATTGAGTCGGTGAGAGAACTAGCTGCATGTACTCTGATGTCTTTATGAGTTGTACTAATGAAATACAGCAGGCGATTCAAGTTTATGAAGCCGAGTATTTATTTGCAAAACTTTAGGATGCTTTATTATTCATGGTGAAAACAGCTCCTGAAGGAGAAGGTGAAGGCGGTCATTTGCTTGTACTGGTACCATAATTTTTAAATAATCTGTGTCTCCCGCTCTCTTTATCTGTGTCTCCCTGTGTGTGCATGTGTGTGTGTGTGCGTGTTTGTGCGTGCATGGCAACCAATCCAGCTGAATATTAATTCAAGCCCTGCCTGCCAAGGATGGTGGATGCAGCAGTGCTACAACAGCATCATTCTGGCTTTAATGACACAGTGCCAAATGAATTAGACTGACAGCAATTTATTGACCCAATTTTGAAAGAGAATTGCTGGAATCATCTTCTGCGGTAACAAATTAGGCTCTGGCTGGTAACTGCTGCAGAGTTACCTTGTTTGTTCATAGCAGACAACACACTCATGAATTATGTGCAGGGCTCATTATTTAGTCAGAAATTCCTACTATGAAAAAAAAAAGGTTAAAATATTTCATGGGTCGACTTAAAAATAACAAATCATTTGTTTTCTATCTGTTTTACTCTTCAAAAGGTCCTCATGTGTTTGCCTGAAGGGGACCTTATTTACATACTTTAACCAGCTTAACTGGCTGCATAATACAATACAACAACTTTTGGTTTCATGGAGTCTAAGGATTGGCCAATATGTTGTTTTATTATTAGTATAATCAAGGAGACAGATAACCAATATTTAGAGCTCATATACATTTGCAGTGAAAACATAAATTGTAGTGTCCAAAATGAGAAAATAACCAGGGATGGAATGTGGAGTGCAATTTCCATTTTATGCTACGTCCTCTCCACTACATTTATTTAATCATTTTAAGTTAATTTTTACTGTGCAGATTCAGATTATACGATGTTAGGCTATAAATTGTGACATGCATTCAGTACTGCATTTAGAAATTAATTTATCAGCAATCACACACAAAAAATGGTGATAGCAATAGTTGGAAAAATGCGAAGAACAAACCAGACCCGATAATCGTTCAATAATTGTCTGATGATTGGTCAATCCCTACTCTTTATGTCCTCCTTTCAAAATATTCAGGTACATTTTAGTGACAATAGGGAAAAAAACAGAACCAAGAATCACTCATTTATCAAATGGCATCTTAGTAGTGTCCAATGCACTGTATGCATGGTTGCCACACTGAGATGCTGTTGTCGAGGTTGTTTGTTGCCCAAATAAAAACATGTTGTTTGATTTGTTGACATATTCTTTCATTGCACTCATAGCAAGTGTAATTTTCCTTTCATTTCCTGAAACAACCCCTCCACTGTGGTTTGAATGTCTTGAGAGCAGCCTCTGTGTCAGAAAGACACAAATACTCAGACATGTGGTTTTGTTATTACAATAGCTTTGATGATTGTTCAAATTGCTGTCTAGTTGGATACCTCATTGTTGGTAAGTCAAAGCTGCGGCTCAAGTATAATGTTTTAAATTGCAGACTGCAAGCTATCATCAGTTGATAGTTGTCTATAATTTTTAAAATTGACAGGTCCCTCGGTGATGTGTTCTATATTATTATCTGTGTAAACACTGAATTATTGCAAATTTTTTGTCATAAAAAAAAAATTGTCAAAAATTATTCATGTAGTGTTCGGAAACACGATGACTTTTAGTTTCAGGGTTTTACACTAATTAAAACATAATTATGAATATCAAATTCAATTCCTGCCTGTAGTATATTCAATTTCCTGCCCCCAAACCCTGCACTGGACCTATCAACTGTGTTAAATGTCACAAACCTCAGCCACCACCATGAGGACTGATCACTGCAAAGTGGAGTAAAAGTTTGGATGAATTATTCATATAGTAAAACTAATAAAAATGCACTATTTAAAAAAAACAGTGCTCTTATTTAGTACTGTGTTACCGTTTATTCATATCATTACAACACTTAGAGTAGATGTAGCCTAAAGCTAAATGTTTTAGCTGAAGGACGAAGCATTTGCTCAATGTCAGTTATACACACACCTCATTTGCAAACAATACCTTGGCTATCCTGAAAAACATGCCATGTTCTGTTACATGATAGAATATCGCTGGTTGTGGGGGAGGCTTATTGGGAGGGAAGACAAATTCTGTTTAAACACATCTGTTGATTGGCCACACCGTGGGAATTCAGAGAATAATAACCCTGTGGAGGCAGTGGGGGAGAGCTGGGATGAAGGGATCTAAATCCGCTGTGGACAAACAGGAAAGCCGTTTCCCTGGCATCATCCCTCCCTCAGAGATTACATGTCTTTCGTTTTCATCATAACATCCAAGTTGGCTTGCTACCATTAATGGGACAGACCTCAGTACTTATCCCATCACATTGCAGTGGCCAGAAAATCAGACCACAGTGGAGCAACTGTGTCATCCGCACACCATCGGGTCTTTACAAACGTAGCATCACATTTGGTTATGTTACTTCTTTCTAAATGAAGAAACAACATAAAATCCTTTTCACAGCAGCAGGCTGGAGGAAGAATTATGCAGCCTGAGTGAAATACTAAAATACTCTCAATAGGTTCATTGTGAGGCAGTGGGCTGCATTCAGGTGGACAGGAAGGGAAGGTAATATACTGTAGCTGCAGAGCACAATTCAGAGCTTGCGGTGAGCTGAGGCAGTCTCTGCACCACAGCCCTCCTGGCTGTTGAGCCCATCCTCGTTCACTCGTTCAATATACCTCCACCTCTGCAGGCTAAAGCCCATACACTGGCCGCTTCATCTCTCCACAGTATTTAATGCGTTTCCTCCTTCCCACTCCTACTCCAAACCTTTGCCAAATGCTTGCCTGACAACACATCCCTCAGCCTTTGCAGCAGACAAGTAATATGGGCTCATTTTGCAGCAGCCCGCGGCTCTGACAGGAGTGGGCTTGTGTCTGCCAGAACTGATTACTAGCGGAAATTGCTGATCAAATTGTCAAATCACCCAAACTTTGAGACAGTTTTCACTCCTACCTGCTGAAAAATGTGACCCCATTTTATTTGTGGGTCAATTTCTCTGACATGCACATTTTGCAGGCAGACAGTGATATGACTCGAAATCAAATTGCATGTGGTTTTTTCTCCCAACAATATTTTTCACACATGATAATGAATTCCATGTTCAATATCTCAAATCCTGGTTGAGAATAAGTCTCCTAGCATTATTACCTTGCTTTCATCTTCAGCTGGGAGAAGAAAAAACATCATCAGGGAAACACGCGCCGGACTCTCTCAAATAAGCGTTTTTAATCTCTTTCATTAGGCTGGCATTACAGCTTTGAGAAACTGATTAGATGTCTCAATCCTAGTGCCTGTACTGATTGTTGTTAATGGCAACCTGTATTGCAGAGGCATTGTCAGACTGAGTGTTTGGCTCACTCAGTCAAGCAACTCTGCGAAACACATGGCTATTTTAATTACCGCTCCATACAGATCGATGCAGCACTAGTATTGAGATCAGTATTCAGAATTTGAGTTTTCCTTAAAAACTCTCTCCTCATTGTGCCGCAGGTCTTGATTGTGAAGAGTCTGTTTATGTGAGCAGGCTTAATCAAAGATACTTCTGCTGTGATTTAACACTTTGGATGTGGATGAGCTCACTGAACCAAATACGACTAGATTAACAATAAAGCTTTTAAAAATCTAAATATTGTTTCTAGTTTCATGCTGCTTTCCTGAAACCAGGTCTGTCAAAATAAATGCATTATTTATGGTAGAATATGTGGATATGACCTTTATAAATTACATTATTGATTTATCATATCATTTCTGCTGACCTCAATATTGCCCTCTGTGTTTACATGCATGTTTGTTTTCATGAGAACATCACCAACATTTTAGCCAGAATACTGCCAGAATAAACAGCAGAGTTTTCCTTCCCACTGCATGAAAAGAAAAGTAAAACTATACTGAGACACGTTTCTTCCTCTCCTCATCTGCTCTCAGTGCCAGAATTTGTCCGTGGGCGGGGCTCAGGAAGCTCCTACACACACACACACGTACAGCATCTGTGACAGTCAACCAGGTGAAGTGAAGATAATGTGGTACTCTAGGCTAAAAGGTGTTTTTCTCGACGACTTCATAGTTCCAGCTAACAAGTTTGGAAGAATAAGCTCAAATGGAGTTGGTTTCATAGCCGAGGTCCACAGCTGCAGTGTGGGAACAGTCTGGGTTTGGCCAAATGAGAGAGGAGAAGACATTAACATGAATGAGCTAATATGTCGACTTTGTGTTGAAACGGTGGCAACAGAAAGTGGCAAAAACAGAATTGGCAGTATATTGCCTGTTAGGCAATGAATGACTCAACATCCCTGCATCAAATATTTAGTATTTAAGTTCACTTTCATCGCGCTGCCCCTCCAAAAAATAGTTATCATGACAGGCATGCCTGAAATAAACATTGGCTTGTCTAGCTACAAGTTTTGAAGGCAGCAATAGTAATGGATGTCAAAACATAATGCATGAAATGTAACACACAGTGTATTAATTCCATGAGTAGCTTTATAATGCGGTACATTATAAATCAACTAGTCATTTTTTTTTAATAAGAAAGAGAAATTGTATGTGAAGACGGCATCAGATACACTGGCTACATGCAATACTGAATCATAATGAACCATAATAAAATAATAAAAATCCAGCAGTTTCGATTATTTCTGACTTACATATTACATGGATTTATCTTTTGGGCCGTACAAAAACAAGGTGCAACACTACCAGAAATCATGATCCACAGACCTGGTGTATTTGTTACGGGATGATGCCTGTGTCTCTCCTGCTCGTAATTGCAGCCAGTCAGAGAAGAGGAGGCAGACCAGAGCACCAGATGCCCTCTTCTGGGCCAGGCCTCCCTCAGGACAGGCTGCTCTTGTCTTGAGCTGCATGATCTGGAGAGAGGCAGACTGGTGATTCCATTAGCTTAGCCGCTAATAAGAAGTACACCTGGGTCCTTGTTGTCCTGCAACACATCCCCATCCATCCGCCCCAATTTCATCCCAGACATGCTCCAGGAAAAAACGTGAGCAGAAAGGAAAAAAATTGATTTGAGTAAAATGTTTAATCAATATGAGTGTTTCCTTCCTATAAGCCTCAACTTATATGTCTCTACATTATCCCTACATTCTACATTATTATATTATGAGCTAGCTTAATGTACTGCACTGCTGATCAACACATATTTACACCACCAAAATTACACCAGACAGGAAACATCTTCATTATAAACAATATCCAAAAACCTTCACAAATCTCTGCAGCATGCCCAAACTCTTGCAATTCCTTTACTGTATATCCTTAAATATGCTAACCAGTAGGAATTGTTTGGAAAAGGGCAGGAATACTTAATACATAATACTCACTACTACATCTGTCTATCACTGCCTACCATGCTAACGACAACCGGTCAGATAGACAGTCGGAGAGTGCTACCGCCAGCAGAGCCAGTTGGTAAACTCCACCCGAAGCTAGTCGGTGAAATGCAAAAACATCTTTAACAAGAATAAGAGCCTCGAGTCCATTCTTTGCTCTTCTTTCAATTAAACATACTCTCCAGTTCTGATATAACTGATGCTATTTTAAGCCTAACTCATACAGAGAAAACCTGGGGTTAGAAATGGGGGTCAAAGATTGAATCTGTAGCACCTTTTTAGCTTCTAAGTCAACATCCACATGAGCAGGACGCACACCTTTCCTCCCTTGTCCTTTCTTATTTGACGTTTCCCAAATAGCACGTTTGCACTCCAGTAGCTATAACAGTTGCCAAGTGAAATTTTAAAGAAAAGAAAAATGAGCCATTGCACTCCTCTGGTGGCCAATTAAAATTAACAGACAAATCAGATGCAATTAATTCTGAATTATTACTGTGCATTAGTTTTACAGTGTAAATACTCCCTTAGCTTATTAACAATTCTCAGACATTATAATTCACTCAAGTGTCTTTTAGTATTTGTAAGAAATATTTTAAAATGTAATCCGATATGCAGATATGGCAGTCCTGTGAGACCTTTGAGGACGTCAAGCCAGTATGTTAAGTCATTGTTTATTTTTTTGACCACCATGCTGCTTTTCTCTATCATTTAACATTTATCTTTAGACCGCCACAGTACTTTTCTTCAACATTGGACCAGTATATTGATTTCATCCCATTCTGGGAGCTTTGAACTTTCATTGACTCCACTTCTTTTTTTAAAAAAAAAAACATGAATGACTACGAGGTGTTTCAAAACATATAAAGTCGGGTGTGATGAAATTCTGAGATTCGGTTTATTTCCTTCTTCTACTTCTTGAAGTGTTGAATTTACATTTGAAGTTCTTTGATCTGCATTTGCATGAAATGCTATGACTCAAATGAAGCTGAACTTTACACAAAAACACTTCCAAACAGCAAGATGTACATAATTTTATTTTTTTAATTAGGTTACATGTGCTGTGTGCATCTATGCTACACTGCATTTTATAATTATTCAGACAAATGACTTGTTGAAATATTTTCTGTATCTGTTCCAGGAGGTTGTTTTCACTGCTAAAGCCTCCATCACATCAGCAGTGCACCTACATGACCAGCCAGTAACAATTTATCATGAACTTGCATTAAATGTCACTCAATCCTTTGTATAGTCAGATGCCAATTCATTTCTCCCTCTCTGCCCTGTATGCACACTTGTGCGGGGAGACTTTTGTGTCCCACACGGCAGCGGGCCAGTATGAAATGCCCTGATTGACGTCTGACTCAGAGCATCCGTTCCACCTCTTGCTTAGTGGAGCCTGTGCCAAGAGGATTAAAAATGGAGTCCTCTAGGGCCACGCCATGCCATCTGGACAGTGTTGATCTGGGAGCAGGGTTGTCAGCCAGGACTGCTGAGTGTATAAAACGCTGCACAACTACATTCAAATACTGCCTCAGCTTCTGAGAGTCATATTTTTTTTTAAAAAGGCTCATTTTCGCCCAGTTCAGTGTTGCTCTTCTCCACATTGCTTTCTCTTTATATTTCTCTCTCTGAGGAGTGGGAATGGATTATTTGTATCCATTAGATTTGTCTCCTTCTGCTGACTTTGATATTCACTCTCTGCTATCAGATTAGAAGATAATGAAAATTGAATGAATGGAAAACTGGAGTAAATGGAGGAATCCACCATGATTTCAAAACTGTTATTTCTTATCTTTAGATAAAGTGGTTCTCACTGTCAAGCACTTTACTATTAATTTTCATTTTCAAGGCCATCTGTCTTGAAAGTTAAACTAAAAGAGAGAATGATGTATTTTTAAAAGGTATTTGAAGAAAATGTGGACATTTTCAACAATGTCAACTGTACTGAATACAAAGTTCAGGTTTGCAGTGTCATTTTAAGCGAATGAAGGGAAAAGAGGTTTCACTGTGAGCCCTGTCCATCTTCAAGACAGTCAGAATGAAATATAGAGAGGACTAAATGCTAATGCCTCAATAACCTTTTCCATAGACTGATGCGTGCCACCTCTGATTCCCCCACCGTATCAAGGTGTAATTTTAAAGGTTAAAGCTGGTGGTTGCTCCTCAGTCTGTGAGGGAGAGCCAAGATGACATCTGAGTTCCAAGTAAGGCAAGTAGCAGTGCATCAAATCATGCAAAACATGGAAATAAGAGAATTTAGGTCACCGTCAGCGACAACTGCCAGACTTCAGAGAAACCCGTGAAGTTTTGATGTTTAGATGATGTAATTCTTTCTCTGTGGTGATCTCTGGTGGGAATAGACTGAGGGGTGTTGGGATTCTTTATTAGCCATTTCTCTTTGAGAGGTTATGGGTATTAGCAGGAACCAGCTGATGCCTCCACTTCCAACTGGATTCCCCTGCCCCCCACTGCACCCCAGACTGTTTCCCCCACTGCACCCCAGACCATTTCCCCTACACATGTGCTTTATCAACTCGTTCATAGACAGCACACATGTAATGACGCATTTTGTAACCCCAACAATACCTGCTTTCACATGCACACCTCAATCTAGTCTTGATCCTAATACTTAAGACAACAAAGCAGAACCTCACCACAATCTCATCTTAATAACTCCATAAAGTCCAATCCATAAAATGTAATTATGAGGGTGTTTATATTGAAAATTCAATACATTTAAGCGAGGCCTGAACTCAACCTAAATTAACCATAAAATTCCTCTTGACCTCTGGACATTGTAGAGATTTAACACCATTTCCTGTATACTGACTGATTATTTTATTTAAATAACCGTAACAATCTACCCTTAGCCTAACAACTTTGCCACTAACCCCAACTCAAATTTTAACTTTTTAAGAGTACTCCTTTCAGATGTGAACACTGGGGGGGGGGGGGGGGGGGGGGGGGGGAATCATCACAATGGGTGATTTTCCAAGAATGTGTCTCTCATACACCATCTCCCCACTATCACACTACCATTTAAATCAGGCTGAAACTAAAATGGGTTTCTTCTCCACTTCAATATCTATGCTGTGTAAATGACATACCTTGAGGCCTCCCTTCAAGGAAAAAAAGATGATGTCAAAGTTGGTACCCAAAAGCGACAAATTATCTTCTTTTTTTTTCCTAAAAGAGGCAACCCCTGTGTTCATCTAGCCAGTAGCAATGCCACTGGATATTTACCTACATAAACGGAGGAACAATTTGCATAAACATTGGCCAATCAAATCATCTAATATAAATTGTATTAGCATTAAGCAGTAATTGTCAGTTGCCCATTGTGGCGTGTCGGTAACACTAACAGCCAGCTGTTCAGTAGCCAATGACATGAAATCTAAAGATATTCTGAAAACTGCATTTTTTTTTTCTGCTGCAATGTGTCTACTTTGTCAACAAGCATGAAAACTGTCATGAATAACGTCTCACAACTTGGCTAGCAGAGCCTTATAGCAAAATACATGTCCCCGTGGTAAACATGCACTTGTCAATGTCATTAGATTGGCTACATAGCTAGCAGCAAGTCAACTGTAGCAGCTTAAACAGCTTTAAAACTTGCTGGCAAATTTCCAGTTGCAAAACGCTCAACACCCACAACCTTCCACAGAGCCTTAATGGACTTTTTCTCTTTCTAAAAAAAAAAAGAAGAAGATGAATTTACTCCCTTCTGACTGCAAGAGAGCGAGGAGGTCTCTGGTTTCAGCTGGACCTTTTAGAAGGATCGGCAAGCACATGAGCTCTGGACAAAAGACGCATCACCAAGTGTCTCTCTGATTAGAATATCCCCGGTGACCACAGCACACACCACCGGCTCTGTGTGTGTGTGTGTGTGCCATTGGGGGGTTTGGGGGTGGGGTGCTTGCTAGTTGGCTTTAATCTGCTTGATGATGAAGATCCCCCAGTGCTCTGGGGACCTGACGAAAGAGGAGGGGGGGTTTGCGCTACTGCCTGCCTTACGCCAATGTAATCACGACTGTCGCCCGCCACTGAGCCAGCAGCGCTCACAAACCCGCTCTCTCTCTCTCTCTCTCTCTCCTTCACACACACTTCCTCTCTCACTCTCTCACCCTCTGATGCATGCACACACACAAGCTTCTTTCTCTCACTTCACCGCTCACTCACTAGCTCTCCCTCTCGGTCGTCATTCTGCACAGACACGCTCCACTTTGGTACAGCTCCCGTTTATCTCCAGCTATTCTGAAGCTGTTGTCTCTGTAACTCGCGCGGCGCATTCACTCACAAGCATCCGTTCTGTTTCGGCGTGGGCTCAAACTGTAAACAGCGAGCGGGATAATGAAAGAGAGGCACCAAAGAGGAAAGCAGGGTGAGAGAGGGAATTAAAAGAGGAGTAAAAGCAGCAAAGGAAAAAGGTGGGAGGACAGTTTGATTCAGTGAATATTTTGGATTAAAGTGGCTGCGTCTCTGCTCCAAAGTGTCCCACTAAAGGTAAGTGTGTCTTCTCCTTCTGCCTGTATGCCTTTCAAATACTTTTCACCTTTATAGAATTTAAAAGGTTTTCCAGCAAATACTAGTTTTGTGCAGTTGAAGTGCATTTTATTGTTGACCAAAGGTGCTTTATTCAATGATGTTATAGGCATCACTGCCTCAGCAGACACAGTTGAGACACTTCTATCTAACAGCTGGTTAAGTGTGATGAAATGTGCTTCAGCTGTGCCCTTGACAATGTTTCAACCGGAGGAGTTGCTGTTCAAGTCCGATGACCGGGAGACACTTGAGCAGTTGTGTGTCTCTTGTGCTTTCTGTCGCGGCTCGTAGAATGAAATGAGAATCCACCAAGTGTCAATTAAAGCAGATTGGTTCACATGTCAGGCAACACTTCACTATGAATGACCCCATTTGTAGGTCTGAGTTATTTTAATTCATCTGCATATGAAAGGCTGTGTAGCTTTTCAACTCTGTGTTGGAGAGTGTTCAACACTGATTATCACACCATGGCACGTCAAGTGGTTTTGGCAAGTTGATCTAAGCCGTGCGCAAATAAGCCACCAAACTACAAACCATTTTCAAATGCATTTCATTTCTGTTTATCTAGGATAAATATGTGATAAAATGTGAATTATATAAATTAATAGTCTAGTCTACATGGAAATGACAGTCTCAAGGACAACCATATATATTCAGTTTAAATGTAGCACAGACAGTGTTGTATCTATGGACAGAGCAATACTAATAAAACTGTTTTCAGTTGAGAATAAGAGCACATTGGGGTCTGATGGCTCAATCACAGCCTTGAGATTATTCCTATTGTTTGCACACAGTGTACATGAGCAATATTATTAGTGGGTAAGACCCTTCTTGTGTTGTGGAAAGGGATTAGAGAGAACAATCTGAGAGGATATCAAAGAGGCTTGACAGAGTGTGATTTGCAGAGAAACATGGGATCACAGATGCAACCTTGCCCCCATTCCGCAGTAACAGATGCTTATTCAGATGAGCCTGAAAGAAAATATAAGGACACAAAACATAGAAATGTACCCTCGAGCACTGCCGAGCTACATCTGCTGTGAACTTATACATTTGATTGTTACATCAGCAGTCCCACTGCAAGTTGTTACACCATCAACTTTGCATCTCAAATCTGCCAAGGCACAATTATCTCAAGTACTGAGCTGCATCGAATGCATGTAGCGTCTGAGCATCTGGCAGCCACATGGACAAAGACATAATCCAATGACTACTGCCTTTTTGTGGACTTTTGAAACCAGTGTACCTCACTATTAATACACCAATGATAATGCAGATTACTCCCTTACCATTCCCAGTATGTGTGTAACATTATTTTAGACTAACTGTAGAAATGCCTCGTGGATTCTCGCACCGGTTTTCAAAGTCAATCCCATCTTCTCTTACAGATAAGATAAAAAAATAAATAAAAATAAGCTCCTGCCTTCCTCTACTTTAAGCACATCTAATGTAACTCACTTCAGTGTCAAAGGCACCGAGTCTTCTTATCAGCATTCAGCTGAAAACACCTGCTTTGGAATAATCAAATTACGCTCCAAGGAGTCCACTTCCAGAGGAAAAGAGGAGCTGGACCCTTTGAGTACACAGAGGCTACTGTGCAGAAAATGAGCATTCAGGGCATGCAGCCACCAACCACTCAGGTATTATAACTGCATTAGAGGGGATGAATGAAGAGACACGCAATATACTTGTGGTATATTAAGCGATGACAGTGACACTACCTGGCTCAGGTGCATATCTTTGGGAAATAAAAACACCTATTTACTGACAGAGTGAAGTGGAAGGAAATGTATGTAGTTGCATTAGTTAAACTGTTGACAAACTTTTTATATGAATGCTAAAATTCTGTATTTTTTGTTAAATAACATTTCTACCGTCCGTTCAGTTTTTTTGTCTGCCACTTAATCCCTGACTGTTCTTTAGAACTGACTTCTAAATATACTTTTTAATATATATGGTGGCAGCTTACCTGTAATTTCTACCTGCCAAGTCAACAATCACCATGTATTTGGCAGGTGGCAGGTGCTAATTTAACTCCCTGAACGGAAATACTGCACACTTTCAGCACTGCCCTTGACAGGTGAAACCTCGCAGCAAGGACAGGAGGCAGCATCCTATCATATTGTGTTATAGTGAGTAGCGCTACATCAGATCTCCTTGTTACACGCTGTACCACACTGCCTTCGATTTGCACAGCTTAAATCCAACCACAATTCCTGCCGGTGGAAGAAATCATTTGAGTGTGTCCATACAAGTTTTTAACACATTTAATGATAGCTCTCTTCAATCAATTTTGATTAGTTTTTAGAACGTATGATTAATTTAACTCAAGACTTTTTTTGTGTGAGTTCATAGATTACTGTAGTGGTGATATATGGTTCACTGTGTGTGATCAATGCAGAGCGGAAAAAATAAGTTGATTAATTGAATAGTCGATTGAGAGAAGATTAATCGCCAACTATTTTGATGATCGATTAATAATTTCATTGTCATCATTTAATTGTTTCAGACAAGCACAACTGTTTTTACATGCAAGGATTTGCTGCATTTCTTTGCCAGTTATGATGTTTGAAATTTGAAAACGTCACTCTTGAAAATTGTGATTACGGTTGCAGCAATGTGCCATTTTCAAGGTTGACATTTGGTTATCTACGATATTATATTCTACCCTATTAGAGTCGTAAAAAGAATAATTAACGTTTACATCAAGTTTCATTTCCGTTAGGACATGATATTCTTTAAAATTAGTAAAGGGTCACCGCAACTGCTAATAATTATCGTTTAATGTACTGTGAAAATCTCATACCGTTGCAACTCTAACTGTAATGAGCCTTTTTTCAAGTTTTTTGCCTAAATGATTAATCCATTGTAAAAATTATTGACAGGTTAATTGCTAATGAAGTTTAGTTGCAGCCCTAGACCTGTGTGAATCATATCATCATTTTTTTTGGCTCATCAAATATATCTAAGTGTTTTAAATACTCATGTAGGACCAGAAGAACCCTGAAATTGCCAAAACAAAAACATGTTATTATCAACTGCCTTCATGGCCTAACAGATATGCATCTGCCGCAGCAAGACAGGCCACTTGTCAGGGTGATTGTGAAGGCAGCCCGGTCCTTATGCCTTACTCTACTCTGACTGTGTCCATGTAAATCTAATGGAAAGACTGAGTGCTGTGCCGTAAATTAAAGCTCATGTCCACTCAGCTGTCATCATATCTTTGCATCCGCTGCGCTGTTTGATCAGGGTGAGCTGTTATTTATGGAGGGTCCGCAGCCTTTACCGTAAGCAGAACTACAGCGATCAGTCACCCTGATATGCCACCTATCACTGCATTTTGAAGTAAGTGTCCATCAAGAGCCTTGGTCTTAAATAGAATCAATACTTGAGATTATTTGGAGTCTCCAGACTCTCTTTACCTTGGGCTCTTCAATCTCCGCCCCCACTCGATGGACTCATTTTGACATCATTCCGCTCTAAATGAGGTGTGTCTGAGTGTGAATACGTGAATCTATGTGTGTGTCTGTGGATGTGTGTGCGTTTCTGTAGCACCAGATGACGTAAGAAGCTCACTGTCAGAAACTAGCTTGCACAGTTTAAAGCATCTGAATGCTAATCAGATGGATTTGGTTGTTCTGTCTGCAGTCTCAAGGCCAATCTCAGATGAAACTATTATACTTGTATGAGCGTGCTTTGTGTCAGGCAGCAATTTCTCCCACAGCGAGCTACACTCTGCCAAGACCCCTACAGACCTCTAAGACGGGGCTCTCCCTGGCTCTCAGACAATCATCAGCAAGAGTCCTAAACATCTCAAATTAAAGTCTTGCAGTGATGGATGACTCTCAATCTCCAGGAGATATTGCGCAGGCTTCTGCTCTGAATGATGGGCAACTCCTCTTCACTCCACTTAGCAATTATTTATATAGATTTGTCTCTGTTCGTTTGTCAGCTTTTTGGACATGCTGTTTCTTCCTCTCTATGGCACAAAAACTGCAGAGGTAAAAAACCTCAGTTTCTGCAGCCTAGTGATGCTGAGGCTTTTTCTGGAAAGCAAACAAATATATCCTTCCCTGTGGTATAGGCATGTTGTTTGAAGTAGTGGTGAAAATAGAAGGAAGGAAGGATGCAGTTACGTGGAGATACCATTTCATATCGAGGACAACTGTTTGGCCCTACGAACATACGAACAAGTGAACTCAGTGTGGTGCGCTACATACGATAGAAACATTTCTTCCGATGCTTGACTTTCTGTGCAGATTCTGAATATTGATCATGTGAGAATGGCAAGAGTTGGAGAAGTCAATGAAAATTACTTTTTTTTTTTTTTTTCAAAAACCCGCATTGACATTACTGAGCTGCTTTTCTTAGCATTTTTACAACTCCACAGAAATGCATTTCCATTCAAAACCATTTCCTTAGAAAGTGTTTTGAGGAAACTCCAAAGTGAGGTTAGTTCTTTGTCTCTCCTTTTGTTAGAGTACTTCATTTATGAACTTTCTCTGATACATGTTTTGAATACTGCAGAACAAAGTCTTAAAATAGCCCAAAGAGCCCCTAGGGCATCCGTGCCTTTGAATACATTTGTGCCATCCCTTTGAGAAATCCACCACAGATTCTCAGTAAACAGTGGGCAGGAACAGTTGTGGTCATAAAAATCACTGGAGGCCATGCACAGGCACGAGTACAAGTGGATGATGGAGGGTGTTTCTTTGCCAATGCCTTTACTCTACTAAATAAAGTTGCTCTCTGTTGTGTCTCCATATTTGGCACGCACTGAATAGCAGGTTTTCATTGCTTGCCAGTATCAGGAAGACAGGCAATTAGCAGGTTATATACGTAATCCCCGCGCTTTGCATTTGTGATGAAATGCTTTCGATCCAACACACATTTAATCACCAGGATCCATCCAAACAATAAACAATCATCTGTGGCTGGACTCGACTCTATAACCTTAAACACAACCTCACCGGCCCCCAATGGCAACTTGCGAAAGATTTTCTGTCACACAGGTGAATGACTATTAGTTTACTGACCCTAGAGGTAGAGGGAGATTGTAATGATTTCTAGAGAGGGTGCTGGGGGCCCTTTCATTACAGCAGCGAGGCAGCACTCCTGCAGCAAAGTGTGAGGTGGAAATAGATATGGAATACTCCATTCCGGTGAATTGATTAAATCTTGCTGATGACTTCAATGCTATTAGCATATTCCTTTTTAAGATATTGGCTTTGAGGAATCAAAGAAATTCCTACATGTTTATTTTCACTTGTTTTGATGTTCAAAAAATGGGATTCCTATGGTGGCCATCCATCAGGTATGATGAAACCGAACACTAAGATGCAATGCTATTTATGAACTTTTGCATTAGGGCTGTTACTAGGCATGGGATGATATGAAATTTTCAAATCATGATTATTGTAGCCGAAATAATTGTGATTCACAATATTATCCCAATAACAATCAAAAAATTCAGAAAACTGGCACTAAAACAACCTGGATAAGTTCCCCCAAAATTAAAATTGACTCATTATCTATTAACTCTTAAGCTATTAACCCTTTAAAGCTGTGCAGATGAAGTTTTGTAGTCCAAAAAACTTTTCTGGAGCTTCACAGCAAAACAGATTTTTCCTTAACAACTGAAGTAGATGGACTTTGACTTAAAATGTACAAAAAAAAAAAAAGCATGAAATGGCTCCATACAGATTTTCTGGCGTAATCCAAGTCTCCAAAAGACCCAAGATTCCAAATTGACTTGAAAAGACATTCTTAACACTCTTTTCAAAGTAAAAATCTTCACTGTCGCTACAACGGTAACAGCGTAAGCATGCACCTCGTCTGAGCAAATACTGTCTTTTCAAATCAGATTGGGATGTCAGGCCTTCGGAAAACTTGGATAACGCGAGATGAGCTGCGTTGCTGTTTTGCTGTGAAGTTTCAGCATGAGTGTGAGTAAATAGTGACTTGAATTTAAATTTTTGGGTGAACTTATCCTTTAAGTTTGGGATTCACTGTATTTGCACACACCCAATTTAGCTTTTTTTGCAGGGGATAAAATAGACAAGCTGTGCCTTCAGCCATGGTGATGGCAGCCTGCGTTTATAGAAAGCTTTGACCCAAGTTGACATCTTCAGTCGACGGCTTTGATGAACCGACAGTTTACAACCCAAAGTTTCTAATGTTTTCAATCAATAGAAAATGAGAAATTCCCACATGATCTAGAATAAGAAAACGCCTTTTTTTGCATGTGTTGCTTGATGAATGACTTTAAATATCAATACATTATCCAAATACTTTGAGTGTTTTTAACAGTGTGTTAAAGGTGAACACGTAAAATAAAATGCCAGGACACTATTTCCATAACACCCAATGATGACATTGACGTTGTTTAACACCACAGTGTAATATCTTAATAAAAGCTACAAATATATATATCTTAAGTCTGTGATGTAAATCATCTGAAGTGTAAATAAATCGTTTTGTCGTGTTTCCCACGTGTAAGACGTCTCTAGCTTGTCAATACAGCAACAGTGTTTCCCTTTTCCTCTTTCCAAGAAGCCTCCGCAATTAATTCTGTCCTCTACTGTATGCCACATAAAATTTTCACTTTTATTCATCCACGTCAAAACTCATCTTCATTTCATTAAAAGAAAATTTGCTCCTTAAATCACATCATTTCCCAGTGCAGCAGACACCACCTTCCTCTGAAGTACCTCTCACAAAATATAACATTTCACATTTTGCTTAACACACTCGAGCAAGTTATCCTCCCCAGCATATAGACTACTTGAAATGCAACCAGCGCAGCATAAATGTTTTAGTCTATTTCCCATCTGTTCAGTAATTCTATCACAGTCTCTTACACCAAATTCATGTATCATTTCAGTCTCGGTGCATATTGTAGAGGGCAAAATATTCAATATAGACATTTTAAGAGGAGCGAAAACTCCACAAAATGACAGCTGAGACTATACACTGATGGAACAAAAAGGATATATACATTAGGAAACTGCTTCGTATGATTTACAATATCTAAGGTGTAATTCAAAGTCTGTGTGCACAGAATGGCTTCCGAAGGTGCTGAAGTTTAATTTTAAATATTTACCCATAGAAACTGCTTCTTCTGGTATCTCCTCCTCTTATCGCTATCATGCCAGAGAGGAAAATTACATCATAACTTACTGGAGTAGAACAGAGGCTGAGCTAGCACAGCAGCAGGCAGCTGTTTGATATGAGAGGATGGGAGTTAACTGCAAAAAGTCAGTTGCACCTACCCATGAAATATCAGCCTGCTCATTTATATTATTATCAGGTTCTGAGTGTATATACTAAGGTTAGACTGTGAGTCTTGTCACCCACGGCTGATATGATGGAGGTTCCACTCTGTAACCACTGCTACCTTAAAGTCTGTTCAACATGCCATGGAGCTTCACTTCCTTTTCACTGATTCACTTATTTTTCATTAATAATAACTATGCTTTTTGCACTAACCATTATTTCACTGTTCTGCTTATAATTTAAAAGCCGCAAACGTAATATAAACTTTGAGCTGTAGAGATCAGAGAGCATTTGCACATTTCATCCCATTTGGTATAATGTAATTAATTACATATATCTTTGTCAATTCTAAACATAATTTTTCAACTTGAGAACGCCGCAAAAAACTATTGACATATAAGACTGAAAATGTAAATGAGAAAGACTACACACCCAAAGACTACACACCCAATAGTCACAGTAAGTGACATTGTCTCGTTTAGCGCTCATCAAAACCCAGAACTGGAACCTTGCAAAGTCAGTCCCACAAATTAGCTAGGCCACAAAACTGACAAACTTGTTGTTTGCATAAGTCATTTGTTGTGATTTTCACTGTTTTTAATACTTTTTCCATGCCAACACAACAGCCATGTTGGTGTTGTTGACATCTATTGTGTGAGATGATTTAATTAATTGGGTGGTTTGCACAAAAAAAAGGTACTTTCCTTTCTTCATGACAAACTACGATTTCTTGCAGAATTATGTTTTTTTTTTAAATTGACAAACATCATGTATATAATTCATGGCACACCTCAAACAATATCAAAACATTTTCTCTCGCCATTAACCACCAAGCATATATTTTACAAAATAAGTTTCAATGAGGCAAAACCAGAAGGGTCAAGTCTTCACCTCTCTATAGCTACAGGAGAGATGGGTGAATCTCTGGGGCTGGCTGCCACAAAATTTCGTAGATCTGGCATAAAATGCCAGATATCAGAACAATACACATGGTAATGGAATGTAGCTCCTGTTGTTAACATTACCTTGCAAAAAAGCAGAAATTTGAAACCAATCCAAAACGTTTGTTGGAGCCACACAATCTGAAGTGTTGCTCTGAACTGTGGTCTTAGATGAGAGCGTAAGGACAAAGAAACACTTCCCTCTGTGTTCATTCATGCTTATCTTCCAACAAATGCCTTAGTGGGAAATGTCATCGAGGAGATAGGGGGACATTGTCATCCGTTTCTTAGTTTATAATTCAGAAGAGTGCCGATTTAACATAAAATTACCCATTCACCCCCCCTTGCACCTAAATCATTGTGACTCGTAAGGACATCTTTTTTTGTGTACTGGGTTTTTTACTTAACAGCTTACCATTTCAAACAGGGTCGGCCCTTATGCCTTATATAAACCATGAACCTGGGGAGTGATAAAGCATTGCACTTCTTCCATTAAATAGAATAAGAAATCATCTTGACAGACCCTAGATCTTGGCCTGGGTGTGTCTTCTTATGAGCGAGACTTCCTCAAGGTCAGCATGATCGTACTTTCCTCAGTGTGTGCAGTGTCTGTGATGAATAGGACACGATGTGAGAGGGAGAGGAAGTGAGGGCCGGGGAGTGGGGGGAGGCTGAAGATTCGGGGGGGGGGGGTTAATGTATTGTGTTTACCTGTAAATAGAGGCCGCAGAGTGTTGTGTGTTTCCAAGTTTGGACCAAGATTGAAGAGACAGTGCAGAGCCCTTTTAATTGTTAATGTCACAAATTCCAGAGGAAGACATAACACTTTAGTTAATCGACATCTAAAATAAAACAAGTCACATGACTTTATCAAAAAACACTCTATAATATGCTTATTTGTTTTGACGTCAAATATGTTTAAATAAACTTTTAAGGACAACAAAACTATTCAGTTGGCTTATGTTCTTGAAAAAAATAAGTTGTCATGTGAAATACATAATTGAAATTGTCCTTTGTCAACATAGTGCCTATCATCTGAGAATACATTTGTTTTGTCTAGCTAAGACAAGACAAAGAGTGGACATTTTTATCTCAACCTTGAACTAGTTATGCAGCAACCAGACAAAACAAAGTATGAGAATAATCAATCTAGCACACCAGGTGAGGGAGTGTTTTTGTTATTTTGTATAAAGACAGATGGGAAATGTTGGAATACAGAACAACTCAAACTGTTTCACTTGAAAAGTCCTCTCTTGTGTATGCAATACATTCAGTTTTTTTTATTCACAGAGAAGTTAATTTGAGTTTTATTAAAGAGTCTAAATAAAAGTAGACTGGATTTTTCCATAACAGGTTTCTTTAAAATATTGAATTAAGTTTCAGAACTTAAACTAAAAAATATCATATAGGGCAGGGAGGGGGGCTTCTGTACAAGTGCAGGTGGGAATATGAAAGAAAGTTTACTGAGTTTGAGATGACATAAGACCATCTCATCTGAAAGTAAGTTGAGTACTAACATGGGACAATTCAAAATTGTCCAGTGTTGGTACAAGATGACAAGAAGGCAGCCTTACTGTGGAGGGCAGAATCATGTTTCGAGAGTGCTTCAAAGAAAATAATAAGAAGAAAACGGCATTTGAAAAGGAGAGGACTGGAATCGAGAGAGTCTGGATTTTGACAATCAAATGCTTTGGTCAGTGCTACAGAGAGATGAAAATGTGGCAACAGCATCAAACAGTCCCTCTTGCCTTGAACAAAATCTAAACTGGTTGGCATTACTGGTGCCAGGGCCCCGATATGGAACTGAACAGAATCAAAAAATGGACAGCACAAACTGAACAAGAAATATGTTTTAGTCATCTTTCAGTCATGTTATTGTTGTTGGCCATGATACCATAGTGGTAGTGAATGTTGATGTGAAACATGTGGTTTACATGTACAAAAAAAAAAAAAAAAAAAAAGATGGATGTGTGTTGTGTCTACCTTTGTATTTTATGTGCTTTTGTGTCTGCATACTTGCTGTGTCAGCATCTATTTGTTAACACATGCAGATCGTGGTGCTTACACAGGTGCTGCACCTGCTTTATCCTTTTACATAAAATTAAATTATCATATTTGTATGCATTGCAAAATTCCTTAAACAACTGTTTGTTGTTTATATAAGGTATGACACTGTATGTCATTGCCATAGGCGCCGACATAATACAGGATCATACATCATTAGACCTTGTGCTCAAAGTTATAGTCATAAAAAGCACTGAAGGGACCGAATCTTTAAGATGCCTTTAAAAAGTGTTGGATCCATCACTGCCTGGAAAAATGTCTACTGACTACAACTGGAAAGTTTTGGATGCGATATGGCTTGTGATATGTGCATTTCTGTCTTTATTAATGGTGGAATTTGTGCTGTTTGGATTGGCAGAATATACATTAGACTGCACAGATGTCTGTGTATTGAACCAAGTAAACTGCATCTCTAAGTGTTCATGCACATGATATGAAGGCTCGACGTTGTAGTCTTCAACAGATTGGCTGGATTTCTCAATTCTAAATGCATATAAAGAGCATACATGAACACAGGAGTGGCCATCGTTCTTACTAAACCTCCAAGGTTCATTTTTACTTTTCTTCATCTGAGCAGAACGATGAGTCAGGAGAAGCAAAATTCAAGACTAAACCCCTGAGGCACTCTGCTCTGTATTTGACAGCTGTGACCTAGCCTGCTCAGTTCTGCTGATGAGCAAGGGTCCTTTGACTTCATTGTGTAGAGCATAAACAATGTGCACAGTACCCTTGTGCAAGCAAGGCCTCCGCCAGCCCCATCTCCGTCTGTCTACACAATCCACTGGACTGACAGATCCATCATCTTGCTCATATAGAGCCATAAATCACTCGGGTTATGTTTTGAGAAACATCTTAACTTTAAATTGGATAAGTTTTGGATTCAATAACTTGCAGTGACATCAGCTGCATGGTGTTATCTAAAATGTGTACAGGAGCCGTTCCTTACCTTAATTACCTGAATGTGTGGGAGGTTTGATCCAAAATGAACTGAGCACCTGCAGTAACCTGCACCTGAGTAAGCACTGACGAAGGTACAGTATCAGATGTAGAAATGTAATTTCAGGTCTTCTATTTTTAGAAACAAATCCTCAGAAACACCTAACTTACCTACACAATGCTATTCCCCATTAATCACTCTTTTGTTGTGGTGATTACACAAGTATAATTTCTTTGCTATAAAATTCAACAAAGTTTCAAGTTTCCGTTACATTTGACTCATTCTCAAAAACGTTTGATGAAGATGGGTGCTGCATTACATTGTTTAAGTACTAATACTCAACATGTTTACAGTTTTTAATAATATTAAACTTTGGTCAGTACAACCTGGACATCTGCCACCTAATCAGGAATTTGTTTGCAGTGAAAACAGTATTCATAATTTCAGAAGTTAAGGTACTCCGTGGAGTTCTCTTGTAAATAAACAGAAGTTTAATGCAAAAGCATCTTTGAGGTCTTAGGAGATTTCAACATTCCTGCGTTTTTGTGGCAGTACCACCACCTGTTGAAGTTAAGGAGCTGAGAGATCTGTTGTCACAATTTTTGGTGCACTGCACTTGATTGATTCAAAACATAACAGAACAAATGAGATGCAGGAGTGAAACTGTCAGTGTGCATTTGTTTCACAGTGCTTCAAAACTTTCAGCACGACGAGAAAAGTTACTTTTAATTCACTCCAAACCAAAATGTTGGGCTACATTCTTTGATTACTTGTTTGGAAGATCATAGTTTTGCCTCTAACTAAAACTGTCTGTGAAGAAAGCGTTGCTTCCTGTTTTATTATGCAGAACTCTGCTGGCTTCTGGCTAATGCATTCTGCCATGTGGCACATTTACTTTTAATCCATAATGCATTCGCTGTACATACACAGAAAACTAATAAGAGCACTCTGGTGCATTGATATTATGAGATCATAATAAGCCAAGGTCGGTGATCATGGTTTAAATAAAAGAAAGGAATACATGCTCTTAACTTATATACACTAAAAAAAGCAAAACAATCACATGTATTTCGATTAAGAAAAGCCCTTGCATATATAAAGTGATCTTTCACCAGCCATTTTACATTCAGTATCTGTTTATTTCACTCCTGTGGAAAACCATTTACACCTCAAAGAAAAGTTCAAACACACTGCAGATGTTTTTGTGTGTGTGATAATTAAGCCTCCACATGGTAATGCATGTGAGTGCCTGACATTTGTCCATTTAGATGCACAAATCATGCGTGATAACTGTGTAGAATAAAATAAAAAAAGATAAATAACTGGGATGTGACTCGCTCAAGGAACACATGGATGATCTGTTATCTTATCACATGAGCATGAATTACATAATTAACAACTGCTCTGGGGAAATCATGATTTCAGGCTTGAAGCTGCTGGAATAGCACATAGTGTCATCGCTTCAGACAGATGATGTCTCACAGTAGCTGCTCATCAACCCGTAATCAATTCCTTTCCTCACTTTAGTAATTCACACATTTTTTTTCACTTATGCAGCAGACTGTCACTGAGACAGACCAGTTTGCTACAATTGACTTAATTTCCACAATTTTTATGGCAGCATTTTCTAAAACCATAGCAAAATACTTACCTTTACACATGTGGAGATTGGGGCTGAGGTCAAACTTATCCAACCATTCTTACTTGAAACAAGTGCTGAAAGATTGTTCCCTATGTCATCACAGTATCAGATTACCTGTGCATATTTTACAGTCTAAAAAAAGAGTTGGCTTTGAAAAAAAACTATAGAATAGGTTTTATATTCACTTCAGCTCACAGAATTATGGATAAATAACTTCTTTTTTTCTGGGAAGGATTTACCTCTTTTTGAGGAATTCACATGAACCTGCTCCAGTTTGAATACGTGAAAATAGCTTTTCAAAGTTTACTTGCTAACTGGGACTGAATAATGTAGGGGAGAAAAAAATGCAGAATGTGAAGTTATTCATAAGCCTTTTACAGCCATTGTCAGCATTAGACTCCATCTATTCAATATTTCAATGCAGCTTGAAAAGAATAAAGTACAAATGGAGAGGGAGAGAGCGAGAAAGTTCCTCCCTGTGGGACTTTTAGGGCCAGTGTTGTTGCCACACAGACCGAAGATACCGCATACTATCTGAAGTAGAGCATAATCCTTTCTGAAACTCAGCCAGTACAGTATGCGAGAGGTGTTTCAATTTCTAAGATGTAATAAAAGCATTTCTGTAAATATTTTGCTATCTCAAATCCGGCAGTGAATATTCTTACTGTTAAATACAGGAGTTTCTATTGTGAGACACGGTCATGAATTTTTAACGAGTGGCTGTCACTTCTTCTCAACTTAATGTGACAACACGCACACACAGACAATGACAAATAAAGTTTTTAACACTGAGGAAACTAAGTGGCACTGACAGACCATCAGACAAAGGACACAGTTGAGTTTCTAAGTAGACAAAACATTAACTCCTGTACCCATGCATGGGAAAAAGTGTTTCTATTTTGTTTCTATCAGTGTGAGTCATGAAACTCAAGTGTACTCCAATTGTGTATGCCACACCATTATACAGCATTGACCCAGTGAGACAGAGCCATTGCAGAAAAGACTAATTCTTAATCTCGGATATTGCTTTCTCATTATTCTCTCTCCCTCTGGCCTCTTGCATGATAACTGTTTGATTAAGGCAGTTATGTCACTTGAGAGCCTGAAAGAGCCCACCTTTTAATATTACCTGGCTGACTGATTATACCGGCACTGCTTGAGGCTAATAATGTTGAACTGTGATGCACGATTATGAATGCTGATGGGTCCTGTGTGACAAAGTAGCCTTCACAACTCTCAAATATTAATCAATAAACAATGCAAATTAATTTTCCCAAACACCACCAACTGGATCTGACTGCCAATTCATTTTTAAGGGTGAGGATTTTGACCATTCACTTGGGATGGGTATAGTCAGGATTTTATTGGTACTACTGCTTTTATTGATACTCAGTTTGGTTCTTTGTCAATACTGTTCTCAATTCTTTATCATAACGACATCATTTCTTAATGTATAATTTCGGAAAACACTAAATTTAGAACAGGAATACAATTGAATTTTTGAATTATATCTATATTGATTCTGGAGCAGTGACAGCAGTGTTTGCAACAGCAACACTTCAACAGACCTATTAAACAACCTGAACTGTCAATAAAATAAAGAATATTCCTGACATCATAATACTGAGTGAAGTTTAGAAAGAATGAAGAACACAGATATCAATCAGTATCAGTCCTCCTCCCTTTACTGATGTGATTCACTCCCTGCAGGTATCACTGGTGGAGGGAGGAGGAGCTAGTTTGTCTCAGCTGGCAACAAAGTTTCTAAGAATTTGCCTAATTCTAAGATACCACTTCGTGGCAATCTAAGCTAAACAGAGTACAGACAGCTTTCGTTTTAGCGTACCGATAGCTACCGGTAGGATGTGGAGCTAGTGCGCTTTGCGAGTGGATAACATAGCAGCGGTGGATGTAAAACTTCGGACAGAGCATATTTAAAATATCACTTTCTACATGTTTATGCTTGTTGAACAGGTGTATTGATAAACTATGGGCTTTTACTCACAAAGGTTTAATTGCAGAATCATTAACATTGGAGCTGATCAAAACTCCAGTATTCACAATTTTGCCCTGGGGCCCGTCTAACAGTGGGTTTCAGTACCCATTCCTACCATTTACCTTTCTAGTTCAATTCCAAAGTAGGCTGTGTAGCAAGAGACATTATTGCAGCTGCCTTTCAAAACTAAAATTTAAATATTGCATCATTCATCTGCACTGAAAACTGGAATGAGTACAGAAAAAGCAGTATTACACTTCAGTGAAATAAAGAGACTACCTTCAAGAATGCAATGCTTTGATTAAACACTCTGGGAATAAGTGCTGAAAAACACAAGTGCTCAAGTAGCTTTCTGAATGCCTTTGAGGTCAGATCACTCCACTTTAATAGTGAGGCTCAGTTGAGGGTCCTTTAGATTATCTGTGATTTGAGATGGGGGCTTGGCAGCCTGAAAAAGGACTCTCAGGAAGGAGGAGGGCCTTGCCAGTCAAACTGTGCTCAGAGATGGAAAACTCTCAAAGGGATAGGTTATCAGACAATAAATAAAGACGACTGTTGTAGCTTGTTATTTGTTTATAAAGTCTGTCTTTGCCGGCAGACGAGCATCAGATTTATAAGCAGTATGTTCCAGTGTGCTGAATATATAAAAAATAATACTTCCCTTTTAATTGAAAGCCCATCACCCTTGCTACCCCTAATGCTCGCTGTCAGCTTTGTGCCTCATATTGTTTTCAGTAATCAGAGCCAGATGACAGCAGGCAGTGGAAGTGGCAAATAAATGAGATCACAACCGTTTCAAAGCGATAATCCCGTAGAACATCCACCTCAAAGTCACTCACTCTCAAAGTGGCTCCTCTCCTATTTGCACAAAAGGTATCACAGGTTAAAGTGGACCTTTTTTTGCTGGCACTTATCTGAGAGTAATATCACCCAGCAGCACGGAGCGCATTGCTGCAAACATCAATAGCTCGCAGTGCCCATTGCTAAAGGGGAGGAAGATGAGATTCCACGAGGCGTATCGTTTATATCACATACTGTGGACACTGAGGGCTGCCTGAGGCAAAATCCTAAACACTTTCCCTTCTCTCTTTTCTTTTGATCTGTGTTAATTAATTAGATAATTTTTACACTAGATTCTAATGTGTGTGATGCGCATAATGGTCCATTAGTTTGAGATTATACTATCGGACGACTGAGTTTAACACTCACAAAGTCAATAAAAAACTAAGAGGAAACGTTTACTGCTTTGTTTGTCAGTCCTTTTACATGAACACTCTTCCCACTGCGATGTTCCTCATTCACTCTAAAACTCTCATAGGCATATAAAAATCATGCACACTGTTCACAGATGCACACGTTGATGAACACGGCCATTAGGGTAGCGCGCACACACACACACACAGAAAACACAGAGAAGCATTAGCATAACCAATGTGATGATCATAGCTATACATCAGTGAGTTCCAACCCTAATGCCTTTTGAGTTTATCTTTGCCCTGATAATGAGGCTCAGCTTAATGTGACTCTGTGTGCCTAATAACCCATAACACCATGAAAAAAATATTTGTTTTTGTCTCTCTTTCCAGTTTTATTTTGCGGCACAGCTGAGCAGAAAATGGACAGCATGTAGGAGAAAGAGTAGGAGACATTGAAAGCAAGGTTAAAATAGAGCAAGCTGAGGAGGAGTTGAGGTTGACTGGAGGCCAGAGCGTGGTTACCTGTCTTACGTTGGCTCACTCCCACCCCGACCCCCCTTGACAGAGACTGGAGACCAGAGAGTTCAACTGCATCATTTTAGGTTCACTGACTTGGCAAAATCCAGCGTTTAATGAAATTAGGTCCAGAGTGCTTCGTCGGAGGGTTTCATTTCAAGGACATAACTCCAATAAAAGGAGAAATCAGCTCGGCTGCATTACGGATGTGATATTTTTGTTCAAGCTTCCACCACATACTTTGCACTTATTTTTTCCATTTTAAAAATAGAAGATTTTATGTCTGGCTTCTCTGCATCCAGATGAGTCATAACACACAAGAGTAAATACCCAATGAGCATTTTTCCATTGAAGAGGCATTTAAAAAAAACAGCTTTGGTCACCAATGAAAAGACATTCAGTTGCTTCAAACGTAGCCTCAGAAGTGAAAGTTTTGTCACAGACTATTAAAGACTTTGATTAATTGTTCAGATTTAGACTAGATGTCACTGACATTTACAGTACTGGCATTCAACTGAAAAATTTGGATGTGGTTTCTTAGTCGGCTCCAAAATGACAATAGGCTATTAATTGCACATTGTAGAGGATAAAAGGCATTTTTGAAGCAATTTCTGCTTGTCATTAGTATCGAAATATCGATACGTCGATACTAGATGATGACATTTTTCTCAATACTCTTTTTTCACAGTATTAATACTCCAGTGCTAGCTAGTTTAGATACCCCCCTCTCCAACAGCTAGTTGACATCTTCACCGCTGTAGTGGCCATACAGTCCCACCTCCTCCAGAAATAAATTAACTTAGATGCTGTTTAACATAGAGTACACAAACCTTGTCATATTTATCTTTTCATAAAAAGTCAGAAATGTTATGCCCCCAATGTTGTGTTAATTTTCCCCATGATATTGAATATCAATATTTTACAAGGTATTGTATCAAAGTTAGAAATTCCAGTATCATGACAACACTAAATCCTGCAATATTATATACATTTATATATTATATATATATCGCTGGGATTGAATCTCTTGGTCTCCTGCATCGCCCCCACTGTGTGCACAGGGCCTCCAGACTCAAGTTTATTATTGTCTATTTTTTGTTTGTATGTTCCACTTTGTTAAGCGTCCTTGGGTACCCTGAAAGGCGCTATATAAATTAAATGTATTATTATTATTATTATTATTATTATTATTATTATTATTAATAATAATATTGATTTAAACCGCCAAGGTCAAAAATGGAACCACCAACCCTTTGACTCTGTTGCGCCACAACAACCACATGTACACGTCTCATGACTGTTCGATTTCTTAAGCTTGTGCACTTTGCTCCACAAGTTACTCCATTACGGCCAATTTATATTAGTCAAAGCTCTAAAACACTTGCACATGTGCTTTACAGCAGTAAATGTAATGTCTTATTATACATGAATGTATAAGACTGCTCCCATTACCATGTCCTGGAAGCTTTTTGTTGGCAGCTTACAGCTTACATAGTTGATATGTTTGACATTTTATATGAAACATTAAATGCGTTGAAATTGTGTTTTCATGTGGAACATATTTCGCCTTATTAATATATCTATTTCAACCTACAAATCAGCAAATTATCAAATGATTAAACATCTTTTTGTTTGACATAATTATGTTGTCATCACATTTAGCTGGTTGAAAAGAGGGCAAAAAGACATCTTAGATGTTCAGACCAAATATTTCCCAGTTTTTAAACAAGAAATCATGTTGAAATCCCAGTTCGTGCTCACTGGGTAGTATAGTAAAGAGATCAAATCGATGTAAATCAGATTTGTGTTCTTCAAGTCAAAGAGTCATGGCCAATAGAGGAATACTTTAAAAAGCCAATTTACACCACATATGTTCTAGCAGTGATTTTCATCCATTCGTGTCTCAGAAAAAGACATGGCTCTTATTTAAATCAATTGTTCTGTCAACATCAATTCAAGCGGGTGACTCAGCTCTGTCATATTTTTATTACTTCAAATAGCACCATCTGCTTTTGCGTTTGAAGTTTGCTTTTTTTTCCCACATAAGTTCTAAACATGCGATTGTTGCACAACACTAAGGCCATGGCTCCACAGTGACAGATGCCAAGTTGACCCAAGCAAACAGATCTGAATCAATGTCAACAAGTATGTGCGATACGGGGAATCTGCTCGCAGCCAAATTCCCTGTTGTTATTGGAACAAATTATGCATCGCCCGTGGTGGAATCTTCCAGCTGGACAAATAAGTAGACAGACTTTCTGATGATATGACAGCCAAATAAGACAACAAAAGTAGTGAAAATTTCATTAAAGCTTGGAAGGTAAAGTAGGGCTGACAGATAAAAAATACAACAAAGCAAAGAGCATCACAGCAGTTGCACAATGGACACCGCACTTTAGAAAACAAAAACAAGGAATCAGACTCCTGGCAATTTACGAGCATGGAGCCCTTTCAAGTCTTTGCTCTGATCTTAGCCCTTCTCTAACACAACTGACATTTCGAAAAATTTGATCACTCTTGCAGAGGGAACTTCAATAGATTACCTGGCAAATATGGCAAAAAAAAAAAGTCATATTGTTATTATTCTGACAGTTTTGTGATTGCGATATGATTCACTGCGAGTATGAATGAAAAAAATAATAAAAATCATGACATTTATTGGGTTCTGTAGCAAACAAACATGTTTTCTTACATCTGGTGAAAAAGATTTTTAGGCCAGGATATCTCTGCAGCACGTCGGCACTTCATTAAAATGCCGTTTGGTCACACATTTTTATCTTTATCAAAACATTGCTGCTTCTTGCTATTTAGATATTGCACTTCAGATTATATGTTGGTTAACTGTGCAGCCCGAATGGAATCTTAACTTAATAAGTATATGCAACTCTATTGGGAGTATTTCCAGTGATGAGTTGAGACACCTATTTGATATATATTGAGAGACAGTGGGTTGTAAAATATTTAGCCGCTGTTATGACTTTCCTAACTGCTGAAACTCAAGCTTTGATTACACAGAACCATTAAACATGGATCTCCACTCGCAAATTATTGTAATATAGCAACCACTGAGTTGTCATTGGCAACCAGTAATAGATGTCTGAATGCCAGACGTCTAAGTGACTACTTAGTACGCTGTGCATTATAGGTAAGGCTTGTCATGATAAAACAAGGTCTGAACAGTCTGTAGGCTTTGCATTGACCATATCATGAGCTAAAAATACAAAATGTCGACAGGCAGACTCTTTGCTTTCGACTGAATTTACATGTCAGTGATATTTTCTGTGAATGACACCGTTTACTGCATGAATGTGACACTGTACACTAATGACCACACCGATATGATAATAATAAAGTAATGACAATATATTAGATTCCATTTAGAATTGGTTATTGTTTCTGTATCAGCCTCGATTTAAGCTCTGTTACTCATAGACGTATCAAAATTAGAAGTGATCAGCTGGCATCTGTACTCCATGGAATATCGACACTAAAACACTGGCAGGATTGGAGCTGCTCACTGGTTCATTCAGATTCCTGCCATTAAAGATCAGAGGTGTGGTTAATGGTGTATGATACTAACATTGTACTGTGCCTCATTCCAGCAACTTTGTCTGTTTATTGACCTCCAGAAAAGTTGTTTAAGAGCACAATAACACTCTTGAAATTCCCCTAATTTATCTAATACAGTCTTGTAAAGACCTTTACATCTCTCTTGTGATTACGCTGTTCCCTCCACATTTATGCTTTGACTCAGATCCAAAATGAGATTGGCACTCTTTTGAAAGGGTGAAGGGGACACAAAAAAAACAAGTGAAAATTGGTACAAAAGACTTGTAGAATAACAACAACGCTGTAACGCATGGGTCTTCTGTTGATTTCATTTGATTCCTCGCAGACACAAATTTGTTTGCTGACATTCTGACACTTTACAACAAGGGAAATATCGATTTGTAGACTCAAGGGACATTTGTTTAACTATCTGCAGAGCAACCTCCACACACAATCTGAAATCTATCAAAATTTTGAGTGCAGAAAATGTATCTATTTCTCAATCACATAATTAGAGCAAGACCAGCAAAGCGGCATACTTCTGGTTGAAATTGGCCCTTTATCACTCATCCGTCCTTTATCTCATCCCCATCAAATTAGCCAGCCATATAGAAATGCCTGTTAAACCTGCACACTATATTTTCATTAAACTGGCCTGTGATGTTTATTTTTATTAACTGTTCATTAATGCCCATAATGTATCCCCAAGCTCTCACTGCTCCAGAGACGTGCCATGTGCCCCCTCTGCCTCGCAGGATTTTTTCTTTTCATGTCCTACAGCCCATATTCTCTGTTTCAGCCATTGCTTGTATTAATTAGTGTCACGTAGGGCGAGCAACAGGAGCAGTCAGATAACGAGATAGGTTTTATTTAAAACCTTAGTTAAACATTAATTATCTGAAAACCCTCATTTGGAAGAGTGACTCAAAAGGAAGGTACTGAAATGTCTGTTAAAACTGTTCAATGTATTCTATGGCCGCATGAATGCATAACTACTCCAAGCTAAGTGCTTGGATTGAGTGAGATAGTACCACTGCAAGATCTACTGGTCATTTACAACATTGTTACCAATATTAAGCAGTTCATATCATGAAACCTTTTTTGAGTCCTATAAATGTTTCGGGTGCAAACGTGAAGATATTTGATTTTAATACAAACACTAACTATTGGCAGGTTTAGCCCAAAACAAGAAAACTTGAAAAACCCAATATGTTGAATGGTACTGTACAAGCAGTCCCCCCATCACTGGGTTCTGATCACATGTACCACGTGATTAATGAACAGGGAAGGTGAGCAAAATCACCTGATCAGAGAGTGACATGTTGGACAGCTTGTATACCAATTTGTTCCACACTCTTCTTTATTTTTCACAGCAATCCATCATGGCTTTATGAGTAGAGATCATCTGATAGGACGTTTTACAAACTTTCGTTATTAGCATAACTTTTCTTCAATAGTGGCCGATGGCAGTGCAGCCTCCAATAGTCACATACAAGTCTGCTTTATTTGCAAATTAAGAAGATAAGGTTATTGTTATAGTGTGGTATTATTACTATATCGCTCCTCTGCCGAAAGCATTCCGTCTCTCTTTTGCTCGCAAGAATGGTCCTTTTATTGTTAAGATTGTTATGGTAGGCTTTTTAATTACTTAAGTTTTGTCTGTTGAATTATATAACGTTTTTGCATTTTCCCCACAAATAATGGCCAAAAATATCTAAAAAGCTGTAAATTTAGGAAACTTACAGAGCGGCACGATTAATTAAAAAAATATTTAAAATCCCAAAACAGCCAAGTGCAATATCCAAATCACAGAAGATCCAAATGTTTTTGATAAAGTTCAACTACATAATAAAACAGCATCTTTATAAAGTAAGGTAGTGCTGCAGAGATGCCCTGGGCTACAAATCCTGTTCTCCTGATGTAAGAAAACATGTTTGTTTAGCCCCAGTAAAAGTCGTCATCATCATGATTGAACAGTTTGTACAGTAAAAATACAAATTTTAATGCAAAATCACGATTCCAACTAATCATGAATTGTATCGCAATCACAATATCCGTCAAAATAATCACTTTTTTTTAAAACATATCGTGTGTGAAGCTTGAAAAACTTGAACTAGAATTAGAAAAGCAAGGTTTTATTCAAACAGCAATGTAAGAACACAACTGCGGTATAATTTTTCCCCATATTGAAATGCAACTTGAATCATTCATGTAGATTTTAATGGATACGGAACAGAAAAATGTAAACAAAATATAGCACATAGCCATATTGAGGAGGGGGGTTGTTATCGGCCAGTAATCAGTGAATGTCTCTTTCCTGCTCTAAACTATTGTTATTATATTGGCCTTTAAAAATCCACCATCAGTTTGCCTCTAGTTATAGGTCATGGTCATATAATTTTTCCATATGTTGCAGGTACCAAGTTATCCCGCAACACAATACTGAACATTTGATCCATGCAACACCAATCAACAGTTTAGTCCTGTGCCACACAGGTTAATTAACACACACATCAATCCTTCATACACACTGGTTAATGTTTATGTACAAAAAAATCTAATGTTAATAGGCTGCTCTCTGTAGCAGGATTCTAGTGGACTCCCTGCAGCTACTCTGCCTCTGTCATTATTTCTTGCAACAGATGAAGTCCAGCAACAGCAATACCTGTGGAGGTTGTTTACCCTGAATCCGATAAATACAGCTTGTTATAGTTTACCCATGTATGCATGTATTCTTTTGGTCAGCACACCATTCCCATTACCCTTACAGTTGCAACATGAATAATACGGTAAAAAACATGGCATGAAATCCTGTATTTCATTATCTAACATGCAACTATTTTCTGTAACTATTGTTTGTCTGTGATCCCAGGAGTGTGCACTTAGATATTCAAGGAAAATAGATAATTGATAACAGATGTAAGAAAAGAAAGTCTTAAATGTGTTTTTTTTCTGATGGAGTGCATGAGTCAAAAAGGTGTTCTGCCTACGGAGTTTAGCGGATTCAGCTGAGTTTAATGTAGAGTGGAGGGGAAGTTCTGTGATGGAATAATTGTGATCTCCTTATCCTCCTTTTGATGTTCATCCAATTGATGTAGACTACTGAATCCATTTGAGGCATTAAATAATTAAGCAAACCTTTCTCAGAGTTAAAAATGTCCTCATTATTTATTCTAAATGCTTACTAGAGGACAGCAGATGTGCCCTAAAACATCATCAGAAATGATTAAAATGTTTTTGGAAACCAACTTCTCTTTTTTACAAAAAACTCAACATGGGTATGTTAATATAGTTAAGTGGAATATTGTCAAATGCTGACAAAACCTACATTTACACATTTGCTGTTAGAAGTTTAGACAGTACTTCGAAAATATGCATGTATTCTATTAATTCACTGTTTCTACACATTGCTTTGATAATTACCAAAACAATGATCATACTGTATAACTCTATAACACATGTTGCATTAATGCCAAACAATCCAATTTTTTTTAATGAAGAATTTATACCATCATATGGATGATACTCCATCCAGCCTGTTCTTTTTCTGCCTCTGAATTATCTAGAGTTCATTAGGCTTTGGCTGACAGCAACTGCCAGTTCACCTTTAAGTGTGCTATGCTATTTCTGTGGTGCAATGCAGTCCTATCATCAGTAATGTAATGTGTTTTCAAGAGAATTCAATTTACACTATAGTTACCTGCTCAACATAAGCTGCATACCCTCGACTCACAGTTGCACACCTCTACGTCCTCACAATCTGGCAACTATAAAATTTATGTTTTTATTTTAATTCTTGTATTTTTTAGTTAGTTTTGCATGTATTATTTAAGTTCTTGCTACTTTAAATCTCTCTGTGTTTTGATCTTTGTTCCCTCTACTTCTGAATTATTCCTGAGCTGTTCCGAGTTGGCACTAAATGCCAAAATGTTAACTGAAACATTAAATCCACTTGACAACTCACACAGACAGCCCTGTTTGTCAGCAGAGACTGTAAAATGTATAATTAGCCTCAATTCCACTCATCAGTCTCTTATCAGGTACTTCTACCGGCATTGATAGCACCCACGGTGTTGGCATTACTTAGGTCTTTGACTTTCGTCTTTGTTTTAAATGAAAATGTCAAGATGTTTTGAAAGCTGCCCTACTCACACAGACTTTAAAAAGACTATAATTTGACAGCGTAACCAAGTGTACAACTAGACTCATACAAAAGATTTGTTTTTTGTTTTGGTCGCATACTGTGTAACTTCTAATGTTATTATTTTGCAAGAGACTTTTAACTCCTGGTGACAACACAAAAAACAATTCTATTACATTCTAGTAAAGTAAGCAGGATTGACCATGTAATACTGGGCAAAAAAAGGTTCATGCTGGCAGTTAGCTCACACAAAAGAAAAATAATAATTTTTCATGAACAGATCAAATTTGACACCTAAAACTTTTTTAAATCTGCACCAGACAAGCTGAAATATTTGAATTTATCATTGTTTTCTTTACCCAGAAAGTGTAAACCTTGAATATATCTGATAAGTTATTGTTGTTGCCTTCAAACAGCCTTCAAAGAAGAGACCAGCTTTCTTTTGCCAGGCTTGATTCTGAACTCTGCATACACTTTGAGTACATCAGAGCACAATTCTTGACGTGTTGAAAAATGTGTTTGTACAAACATTAAAAGCTGTGATGCAGTCATTAATCGGTACTGTACATGATTTCTATCTTGCAGGCTAACTTTGTGATTTAGGCTCATGAGGAGGATGAGTTTCACTTCAGATAAATGTTGCCTAGCTCCAAGAGACAGTGAAGGAATGACTGATGTGGATCCAGATATTTCTCAGCCTTCACTCCTCTAATGAATAGCAGATGATAAAAAAAGGCCAGAGCAGGCATCCCTGACCACAATGATGGAGTACAATTGAGTGGCAATGCCAAAGTAGCAACGTGCAGAGGAAGATTATTGGTATCAGACCACCAACACGTGGGTTTAAAGTTACATGAGGACAGGCACGTTCAGCTCCTGCGCTATGGATGTATTTACAGTGCTGGGGAAGGGCCTAGATAGGAGAAAGCAAGGTGTCACTCAGGACTATATCCATGCAGGGAAAATTGATGGCAGGGGCAAGAAGGAAGGCAGGAATGATGAAGCCTTTCACTGCCACCAATCCATATCAGTGTGTCCAGGATAGCTGTGGCATCACACTGTGTGTAGACAGTGTGTATACCGTGCATTTCCCCTTCCCCCTGTGCAATGAAAGTAACTAGGCTGATACCTTTAGTGAGAGAAAACTCTGCAAAGCCTCTATTTAAGTCCAGATGGTAAATGCAGCATAACCCCCAGGGATTAGATTTCAGTTTTTTTTTTTTTTTTATTTGAAAGGACTGGATGTTGTAACTTTATTTTGATTAGATTCAAAATTAACATTTGCTCATCGCAAAGTACCACCACAAACCTATAACTCAACTACTGATTGCCTCTCATAATACGATGATTTATTTTAGTAGTGATATTTTCCTCTTTATTCATCCCTGTGGAATGGTACAAAGACTTCTCCTTAGAAAGCTCTCAGCTTTACACAGCTGACTCTGCATAGCTCTGTAGATGCAGGTAAATTGTCAGAATTCAACAGCAAGGCTTTATTTTTAGTTCAATTAGTGGCATCTTTTCTTTTACAGTATTTCAACATGATAAGCAGCCTTCATTCAAGATTAGGTAAGAGAGGTAGAACAGAAGGGGAAAAACACATCTCAATTCTTGTGCACATGCTGTGCCAGGAGCATCATCCTGGTGGAAAAAGGGACAGTTAAAATTTGCATTTAGATTACTGTGGTAATAGAAAAACCACGGTGATGAATCTTGTTCTAAAAAAGAGACTAATATGGTTGTATTTTGAATAAAACTGTACAGACAAAGACTCCGGGTGAGTCTGTATGAAAGATGTGTAATGGAATCGTCATAATTAATCCATCATACTTAAACAATAACAGCTAATCCATAGTTATTAACAGGTGGACAACAATATTATGCAAAAATAAACAAAGATTCTGATAATTACTGAGACTGTACACTGTCCATACTGTACAGTTACTGTTAGGGGGTATATTATGTCCTCATCGGCTGACAAATCAGTCGGCCAATATTATTGGTAAGCATAAGCCTAGTCAAAGATATAGTATATCAGTATGAGCGTATATGTGGTCCGATATGCAGCAATATGAAACCTGTTTTTTTTTTTTTTTTTTTCCAGAAGATAATGTAGAGTACCATGCCTGGGGTAATTCCTAATTATTAAATTATCAGTGAAGTTGACCATTTTGTTATTTTGGACAGTAAAGTTTATCATTGAACTGTCAAATATCTTGCCTCCATCAGGTACATACAAGTGTTTGATAACTACATTTGAAGGGTTATTGGAAAAAGTCAGTATTTATGTAGATATTCTATGAATATTGTCATACATATTAATGTTGGATTTTTTTTTTAACCCCTAATATAGGCACTGGTATATGATAGTAGATAGAAGTTCTAGATCTTAGATTGCGAAAACTTTCCTTGTTTAAAAAGTTAGCATTACTGTATATTGATAAACATTTGCTGAACTTATCAGACTGCTCTACTTGTTCCAATACTTGCCACTAGTCATCAAATCTATTTCATCAAGAATCTCGAAAGTTTAGTACCAATAGTCACCCCAAAAATGGCATTGCAATATCAATATCAAGGTATTTGGTATTTGAAAAATATCCTGATATCTGATTTCCTCACCCAAACCAAGTGGTAATGAAGTGCTTGTGGAGATTTCAAAATATCGAGATATATATTGTGTATATGATACAGCCTAAAAATGTTATATATATTTTTAAAGGCCCTATCGCCTACCCCTAACTCATTATATCTGCTACCTTCCTTCTGTACGTGTAATCTCTACAGAAGAAAAACACCATATCTGTACCTTATATCTTAGAGACAATAGAAATGGTAAATCTACTGTATTTCCATCAGGCATTTGCTGCAAATCACGTCAAACACTGATTTCCATATTCATTAGCACAGTGTGTCGATAGTGCATACCAAAAGGGCTTCATTTGTTTTCAGTTCTCCCCAGTCCTCCAATCGCAAAAGTGACGGCTCCACAGCATCGGAGCATCTTAATTAAGCATCGCCAAGCCTGTTCTCATCCACACTTTTAAGAGCTGTCTCAAATAATCAAAAAATAAGGCGTTCATCGCGTGAGAATTCCCCCGTCGACTGAAGTCATTACTGTGGTGGGGAAAATGCAAACAAGAGGAAGGAATCACAATTGAAAACAAGTTGGAGAAAATGTATTCAGCATTAGCTTATTCTGTATTTACTTCTCAAGTTGAGAAAGAACTCAATACTGCAGCTCAGCATGTCAACAAGCTGGCTGTTACTCTCCACCACCTGCATTATCAACTGTGACGCAAATAGAAGTAGGAGGAGTTTTTAATTTCTGTATAGGTTGACTCAGGCAGACTTGTTGTGACAGAGATTGCATACATTGCAAACCCTGAGGAGTCCATGCCATTAGCATTCAGTCGACTGCAGAGGTGAAAATGTTAGCTCTATTTAAGCTTCGGTGAATAACAATGTTGAGGAGCTTGACATTTACATACAGTAGCTGTGTGTATTCAAAACGAACTGTTGAGCGATTCCATTGAACACATGCTAGCAAGATATTTTTTTTCACCTCACCAACCTTAGGAGAAGAGTTTTATCACTCGGCGTGAAAGGCAAGTTATCTGTCCACTGAATCAACATGAGGCTGTGGTTGATGTGAAAACCTTTAAATCTAAATGTTGAATGTAAGGTGGAACACCGAAGCAGCAATGCATTACAGCTTTAATTCTAAGTATATAACCATGACACCAAATGATAAACACAATAGTGTGGGATAGTGGGAGGGCAGTGGGACTGCTCATAATGCAAGTCCAACAACTGTTGATTAGAAAAGACAACTGGCAACTTCAAAAATGCCACAAAAGCAAACATGGCAGGTTCTTTTTCTGCGATCATTAAACAGTAATTCAGAAATTGTTTAAGCCACTGCCCATTCTCTCTCTCTCTCTCTCTCTCTCTCTCTCTCTCTCTCTCTCTTTCTGTTTTCCTCTCTCTCTGTCTCCTGTTCTCTCTCTCATATCTAATTTATTGCCATCTGCTCAGCCTGGGTGTAAATCTGAACGCAGACTGACTTGCTCGCCCAGGCTTTATCTGTTAACATTTAGCAATGTCTAATTAAGCGAAAATGGGAAGCGCGTTGGCTGAAAAATGCTGCGGCCGGATAATGACAGTCATAATAGTTTGGGATATATGTCTGTCACAGCAAGCAAATGCACTTATTAGATCAGGGTAATTAGAAGAAGACAACAGCTGTAATAGGCAAAAGCTGTTCAACTGTGATTAAAGAGGCGAACTTGCAGTACATCAATTGTTTTCAGCTGTGCGCAGGTGTGATGAAGGTCACAGCAGGCAGAATACCAAAGAATCCTCCATTCACCGTACCCACTGAAAGTTTGATGAAAAACTTACAAATACTGAAAATGCTCTTTGGATAATCAGATAAAGACTACATAATTAACTTCAGGATCAGCTCCAATATTGATATTAAGTTGGCTCAATAAAAGGCTTCAAGATGATGTTACATCTGCCAGCAGATAGAATTGAGCAATAACAGCTGAGCAGCTGATTGCTGTTCTATATCTAACCTCACACAGAAATTAATAAACAAGATGCTGTTACTGTATGCTTGCTGAATGAACATTCTGTCACATACTATAATCAGGTTTCTATTTCAAATAACACTTTAACTGCCAAGTAGCAGCATTATCTGGTCAGTTCTCACTGTTGCCATGACATACCGGTGGCTTTGCATGTTTTAATCTATTAACTATAAGCAGGGCTTAACAATAAGTATTGCCCAATTGCCTGGAGCAATTAAAATGCCACATTGGGCTAGTTAATCTAGCGACTCAAATTTGCCCGATAAGACAAGTGGTAAAGAGTTAACACCTTGTTTTTCTCTGGAGATGGAAGTAGCTAAGGAGTGAGCTATCTCAAATCCTTCTCACCTCTGTTGAGAGATGCACATGCCCTGCACCGATCAGGCACGCAGAAAGAAAATGGCACCCATTAACGACATTTATGAGCTGAAGCGCAAGCAAACATTGTAATTATCCTTGAGACAGGAGTTAACTTTTTCGATATGTTTGTTGCCTTGCATCTATGACACACTGTGTCCCTGTTCTGATTATTCTATTTAAAACTAGATTGCCACTCAGTAGAGCACATACCTCTGCCAAGGCCCAAGTACATTTTTGTGCTCACTCATAAATACCAGACACCTAAATATGCCTGAACAGACACAGGTGAAAACATAACCTCTTTGGAGGAGGTAAAAAGGATTATCAGCAAGTGGAAAAAAAACATCGACATTGAACCCTGCTCAAAGTTGCACCTATGTTACATTACCATTACCAAAGCATATCATAAGCTTGTAAATCGATCTTCAGCCTTCTTTTTATTCAAGTATGAAACTTAAGGTGAGTAGACATGAAACTCTCTTGACAACCACAATCCATAAAGTATGCTTTTTTTGGTCAGCATTAGTAGTTAGTATTGGCCTTGTAGTAATTATTGTTGCTGTGAACAGGGACCGGGCAGTGATTTCAAAGGTCCTCAGAAAACAACCTTTTCCTGGGTGTAAGACATTCTTCATATGTTGCTAAATCGATATTTAATGATAGTGTGGTGGGTGTTGTCTAAAGGAGTCCATTGAGCTTATAAAATGATTAAGTTGAAATTCTCACAATGAATAATTCGAGCAGGAAAACAGTTAAATGATACTTAACAGACCAAAGGCAATGTCTTAATGATTTTCCCCTTTTTTTAAAGAGTTTAACACATGACTTACTTTAATGTACAAATCTAAGGGGCCCGTCCTCTACCTCACAAAGTATGGGGACAAGTGATGCATTTAGTTCAGCAATTTAAGGGAACAGATTTAGATTGGATGAGGGATGATCATGAGAGCATTTTAAACCAGGTGTAAAATAACATTCGCCCTCTATCAACTGCAGTATCTCCTGAACTTTGGGACCATTAAATGACCTTCATTATGGCAGCAAGAGATCTGTGGTTTAACTGACTGTATCATTAAGCGTTTGACAAGAATCATCTATTTAGTGAGACATCAAAGTGCGTCTGCAAAACTTGTTGTAGCAAAAAAGTGAAATTATTACTGTCACCAACAAAAAATCCAATCCAGTGACTGTTATATAATGGGGTTTTTCATGGATAAAAAAATAATTTACACAGCTGTAAGTCTATCCTTTTAGTGAGAAAGAGAAATATTTTCTAACAAGAATGTTTTGGAGGATTTTGATTTCCTCTTTCTTTCCCCTTCTGGACATGTTACTGAACTATGAAATAGCAATTTTATCCTGGAGTAGCACTTTAGTCTCAAACTGTAACTGTGTTTTATTATTTTATTTCAGCATATTACAGAAATGGCTTGGATCTAAATGCCTCACATTGCTGTTAGTCTTTCTGTATTGACATTTAGAAAGCTGTTGAATAAGTCACTATCTTTCACATATTATACCTCTTACTAGTGATCTAACAATTATGTCAAACACCCAAATTTCATGTGTTTGGAGAACAATGGAGCCCATTAATAGTTTTGCTTTACAGTGACCAGGTGTTTTGATGTACATGGTTTTCTGCAACTCTACAATTAATTTTCCTTTTCCACCTCCAAAATAACAGGTGCTTGACCACTTGCCCAATGCTATCTGTCTTGTTATAATCTGACTTGCCTTCTATAACCTCCTCTGTCAATATTTGGCATCGCCTTCAGCAGAATTTAATGACACACTCTCTCACAAAACAACAGGGTTCACAATTCAGTCTCAGAGTCTGTCTTTTCTTAGTTCAAACTGAGGCAGCAGGGGCTATCCAACTTTACGTGGTACTCCCAGGTAAAGCAAGATCCCCCCTATTGTCAATTTGGCTTGTGGGCTCGTAGTCAAGCTGAGTGCCGACAGGTCTCCACATTCACACCTTTTATTTTAATGTACATTCATCCGATTCAGATCATAAAAAACAGTGGCAGCTCTGACTCAAACAACAGGAACCAGGCATCGGTTTTGAGCTGCTCCACCTGTGAGGGTACTTTATTTATCTTATTTGTATGTGTACGTGTGTGTGTGTGTGTATGCAGGCATTGTGTCACAGATTATCCATAGAATCTCAAAGTTAGGAAGAAAAATCCATTATTTAGATCCAATGAGCGTATCTGAATTTTTATCTATGGTTTCTTTTAAATCATAACCTTTCATTTGAGCCATATCTGTTGCATCACAGACTTTGTTGGCAGGGGATCCAGACATGTTCACGCTGGGGAGAGCTGACTCAGAGTGGTGCTTCTTTATTGCCTCAGGCCAGTTTTGTCTCTATAGCTAAGCCTTCCATATCTTCAGGGGGGAAAAGTTCAGTTTTGACAGAGAGGCAACCTTCGTTCAGTAGGACACGCGGCTAATTTATTTTTCATCATCACTGAAATATACTCAAGGTGATATACCATCTCAGGGAGTTCATGTACTTAATGATACGAAGAGTTCCTAAAGGAACAAAATTCAACTGGTGGAGCCATTTCTGGTCAGTGTATAATCAAGCGTGTTTTTCCTGAATTACAGTATTATGGAAAACATTAAGAGGAGGGGTAATTCAGGGTTACAACATCCTAACAAAGGTTTTTTTTCCTCTGCAAGAAATCCATCTTAATGAAGAACCAACATATTGACTTCACAAAGCTGAAAATATGCTTTTGAGTAGCAAACTGACTGAACTGAAATTTTAAGGTCACAAGTTAGACAACAACTGTAATACATTTGTCCATGAGCTGCAGTGAAAAGATCTGTCTGAACAGATTGTGTACACCAGACGCATTTTAGCTTTGGTTTTCAGTCGTTCATCAGACAAGTGTTACGAAACTAATACACTTTTGATTTAAATTAATGCTGGTGTCTACACTGGTCACATACCAAGTTGTGTTTCACTCCTACTTGACATGCATAGCTACAACCAGAAGCATATTTTCTGCTAGCACCAACAGTGATTATGTATTGGGCTATGAGGAACTGACAGTCCCTGACTGCGAGGAGTCCCTACAAAACTGTTTTCTGGCAGTCATATGTCATAGGGTCAAACATTTGTTGCAGCCCTACATGGTTGAAAACTGTCTGCCTGGATGACAGCAGTTGCCTGTGCACCAATGGTGCTCCAGAGCTGCCTTGGGGCAAAAGGGCTGCTTTATTTCATCTCTGTAGCTGTCTGTCTTTCACTGCTCCAGAATAAGATCAGGCATGTCTCCTAACTGAGACCTGAATATTTGTATCTGTCAAAGCTTCCGATGTCAAAGACATGATAAAAGATAGCTGAGCACTGGATTATCAGGAAACAGAATTTAAGGGGGAAAAAAAAGATTGACTTGATTCTTTATCATTTGTGGTTTAATAGCAAAAATACTATAAATTATCTGCATTAACAAGGATTAAATCTCAGTAAACTAGTTGTTTAAATGTGCTTTTGAAAATAAAATTTGACGTGTTACCAAACTAGTTCACTAATCACTTTTCTGCTATATGATGTATAAATATTACTTAGGACAAAGAGGGGATTGGATTTTTTGAGTGCCTAAACACATTCCTCTTCTTTTTTTTATTTTTATGGAAGAGTAGTTAATATTCCTCCCTCCGTTGATTTCTGCTGATGCGGAATGAGCACTCAATTGGTTTGGGTAAGGCTGACACTATTGTGTCTGGCAGGAAGTTGCCAAAGTGAAAATGTAGGAGTGATAGAGTGACATATTTCAAATTAAAAAAAAGACAAGTTGACATCTGTTGTACCTTGACAAACCTTACTTGTCTTGTTTGCTTCTCTTGCCACTCCCTGCTTTCTGACAGTCACTCGTCATAGAGTTTCCATTAAAAAAACACATATATTATGTATATTCCCCAAACTAGGGATGTCCCAGGCCAAGTTTCATTGAGGAATCTGGCCCAGAAATGACATTAAGTAATCAACTGGAGAGAAGATATACAACTATACTGGAGTTGTTGGAACATCGAAGGGTTGTACTATGGTGTTACAGAATAAGGTCCTTCCCTCACAAAAGGTCTTTGGCTGACTACAGATACCAACTTGAAGGGAGCACTTTAACCAGACAACAAACCAATTTCTATTTTGGCCTTCTCATCAGGTTACTAACTGTATTAATTACTTCAATCAGCTTCATTTTAAACAGTGCTGATCCTTTGATTTTTGTTCCGATCCAACTCAATACTGACGTTATGATCAGCAAAGAACATCTTTACCTGAACATTATTTCATTTACTGTACTTTTTGATAACATAGTCAGAGGTGGTTATTAAGTTCTTTAAGTAACATTTTCAAAACAAAAAAATGAGTCCTTAAGGGTAACATTTCTGTAGTCCCAACGTTTCCCAATATTAAATAATTGGCACCATGTAAAACTATATTTCCCAAGCAGCATCTCCCACAACCAAAACCTCCTGCAAAGTCTCTTTCCAGTCTTGGTTCTGCTGATAAAGCACTTTACTAAAGTAAACATCAAGGCACATTTATCACAGAAATGGCCTTGGCAATGGGAGTAGTTGCCATTTGTCACTATTAAAAGAAAGTGTTTTGGCTTACTGTCTTAGTGCTCTAATGAACTCCATGAAAAATAGAGTTGTTCTTCAACAGGGCAAATCTGTGGTTGACAAACTTAGTGTGGCACTCAATACTACGGTTATCACCGCTTTCAAATCACCATAGTTATTTATCGCTGAATCCGTTTTTCAACACGGTAACTAGTAAGTGTTTTGCTGATGGTCCAAACCCCTGTTATAGTAAGTTAATGGAGAGGATAGAGAGTACTGTCCTAATAAGAGAGAACTTATTAACGCACTCTAACAACCCAAATATTTACAAAAAGGCTTCATCTTTTATAAGGTATGGGTGGGAGTTACAATGGGTGGGAACATCATTGTTATATTTAAGATGGAACCACATCGCTGACATACTGACGGTGACTCAGGCTAAGTAAAAACTCATCATATTCCTGGTGTGAGAGCCCACAGCAATTCATATCCAACACAAACTTTAACAACCGCCCAGACATAATGTGAATGGAAGGCATTCTTTGGCTCGCCCCAAACAAAATGTGTGTGGGATGTAAGAAAAAGTGGGGAGGGCGACTCATCACATCATATTAATGTTTCCATTGTTCAGGGGACCAAGTTGTGTGCCCCTCATAGCTTTTTGCATGCAAGCAGTCCTCCGATGAATATTACATAAAGAAAAATTTTAAAATGAAAAATCTCCTTAAAGGGCAGCATATTTCTCCTCCCAACACAGCAGCAACAGTGTGGGGCCTCACATCAAACAGCTTGAAGAGTCATTGTCTCACACACAGACATGAATAAAGCACTTGGTTTTTGCCAAGCCGACAGAATGGCTGAAGCCAAACTGCGTCCTCAATGAGTAAACATATCTGAGAAACAAACAAAGCCATTTTATTCACTATTCATTACCTCGGTCATGTCATAACCTACGCATGAGGTGTTCTCTGATAATTTAACTTGACTGGCCAGCTGTGTTGTTACTCCCATTTTCATTACATTGCTTCCACCTACACTTCTCTCCTCCCACTCTTCCCCTGAAGGCTTTCAATGATATTACAGTCTTCTTTGGCCTTAGCCGTGCAAAAACAATGTCCTCACAGTGATTTCCCTGACTAACACTCGTTCACTTCATCTCCTCAGCCTTAGAGCACATATTTTCTCATCAGTCAGGGATGGAGTTCAATTGAGGTCACTGTTTTGATCAGTGTGGTGACAGTGCGGAATCACAACATTACTGTGAGAGGGGCCATCACTTCATTAAAACAAGATGATTAAAACAATAAGGGCCTGTACTAGTACGCTTGTGTTTCATTTATTTGTAGAGACACAAGTACAGAGTGTTTTGCCAGTCAGTTTTTTTTTTCCCTTTTATTAACTGCTGAGAATTGTTGATGGGTGGCATTGCACATCTAATGTTTTTACTCGGACAACTGAATGCACAAACATTCACATTGTCCTTTTTCCTGAAATCATTTACTTAAAAAAACATTCCCCAAATCTACTGTTAAAAGATGCACATTCAAACATATTAATAATTTAGTATATAATAATAATCTCAAAACATACTAAATCATTAACCTCTACCTGTGTCTGGTTTATTATGCAATTATAATCCCTCAACAAGTATTTAAAACAGCTCTGCAGTGCATTATTCAATATTGATTCAGTGATTATGTTAGCTTCATTAGATATTTGTGTAACACTTGAGGATACCAATCACCTTTGTATTTTCTAATCGCTGTCACACAGGTTACTAATCTCAGTTTCTGTTACTTTTAATGTTATTACTTTGTCGATGGTAAAACTGTTGGATGAGCACTTCTGCATAAACAATTACAGGCAAGAAAGGGGATTCTGGAGAAAGAGATAGTTGATTTTGTTGAGTCTCATTCCCAGGTCGTGAAATACCGACACTTTGGGTTGGTATTATGCCTGAAATTCTAACAGAAAAGTGGTATTTCACGACCTGGGAATGAGACTCAACAATCCCCACACCTCAACACATCCTATATTCACGTCCATCAACTCATATCCATACAATCAACTTCAACCTTCAATCGACCATTAAATGTAAATTGTTTAAGCCAGTGACAGGGTTTATGGAAAATGATTTTATTAGATATTTAAATATCTATAATCTAAGTTATATATATCCCTGGTTGCACCACTTCTGCTACTTTGTTCATGTACAACTATAAACTCCTGGTGACTAATTCCACTCTGAATCATGAGTAGGCAGGCACACAAAACAACTGTCTCTTATATACGTCTCAGAATGACGTGTCAGTCTACAATGCAAAACACTGCAGTAATTAAAGAAGGGGGATGAAAGAAAGTATCCCTGCCCACATTATATATCAGGAAATGAAGTAAATGCAAAACAAGAACTTCATCCAGATGACGAATCTCTCCCCTCCATTGCAGAATTAGATGCCTACTTATTTGTTTGTCATGTTTATGGCAGCCTTGAAGACTAATAACTTTCTGCGCGAGTCTCTTGTGGGTGGTAATCTGCACCAGCAGATCGGCTAGCCATATGTTCTTTGATTATTGAAGGTGATGTGTGAGAACGCTGTCAGCCCACTGCGTCGTGTTATCTGAAGTAGACACACAGGTCAAGGCTCACAACCGAAGCCCGACACATGCTAATGAACTTATCTCATAAAATATGCATCAAGCCCTCCCTGGGCCGTACAGTGGCAGAGGCGTGATTTTGCAGGAATTATGGGAACAGTCATTTTCCATTATGTCAATGCTAAATGAGGAGTGACCTGCGGGAGAAGCATGTCTGACCCGTGTCAAGATAGTTCCTGCCAATTTTGCACGGAGAACTTTGCAGATCAGTTTTGACTTTTAAGATAGTGTGGTGACAGAGAGAATAAATGGATCTGGGTGCACGGCATAACCTTGTTGAAGTAATCTCCCTCAGAAGCCGATGTTCGAAGTCTGTATAATTAATCAAAGACAATGATGTCAATGAGGGCTCCAGTTATGAAATTAGAGGCACGCTGTCTTCCATTACTGTACAGCTTATAAGTGCATTAGGAGGGAGAGAGGAACAATAAACCAGGTGTGGAAACCATTAGCTCAATCCTTCATTCCAACCATTTGTGGTTCCCGTCTCTTGTTTTCAGGGCAATTAAGTGTCTTGTAACAAGGCCAGAGCTGAATGCTTGAGTGTTGATTTGGTAGTCAGGATTGCAAACAAGGTGTGAACAGCAACAGTGCAATAGCTGTTTGCTCAATAATGAATGAGGCTTCACAAATTAGGTTGGTTCTATAATATTTCTTTTTCTTCTATGCTTTAGGCGGTGTGATGAATGATTGTTCAATTACATAATCAGGTTTTAGTCCCCTGAATGTGCTACCTGTCCAAACACAACTCACTGACATCACATCTATACTCAGAGCTTTCATAAGTCATAAAGTGTAGAGTGACCTAATTGTGTTATATGGACTTTTGTAATCATGTTTCATTTTATAATGATTTTATGAAAGCGCTAACGCATTCAAGTTACTCAGTGACTGCACTAGCTTTCATTTGTATTCAAGTAAAATGGATGAATTGTATTAGGCCACTACTCATACATGCAGCACATAGTCTGTTTGAGTGAGAAATCAAATCTCCTTGTATTGTTATAACTGGAATTACGGTTGTATGCCTCGCAGTTGTATGCCTCCGTGCACCAGTAAAGTTGCTTTTCCTGAGCTGTAGCGTTGAATAATTACCCGGAGAATTTTTGCAGACTATTCTGATGTCAAGGTGAAGTTGACCTTTGACCTTTTGGATGTATTTGACCTTGAACTTTAGCCTTTGCCCACCAAATTCGAATCAGTTCATCCTTGAGTCAAAGTGAATGTTTTTGCAAAATTTAAAGAGTTTCCCTCAAGGCATTCTTGAGATATCACGTTCACAAGAGTGGGAGGGATGGACAGACGGACGGACAACCCGAAAACATAATGCCATGAAGGAACACTACTGCATAAACAAGTGATTGAGTCGTTTTAAAATTGTCTAAAATATGTGCTGAAAAATACTTTCACAATACAATTATTTTGTTTACTCACTACACACAGCATCAGTGGCATGACATGACGATGCTGTGACAAGATGCATTCTGCCTATGTTTACAGCTCACTGGTTCTTCCACTGATCTATGTGAAGACATAAAAATGTATTGGAAGGAAGAACAAATTAAACATTCAATTGCATGTCAGTGAGCTGGATTATATATTGTTAATCTTCTGTGTGAGTTGCTTCTTTCATAGAACGCATGCCTGTCAAATGACATGCCGCGGCAAGCGGAACAATCTCATGTGGCCGTTGGTTGTCAAATCAGTTGTGCTCCTCACAGAAGTGATGTCTGAGAGAAAGCAAAGTACCTTAAAGAAATCATTGCGAGCGTGCTGCTTCACACTGACATCTCACACAGTGCACGAGTCAATTTGATGAACTTCCAATGCATCATGCTACAGCCTCAGATGGTTGCCTGCTGCAACTGATGTAACAACTGCACAGTTTTTCAGCAGCTTTCTGATTCATCTGACTGCATTTACTGAGACAAGGCTTGTGAAGCAAAGCATAAAAGCTCATCAGCACCCACTCATTAAAGTGTCATTAAATAATACATGACTTTCAACCTCTATGGGCAATCAAGGAACTGTAGTAACTCTGACAAGTCGGTGGCCTAAAATTGACAGCGAAAATAGAGTCACGGTTTTCACTACAGAGACAAGTAATCTAGCTAATTAGAGCATACATCCAAGAGAACTGTTGAGTACAGAGGAAATCTATTGCCAGGCAAATAATTATCTCTTACTTTTTTGCTTGAAAATGCCAGTACTATCATTCATCATTAAGCAGTTTAAAACTAAAGCAGGAGGGAGGTGGAGTAAAGACTTTTGGCCACCAAGTCATATGTATTCATGCACAACAGCTGTTAACAAGCTGTTAACCCTATGCCTAGTCGGGATCGACCCATATGGTTTTGTCAGGGGCGATACCGATACCAATTATGAATAATCAAGGAAAGCGATAACCAATATTTGGAATCACAGACACTTGAAGTAAAAGTGAGGATCTTAGTATCAAACTTTAGAAAAGCTATTAATGGAATGTAATTAAGTACAATTTACACAAGTAGTGGTCAATTTTGAGGTATTTGTGCTTGATTACATTTTATTTTACTATGTATTTCCACGTCAGGCATTGGAGTTTTTACTCAATACATTTATTTGATTACATTAGTTTCTTGTTATTTTGCAGATTCAGATTTTTTAAACTGGCATCAAAGCCAAAGTAGCATATTTATAAATACATTTATTTTATCCGCAGTCTGTCCCTAATACCTACTGTATGATGACCACTTGTTATAGGGCATTCCTGGACTGCCTCTAATCGAGTATGAACACTGCATCATGAATGGTAATGCAGGTTATGAGGATTAAGAGAAAAAAGCAAACCTTTGAAACTATGTATTTGTCGTCTTTCCTTTAGGTGATGAGCGCCATAAATCTCTGAGTGGGATCCTGACAGGCCCAGGAAAACAGCTTTTTTGGGTTTGCCACACCTGGCACGGCCCGCCTCACCCATTCCCCATAACCACCTCCACAAGTTGTTTCAGTGTGGCTCAGCTCTCGTCACTGGACTTTAACTTGGGGACCTGACCCTCACAGATCGCCAATGCTAACAAGGAACTGCCTGCTGCTGTTCCTTTGGATTCTCGTCGACGAAGGCTCAGTCTTTTCTTTACGCCCACCTTTACCGCCACTGGGACGGAGCAGGACAGGGAGGGAGCACGCCAGGAGCTCGGTGGGCCCAATGAGGAATGGGGCGGCTGGATTTCAACGGGTCAAAAGGGGCTGGGTGTGGAACCAGTTCTTTGTACTGGAGGAGTACATGGGGTCAGATCCGCAGTACGTGGGCAAGGTAAGAAGCCTTATTTTTTCAGTTTTTTATGGTGCGCCAGAAGTCATAAATCACATAGTAAGGAGCTTGGGAAAAATTGAATTGGTGGTAAATGGAGGGAGCAGTAGAACGTGAGGGAGATAAAATAGGGGAAAGGAACAGAAGGAAAAGAAAGATCACCAATGTAGAGTAAGTTTAAAACTACTACTTTCAGCTGGCCAATATCAGCAAAATAAATTATTACAATGTGTTCATTTATTATTGATACATTCACAAACAACGTGAGTCTATTGGGTGAGGTTGTCCTTTTTAGCAAAACAATTGGAACATGTACAAACAGATACATTTGCCAACTCTGATGGCAACTGCCACAAATAACCCATTTACATTTTGCCTCTGGAACTAAGCCTCACCATTTTAATCTAATGCTCTCATTGTAAAACTGTCCCTTTTTGTTAGTGTTTTAAGATATAAATGGTCTCAGGCATAGGAAGAAAATCCATACATGCTAATGGAGCTGTGCCAACATTTCTATGTTAGACTAGCCAGACACACATGACATTGATGTGGTGAAAGAATCGATGGAACGGTTGAAATAGATTTAAATTACAGTCCCTGTAAAGCTGTCAGAACATCATAGTTATGAGCCAGGCAAGACGCTGACGGCAATAAAAAGACAGCAGAAGACCAAACAGCCTCAACTGAATCTAGACAGATATATGTACACACATGACCCCAGAGACACCCTTCTTTTTGTCCCTCCTTAAACCTTGGCCATCTCTTTTTTTAGTATTGAGTTTTTTATTCACTGCTCAGCTTAAGACATTCGTAAGTAAACTCTGTGGGGGTTTAAAGCTAAAGTTGTAATTTGGCACTCCTAGCTTACATAGGATAATAGTAAGACTGACTTATCTGCCCCAGTGCCGCTGCAATCAGCCCTGACAAGCCATGCTGTTTGTGGAAGTCTCTGAGGCTAAAGGCAGGGGGAGGGAGGCTGCTGTCTGCTGCACTCCTAAGTCACTTAATCCTGGACTGCTGCACTGCTTCAAAATAATTGACTGATTCTTTGACATATGAAAAGCATTTGGAGATGAGATCCTCTGACTTTTGTCAGGACAATCTTAAGAGAAAGTCAATTGCTTCAAAACGATTGTAGCTGTAATAGGATAGAAGGTAAAACACAGAATACCTGAAGACTGGGAGGACATGGGTGTTAGTGACTTGTCTTCCAAGGCATTATCAAGTAAGATCACAGAGGCCAAGAAAGGTAACAGTTTTGTTTTTCAAGGCACATAGATTAACTCTAATGGACCATGCATCTTAGTGCAATAAATGCTTGTCCCATAATACATCAATTCCTAATTGTGGTAATGTATTCACTCTTGAGTGCAAACATGATTTCCATTCAGTGACCTGCAGAGTATCAGGGCTATAGCAGCTCAAGCGACTCCTGCTTTCCCCTCAGTGGCAGAAGTCCCCTTTCGGACCAAATTAAGTAATTATGAAGAATATTTCTGGTATGAATTTTTTGGGATGTCAGCATTCATTTATTTCAGTGACAGAGCTCTCTTTCTCTCTATACGTTTATTTCTTTGAGTATTGATCAGCTTAAGTTAATCTTCATCAGTTAATTATCACAAGCCATATCACATGGAGGCTGTTGTGCTTGTTTGTGCTGTCTGCCATGTCTGTTTATCCTTGGTCACTTCTAACATGTATTAAAATTTGAGAAACTTCTTAGCACAATACAATTTCTTTATAATTGTCAATGGAAACGGTTTATTGCTGATTTCATTACCATAATTGGGTATTTGTTCACTAAGGCTACATAAGGTAAGGTAATGCAGCTTCATAAACCATGCTTTGTCGGATCTTGTGGTTGTATGCCTCTGCACACCATTCAACTTGCTGTTCCCGAATGACACTGAATAATGGCCATAACATTTTTGCAGAACATTATGATGTCGCAGTGAAGCTGACCACTACCTTTTGGATGTAAAATGTCATCACCTCATCATTTTATCCTATCAGACATTTGCATAAAATGCTGTCATAATTATCAAATTAATTGATGAGTAAAGGCCAACAATTGGTTTTGTGAGGTCACAGTGACCTTGACCTTTGACCAAAATCTAATCAGTTCATCCTTGAACCTCAAGGCATCCCTCAGATGGATTGATGGACAGCTGAAAACATACTGCCTCTGGCCATGGCTATCAAAAGTGCGGAGGCATAAAAAGTTGATGCAGCCATAGGGCATTAGTTTTGCAATTTTGGTTTCAAAACAGAAAACGTGTGATTGAGAGAAATGATGTGTGCATGTTACAACATGCTCTTTTAGGTGATGTAGTGGGCCACTTCCTCTCTGTGAACAGTGCTGTTTTTTTGTTGTTTGTTTTCTCCAATTGTTTTCCTTAAATATATCATGGAAATTAGATATACTTCTAACTTTTTTATGTTAAGAGCTCTACTTATACAGAAAGCACAGTGCTTTGTTTTAACAGATCTGTAAATATACATTAACAATCAAACAGCATTTTCCTCCTCCTATTTGTTTGATGCATTTGCATTAATACACAATTAACTTATCCTTAGGTAAATGTTGATTAGTCGAATCATCAAGCAGTGAGCAGTGAGTGAGGATGCAAACAGGGTACACATACAAGGTCTCATAATAACCAAGGTCCCATAAAACAGAGACAGGGGACAATTTTGATTCGGCTACATCTCTAGCTTGCAATAGGAAACATGATTTTTGTAAAGTATTTGAGGTGTGAGGTTACTCTTTGTGATTATTTGTTGGGAATTCTTATTTATGGTTTTATGTAGCAATAGTACTTTTAAGATTAAGAAGCAGAAGAAAAACAAAATAAATGTGGTAGTAAAACAGGTGTATATAAAAGATTGAAAATTGACAAAAAAGTAAGTCCTTATTTATCTGAGGCTTCAAGGCCTTGTTAACTGCTATTTAACTCTGAGGTCTCTCGATCAATATGAGGTGTTTCATCAAGCTTTTAGGTTGGATTCCATTCAGCTTCACAGTACAGTTAAACTAACAAAGGACAATATCATTAAGAAATTTGTAATTCTTCCAAGGATGTGAAAACCTTGATGAAATGACGTGTCATTTTTGTGTTGTTTGTTTTTTTGTTTTTCTGAACATGTCAGCAGTAGCGCAATCTATTTCAAGAGTGTCGGATTAAAGGCATCACTGCCAACTGTAATTGCAAGAGCCAAATCACTACTAATTAGAACTGGCTATTGAAATTCATATAATTCACATTACTAACAAGATGCGGTAATTTTGTCAGTTCTGACGGCACACAAAATGCAAGACAACCACTGGAATAGGATAGGCAGTGGGAGGCGGGTGGGGGACAACCACTGATGGTGGAGTGGAGAGTGTTACGGATCACCTAGTTTCCCTATTAACTGGTGATGTTCGCCTGAGTGCACCAGTGGATGCTTGTAGTGACAGCAGATGTTTGGAAACAACATGATAACATTTAGTCGTCCTTGTGAATGCCTTGTTGTTGTCCTTTTCATTCAAATTTCAAAACATAATCTACTCATCTGAGTCTGAGACTCCACTGAACCTATATCAACTGCAGGAAGTATCCAGGCACATTTATGAGATCCTTCACCATACCACAAAAATAATTATCTGATGCTACTTGATACTCATCCATTCCACCATTAAATGACTGTGCAAGTCTTGAAGCGACTGTCTGGTATAAATAATACAGCCAGATCAGCAGTGGAGCACTCTATCTTTATATTATTATTATATTTGGGCGTCTCAGCACTCTCCCACTTCTACTAATTTATTGCACATGGTGGGCAAAATTTTAAAAAACATATTTTTAGTACAGAGAAACCAAACAAAACACTACCTCAGGCTACATATTCCAAATTGAACATGCACTCTCTCACAGTCACAACAAAATGTTACTATGGTAAGCTTAATCGGGGTCAGATTTACTTTGTACATTTTTTAGGCTGATACTGATAGATATTTTGGAGACAAAAAAAAGATTACAGAAAATGAATCCCTATTTTTTTAATGACAATAATCTTTAGTTGCAGTCCTACACAGACCATAACATACAATCTTAGATAAGGATCCTTTGTCTTGTAAATTGTGAACAACATATAAAAATATATTGAGATTTCAGGTTTGAAAAATAAAACTGTCAGGACAAGCTATGTGATGTTGACAGTTTTCTAAGATGTTCTCAAAAAAGGGTTGGCATTTCTGTACTGCAAAGTCATGTTACTTGTTGGCTGACGCATACGTAGACGCTCATCAGTCTGCAATGAGCCAATATTGGCTGAAATATCTTGCCGATTTGATCTAAATTCATTAGCTGACTGCCTCTGTAATTAAGTTAAAACATATTTTAAACACTAAATTTCAGTCATCAAATTAAAGATTATCCAAACCTAGGATAAGATTCCTGGTCAGATAGGGCCTTGCTTAAGATCAAGTGCATGTCTGACTTCAATGTTTAAATTGAAATTATGATCATTACATATATTTTTGTATAAACATATATCTGATAGCAGTTACACAATTTACTTTTCCATAAGCACATGCCTCATATGTTGTAATCATGAGGCATAGTTAAAGGTTAGTGTTGTGCAGGGAATCATAGGGGGAAGGGGAAAATACAAATCATTATTCATGTTGCTGTTTGGTCTATTTTAGAGCAATGAGTGCAAGTAGAGCAAAATTTCTTCTGTTTTGCAACACCAGTAAAATAAAATGCTATCTTCGCATTTACACTTATTTTGGTGGTTTGCTAAGATGAGACAATAAAGAAGGAGAATGGATTCAGACAAAAGCTCTTATAACATTTAATGCATGCAACCTAATTTGAAGGCAAAACTGTGAAAAACAAAATGTACACCAATATATTCATATTGATTCTACACATAAAATACTACATCTCAGTATTTATGCCAGATATTCTGCCTTGACAGCTTCTTGTCAGGCAAGCCGAGGTGGCAGACACCTAACATTAAGGAATATAAGAAAACTTACAGTCACAACTGGAAGCTGCAACTTACACTATTCACTTAATTGTCCTCTTTCCACCCTGAGGTACAAATACAATCATGACGAGATTCAGCATGGTCTTCAGCAACACTGCTGGCCCCTACTGCTAGCATTAATAAGGGAGCCGCCACTCTGGAGCCTTGCTCAAGGGTCAACTGAATGCAGCTGTATAAAAAAAAGTGGTTATTACATTTTTCACATAGAGGCACAATGTCTCAAGAGTCTCTGGTCCACTAAGATTCCTCTGTGGAAACCGCTACTTAAAGTGAATCTAATTTACTTTTGTGATAGTACAATGGAGGTATTAAAACCACAATGGACCTGTACTATAAATAAAGAAAAGACAGACTGCCAAGAATATTTTTTAAAAAAGGTTTTATACCTGTTCAGAATTATTACAAGGCTGATTTTCTGAGTGAATATGTGTGACTCCCAAGTTTCAATGCCATTAACAAACAATTAACAGAGACAAATAATGACAATTATAAGTTCATGACTGCCTTCCTCCACGGTTTTAAAAAGACAATTACCCTGTCACTTAAGAAACAAAAGCACCACAAGAATATATTGATTAGAAATCACTTTGAGTAACAACATTTCACATTTCATACAAGCACTTACACTGAGAAACTTCTGACAATCATCTTTTGACAACCACATTATTGCAGATTAGCAATTAAAGCCCAGAGGGCTTAAGAGGGTTGATGCAACAACCCTGTGCACTCACAATTAGATAATGTTAAAGTTTCCTATGCTGAGCAGTGATTATCTGCAAGAAAAATCTGCCATTAGTGGTGTGGCTATAAATCAAGCCAAGCTGCTTCCTCTCACTCTCTGCTAAACTCTCTGTTGAGTTTAGCAGCTATTTTGCAATATTTCTTTGTAGCATCATGACACCTTCCATTTGAACATTGGTCATGCATTGCTGTTTGACATATTTTACCCTGAATTATAATAATGTGGCAACTCAGAATCCACTGAAAGGAATTGTGCTCGTCATTTTTAAGCAGGATAAATATAATGACCCCTTACTGTCGCTGGAGGTTTAATCAAAAGCATAACCTCTGTCAGGCTTATCATCACTTACAATGCTGGGATTTTCTGACCAGGTGCTACTATTTTATATTAACAACATAGCATACAATGTGTCACTGTGATGCAAGTAGTTTTTTGTATGAACTTTACTTTTTCACTCACCAGCCAAGTTGACTCATAGATGAAAAAATCCACTAGCCAAGCATATTTTGTAACGCCAAAACAATAAATTGCTTTTTTGTGTGAGTGAAAGAAGTAGATGTTGCCAGCATTGCAATAAACACTATAATACGTGGATCTATGTCTATGATGGCCAGCTTGCCCAGTTACCCTATGACAACACTGAAAATTCCCCAAGTCCAGGCCTACGGGATTCCACCCTATGGAGGTGAAAGCGACAGCTTTAGAGTCAGTCACTCTTCCTTAACCGAATCATTGCGCTTATCAGAGTAAAACAGCATGCATCTGTCTTGCCTTGTCACTGCAACTCTGCATTCAGATTTAGGGGATCATTTCCTACAAACATTCACCCGCCAGTGTGACGGGTAGCCTAAAGAAATGTACGTGCCAAACAGAAACTCAACCCACATTTGGTGCTTGGGGGTTGTTAATTTTGGAACCTGGTTCGTAGAATGGCAAATGGAAAAAAAAGAAAAAAAAGAGAAAACTTGCATGCTGGTGTTTTACAGTTCAACTGTTGTCAAATAATTTATCCTGACTTTAACTTGTGATAGCACAATGCACATAAAAAAATTAAAATACAGTATAAGTACGAGAAAAGAGCAAGTTTTGTATATGAGAAAGATAGAGTGATAGGAGGGAACAGGGAAATTGAAAAGAGAGCAAGGAAGTTGGGAAAGACTACCCAAAGAGCCTTTGTCTTTGATGGGTAAAGATATTTTTTTTAGCTACACTGTGAATCTAGAGACCAGGTTGTCCTTACATGGGTCAAATTATTCATCAATGAGATCGCAAAGGCTAGAGAGCAACACAACCATGTTTTCTTTTACGATACAGTAAGTCAAGGGAACATCAGAGCATGGTAATGTGTGAGAATCTTTCAAAGGGAACTAAACAAATTATACACTTGGCAAGAAAATGAAGCAAGGGAATCAGTTTCATAAAAAGAAAAAGTGCAGCCATTAAGTTCAGAAACATCACACCCCCCAATGCACTGAAGGTTAAAGAGAAATCCAATCAATTTAGATAGAGTCACACTGAGGACCTATAAAAGGAAAGGGGAAAAACCTATCCCTGTACCCTTTACAGAGCATGTGATGGCATGCAGTGGCATGCTCCAATGCCCAGTTTCTCACACTTGCAGACAAAAGGTCGCTCATTTAAATACAAGTCAATAAACCACTTTCTCCAGAAAGGGCAGCCCTGTTTGTCCTATAACTTGTTTATTCCCTCGCTTCCTGCCTGACAAGGAATGACCATCCTTCCTTTTATTGATAGCTCTTCCTCCCAGTCCCACCCCACACCTGGCTGAGATTTATTACTGATGTGGAGCCTGCAATTTAATCTTTCAATGAGGACCTATAAGAAGGACATAAAAACCTTTTCAACAAGACTTATGTACCAGGCACAACAAAGGGAGATTCCATCATCTGACCATATGAAATTTACCAGCCTTACTAGCGATAGCGCGTTCCACGTTGTTAAATATGGTTCAGTTTAAATGCTTTGGAATTTAGCTGTAAAATGCTTGAAAACCTGAGGAGGCCCATATAAAAGCAGCAAACCTGTTTACACAATATGATGATGATAGCCATTGTTGTAAAATACTTCAATGGGACTTGCTGCAAGCCAGCAGTTAATTAACATCCGACTCAAAAATCACAGGCTTCATTACTTGATTGCTTTGCACTGTTCTATGCAGAGGTCTATTCATTGACCTACAGCTAAGCAAGGCAAAGTGCCACACAATAATCTTGTTGACCTATCCATGAGCATGTCTAATGCAGTAACTGATTGTTTGACACTACAATAATGCAATCAGTGATAAGATGAACATAACACACAAGTACATATATCAGCAACTATGTGAGCCCAGACTCTAGTGTTAATAGAATGATTTAATAATATGAATTACACTAAGAGATATGTTAAATGCCAGTTAAGAAAATGCAGAAGGCAAAATAAATGCTATGCTATATGAAATGCTCACACATGATCTTATCCCTGGATGAATCTCGGAATTTGTTGCCCAAGTAATTCAATGTCAAATGCAAAGTAATTTGAAAGGATTGCTCTCTTGAAGGTTATGCATGAGGTGTGCCAGTGATTCAGTTCCTCATTAGAACATATTAAGAGGTTGAGGGCATTTACAATTGTAATGTATGTTGATGATGAATGTTGCGAGAAATTCTGAAAAGAACAGCTGAAATAAAAGCTAATGATGCCATTCATCTGTCCTGCCAAAGAAATATATCTCATATATTTTGCCCTCATGGGTAATGGACTTTTCCCCTGAATTGCCTGGATCATATTTCCAAACGGTGTGCTAATGCCCCAATCAGTATCACTTACTACCCTGGTCAACGGTTTCAATTTGTTCTGTGACATTGATGGGCAATATTGTTGTGATTCTGGGTAGAAAATTGCATTCTGTATGTTGTATCAATATCACTGCATTGTTTAATCAAGTGTGATATGAGAAAAGGGAATCAAGCCCTAACCCCAGTCTCTAAGATCAATAACAATCATGTACATTAATGTGATGTGTCAAAAATCATTCTTACACCATGTTATTTGCTATGCAAAATATAGCATAACATATATGGAAATGCATTTTTGGAAACCTTTAGTGATGTATGATAGAGCTGCTACCCTCTTCATCCTATTAGCTTTCAGCCTAAAGTTGTATCAACGACCGCAGTTACAAAGTTCATCCAAACAAACAGTGAATGCAGTTGTGTCGGTTTTGATGTTACAACTGACGGTGAGATGTACGGATCACTGAATTGCGCTAATACAGCTTCAGATGTGAATACAACTCAACAGCTTCTATCTGCTTTTACACACCCAAGGCTGTATCTGTCAATTTATCCCATTTTGTCCTCTCTCCACCTTCCTTCTCTCTCTCTCTCTCACTCTCACTCTCTCACACACACACACACACACACACATACATATCTATATATGTTTTCTGTATATCTACAAGTATACCCCCCTGTGTGTGTATGTGTGCATTTTTTCCTTCCATCCCTATTACCTGACTGAGGCATGGCACAACCCAGATAGCAAGCTCCAAGCTGTCAGCAGCAAAGAAATGGTTCGCAAGCCAATATCGATCAGCTATAATAAGCTTGCAGCATTTGACATACTGCTTTCTTTCCATCAGCACCTCACCAGTACACCGACTACCGGTGAAAACTCACCACACAACCAGCAGACATGATTCGGTATGTCATGGCACTGGCACTGACAATGCACAAACTTGGAGCCACCTACAACATGCCACCACGCAAACATGGTGCCAGTATGTCATCTCACTACTCTGTTGGGAGGACAGTGTTTGAATGGTTGTTGTACTGACGGGTAGTGTCAGACCTAATAATGAATAGCATCATAAAAATAAATTCAATACAGCGGCAGTTCGGGGATGCATACAAAGCACCAATAAATACAGAATGATTTACACTGATTAACAGCACGTCGTATGAATTCTGATAAGAGATATATACACTATGTCTTGCTTAAAGCATAACCCACCGTTAAATATAAATTAGAATCAATTTATTCACAAACTATGACAAATTTACAATAAATGGCCTTGTGGCACCAGTGAGGGGACGGGTCTATAATAGATACTGGGATATATTGCTCATTCAACAATCTAAGACGCAGGGAAAGACGTGTGTTCATGTTTGTTCGCAGGATAAGAAAGAGATTTCAGCAGGAAAGGTGATGTGGGTTTTTGTTCAAAGTTCTTGGGTCTTGCGTTGTGTAGTAGGCTGCTGTCTGGCTCAGTGTGACCGTCTCTTGAAGTTTCTGCTTTATTTAAGATTTGATTGATTGTATCAAAACAAGGGCTTCCTCCATGCAGATAAATAGCAAAACAGCAATCCACCAAATGAATGCAAAAGAAGGGGGCATCATAATGAAAGCAAAAAATAGGAAATATAAACCTGTGGCACAAAAAGAAAAATGCAATTTAATATCAGTTGGACTTTAAATTGTATAATTTGCATGGATAATTAATTGCATATAAAGCCGAGAAGAACAAGTGGGTACCAACCCCTTTCAGGGTATTTACTGAGTTGTAAATGTACTTGATGGTGCGGGGTTGCTGGGCCGTTCAAGGAACAATGTTGGCCCGCTATCAGCAAAGTGTTGTGGCTTCCATATGCATTCCTGAGAGGAGCTCCACATAATCCTGGTTGCAGAAATCCAATTACAGCATTTTCTACAGAGGTTGGTTACATTCTCCTCTGAAATCACTCAAATTAATCAATATGCGGGTTTACTGCATAGCCAATGAGGGACCATGTGCTGCAAATCCTGAAGGTAACAGGGAAGACTGTCCTCTCTCAGAGCCCAGAATTCCTTTTAAAGCATTATCAGGCGAAGTATGTAGGATAGATATTCCACATATGCCAGTACAGATGGAACACATTTTTTTCCAATTTGTACCAGTAATTGAGTAGCTTCAGTCAATAGCAGTGTTTTATCCTGATAGGACATGAGTAATGTGACTACCGATATTTGTTTTGACAACACTGCTGATGCACTGACAGGCCATCTGCATTGCCTCAACTGTGCTGGACATGGAAAGATTGCCTAATGGTTAGAGAGAGCATTGTGGAAATTACAGGTCACATCTTCTAACCCTGCAATATCTAATGCATGTCCATAAAAGGCTATAAATATGAATCCTGTCAAAATGAGGTTAAGTAAGACTGACCTGCTTCATGATAAGTGAAACACCACTTTGACAACAGCATAAACTGTCTAAAATGTAAATCTAAAAGGTGGTAAACAGTACTTCTCTACATTAAATTGTTGTTAACACTGAGCAATCATCCGAGAGAAAAGAGAAAATGGAGAATGCAAACATAATTACTCAAACAGATGGTGAGTTTGGACGGTAACAGGAATTGTTTTTCAGTTCCTCACGCAACCTTTTTCTTTTTATAGTATCCATGTCAACTGTTACCCTGAGCACAGCTTTTTGCTAATTATGCTAATCATGAAAAATGGAGTGTAAAGACACCCTCACCATTATATGCGTCCATATCAACATGCTGTCTCTATGAGCCAGCTCTCATTCAGTCTTTGAGCACATGCTTTATGTTAACCAAATGTATTTGCTTCTCTGGATTTACATAAGGTTATCGGTAATGCCATCATTCAAATTCTCCGAGCATAGACTCTGTTTTGTTGGTTCGTGTGTTATAAATTGGAAACAACCGCTACAAGAAAGGAATGGAAAATTGGCCCCTCTCTTTAGTGAAATCACTTATTTTCTTTTGACAAACTGTTGAGAAGGTTGTGGTCGTGATTCTGCCTCTTGTCTATTTAGCCCGATGAGTCGATGTTTTGTAGTTTAAAAGAAGCCCTTGTCTGCCTCCCTATTAATGAATCTTTTTGTATAATTGATAACCATTGTTAGAGTAATGGAATTTTTAATTAATATCAGTCAACTTTCACTTATAATTAATGGAGCATCGTGCCTACTCTTTTCATATTCGCATTTGCATTTCTTTTTCATCTTTAATTGTGCGGTCTGAATCGATTTGCAGGTGCCTCTCCTGGGTGCTTGTATTGAATAAACTGCAAATGTGAAAAATATGCTTCAAGTTTGTTTTTCTTCTCTTGTCAGTGAAGGGACAAGAAAATCTAAACTCCCCATTAATCATAAATACAAAAAGTGATTATTCATTCAATACAACACACACATGTGAATTCTGCCCAAAGAGTATACTAATGCCCAATCCAGCTTTTGAAGATAGATGATTTTGTGTTGATGATTATTAAAACTGGACAGGCTGTTGACTGACAGGCTAGTGAGCTTTCTAAATTAGTGAGTGTTATAATCTATCCATCTGCCTGTGTGCAGTGCAGTAGTGCTTACGATGAAAACTATCATCAGAGTTCCCCATTAATCACCTAGACTGTGGCTCGAATGTTAAGTTGATGTGCTAGCTCACGATCCAATTCTCTCTCAACTGTCTGATTATCTAGCTAACATAACTGGGAATTGTATTTCTTCAGTTCCTCCTCTCCTGTTGCAATTCTGCCATTTTTTCTTTGTACCGCTTCCTTAGCGTGTTTGATTTGGTGATGAGCTGTGCCATCAGGGTGCCAGCCTTTCCCTCAGTTTGTGTGGCGAGCTGATCAGCATCATCCAGCAGAACCTTTGCCACCTCAGACAGAGATTTTTTCTTCTTTTTAAGTTCCTCAATGTGCTCCGCAGCTGCCCTTTGGTTCTGTCTTGCAATTTCAGTCATTTTCTTTTGCTTTTCCTCATCTAGGTACATCCTGTACCTTGACCTAGCTACATCCTGTACCTTGACCTAGCTGATGCAAATGAGGACAGCAGCTCCTTGGTGATGGGGACCTTGAGGACACCCCCACAAACGGTGACATAGTCACAGATCAGTCGATGGGTTACCATTGTTTCTTCTTGCACGTTGCAAGTTTCAACCTCTTTGTTTATTGAGAAGCCTCTCTCAACTGTTGCCTGGCCATGTGAGAGGAGAAGAAGCTTCTTACAAAACTCCCATAGCTCAGAGTAGCATTTGCTCTGGAAAGCTTGATGGAGGAAGACATCCACCCTTGTCTCAGTGGGTCGGTAGGAGTGGAAGGTGTCATTTCTAGCCTCAACGGATAAGAAATTACAGAACTGCTGTGTAATCACGTCACCTGCAAGAAACAAAACAGAGGCACAGGCAAAATTCAATGAAAAAATGCAAACACTTTATTTTACAGTCACACTAGGTACTAGATAAGAACAAGGCAAATTCATAGTAATAATATACGCTTTCTGGATACCTAACACTTCTTTAGATGCTATTTACATCACTCTTAGTTTCTTTTATATTTAAAGACAGACATCATAATGAAAGCAGAAAGAAAACTAACTGCTCTATTCTCTCATACCGGCTGAGACACCTGACAACTGCTTATCATGCAGAAACCTCTGGAAGAGAATCCTTAGCTTTCCCTGGCACCATTCTGGATCAGAGAACATCTTTCTAGGGTCCAAACAGGCCAGCTGCCTCACAGTGGGATATTTTAAGGGGCTCTTGTCTTGCACTTTCTGCAGGATAGTTGACATCACCTTGATGCAGTCCCTCTTAAAGTATAGGACTGTGAGTTCTCCTATTTTTTTCTGTCTTTGGAGTTCCTGACGGGGATAATGAGAGTGACCTATGTAACAACTAGTAAATCCATTTTCTGGATCCTGGTAATATTTTAAACAATAACCTGATACACTACCTTGGGGGGCGGCTGTAGCTCAGGAGGTAGAGCGGGTCTTCTAGTAATCGGAAGGTCACTGGTTCAAATCCTGGCTCCCCTCAGCTACATGTCGAAGTGTCCTTGAGCAAAATACTGAACCCCAAATTGCTCCTGATGATGAGCAGTTGGTGCCTTGCATGGCAGCCTCCGCCATCAGTGTATGAATGTGTGTGTGAATGGGTGAATGTGGCAAGTATTGTAAAGCGCTTTGAGCTGTCAGACTGGAAAAGCGCTATAGAAATGCAAGACCATTTACCTTCAGGGTTGATTCTGCACCCAAGCCGATGTTCACTTCCTTAGGACGGACCCAATTCTTTTTGTCACCAACATCCAGTCTGGCTAACTGTGGTGGACTGATGTCCTGAAGGACCTCCCTCTTGATGAAAACGCCTCAAAATACACTGTGAACAGAAAAGCTAAAAATATAACCCATACAATTTCAACCATAATGACTGGACAATATGTCAACACTGCTTTGCTTCTTTGCTTTTTTCTTTCAGATTTTGTCAACATGATATAATATAATTGTCATATCATATATATATGTATAAAATCAGAAATAAACACAAAGTTCAGTCGTAGAATATAATTACCTTCATCAATTCTGCCAAATCATTCACAAGGAATGGCATCATTGGCACATCTGTCTGATATGTGCTCAGGCTTTACTTTTACATGTCTGTCATCAGGACCTTCAGCCCCGAAGGTCCTGATGACAGACATGTAGAAGTAAAGTTTCGCCATGATGAGAGGATCTTTCTGTGCCGTTTCAAGGGTGTCAAAAGATGAGGTTCCTGGATTTGGTAGCCTCTTGGTCCTGACTGCAACCACGTACATGGTCACTGAAGGCCATACCTCTAAAGCCCTCTCCACAGCTGGTAAGTTCTCAAGCCACCGGTGGCCACAGAATGACAGTGGAAATTGTGTGGTTTTGGTAAGAACTGTGAAGTCCTCCCTCCTTGCAGGTGTATTATGGAAGAGTGTGTGCATGGCCCTCAGAACTTTACCCAGTTGCCACATGATGAAGCCGCCTTTGCAAGCATTATGTAAGGTGTGGAGGCCACAGCTTCCTACCACAATCAGTTGAGCGCCGCCATACTGCTCTGCCTATTCTTGCTGCAGTAGCTCCAGGAACTTCCAATTAACGTTTGGTCCATCCATGGAGACGGACAACAGCTTATGCCTATCCAGGTCCTTGGCACCTTGCTGAGAATGAACAATGATGAAGCATGCTGGATTGATCTAGTAAAGATTTAGCAAACTGTCATACAGCATATTATCTGTGTAATGGATGGAAGGCTGACACAGAAAAGGAATCAATAATAATATAAACTGACACCTTAACAAGTCAAAGCTGAAGACCGTACAATATAAACTCGCAAGCCACTTCATTCAGAACACTTGTACAATATAATGTGATCCAATACAACAGGTCAGCCATAATTTTAGTAATAATAATAAGTTTACAAATATAATAATGTTCAGTTTTGATTGACACTGTCAGAAAGATATTCACTCAATTACTGATGTTATAATTTGCAGTGGTGTTGAACTGGACTGCATTATACTGAACGTTTTGGTCGCCACATTTACATAAATGAGATGAGCAGAATGATGTTTCTAATTTTCTGCTTCCTTAATAATCTATGTGTGCCACCTACTTACTTTGAAATGGTGTAGTAAATCCTGGGCTGTTCCATGTCCCATGAACTGCGATCCCGCGTATCTAGACTGGACGTGATCTTCGCACCAATAGCGGACATGCAGATCCAGTTGTTTTGTTTTCGTGGTCTCGTTGAGGCTCTCATCAAACATTAAAACAAACGCGTCCTTGTTAGCATCCGCAACAATCTGCTCTGAAATGTATGGGGCTATTCCAAACTTGCTGATGTAGGCCGTCTTGTCTGAACCGCATGCAAACGAGTGGGCAATATCAGAGTCTGGGAACATTGCACGGAATAAGTCTCCAATACCCTCATTTGATTTGTATGATTGGTGTTTTGTCACGGTGTTCAGACACCACAGTACCTCTGCTTTCAGCATAGGCGTGCACCCCAACATTGTCCGGAGATTTGCTGCTGCTGTCCCGGCTGTTGATATCGGAGATGGGGGTGGAGGCACGGTAGAGACGAGAGTAGAACAGAACCTTTCCTCGTATAAATTGCCCGGTACCGGTTTCAGCCATCCAGAAAAATCTTTGTTGGACAGCCAATTTTCATTAAATTTACACTTTCCCATGCGGTCCGACTGCTACCTGAACGACGTGCATCTGCTCTGAGAGTCACGGCCACAAACACATCACTGTTTTGTTGGTTCCGCTCTTGTGATTGTATGACGTTACTGCTATTTGGCAAATTATTTAAAAAAAATAAATGTTACCTATTGTTTTTAGATTTGAGACTAATTACAATCATAAAATCCTACTTACCATGTGTTAACATTTTTAAGACTTTTGAAAGATTGATTTAAGACATTTTAATGCCAACTAAGGCCTTATTTTTAGATTAATGAATTCAATGCTTTTTAAGACTTTTTAAGGATCTGCGGGAACCCTGATAATATAGTCAGGACTGGACTAATTACCAGTTAGAAGTGCCAAAGCTCTGTGTTGTATTTATCATTTTCAACACTTTATATTTTTCTATTATTTCGTATTTATGTTCATGCTATTTGTGATATAGCCTCTTAATTTGGCTCTCAAAGTGCACCAGATTGATGCATTGAACTTTAAGACATATTATATTTTCTTCAGGTGGAGCATGCCCAGCACAGTCTTATGACATCCTATGGGGAGCACTGATCATGAACACTTAAAAAAATATATTATGCAATCTAAAACAATACCCCCATAACAGACACTGCTGGAAAACGCATGATGCTTAATTTTCTTTCAGTGTGTCAGAAAGATTGATTCAGCTCTGCAAGGTATAGACTTCATTATGAAGTGTTTGTTATATGTCCACACAGAATGGGTGACAAGATGTTCATCTTATAACAAAATGCAATCACAAACTGTATGTCAATGAAAGGTTGTCAAAAAATGAAACATTATATTTTAACAACAGTGTTGCAGGTGTTTTGTACAATATTGCACAAGTCTGGACCACACGTCTGTATGCTGTTTTGTGCACCCCAGTATGTTTTCTGTCAGGAATGTTTTTTTTGTTTGTTTGTTTTTTCTTGGCTGGGTCTAACTAGTAAAGCACTGCAGACCCTACTATGACTACATGGTTGCAACAGTCTATCTGCCACTCTGATGTTTGTGATATGCCACATATAAAAGAAGTAACAGCTTTCATCATGCCAAAGAATGTGACTGTTGTTCTCTGGCATTGTCATTTCATCTGTTTAACAGCACAAAACTGTTTAAAAAAAGTCTGCAACACTACCATCTTGAGATAATCTTGTACAAGTGATACTGTGTGAATCAGATTATGGGATTACACAACAAAAGGAAACACAATGGATTATAAATGAACAGCTACACAAAACACTACTCTTGTTGCAGGATCCCCTGTTACTATCTGACTAAAACAAAGGGAACAGGAATACACAGTGTTTTATTAAAGACTGGCAAAACCTGGAAGCACAAGTTTCTGGGGAGCACCTGAGGGCAACAACACTTAAACCATACTGCTGACAGCCGAAAGACCCAGAAGAAGAAATAGTTTGGCTTAAATGAAAATGCAACTGTTTGATGATTGCATTTTGTTTGCATTATCTACAGCTTTTTAAACCAATCTGCACCATAGTGTTTTCACATTTTGCGAGTTAAAGTTCATAAATGTTTCAGATAAAAACACAAAAACTCATACCCCTCCAGCTCACGTTTGTTGAAAACCCCAGTGGTATTGTTCTAGTAATTATCCCTCTACAGCATCAACTACAAACATGCCAGACGTGCAATTTCACACAATCACAAAATGATAGATAACCATGATCATTAGTGCTCAAATAAGTACTACCCAATTTTTCTGATGGGGGCACTCTAATTAAAGAGGGGGCTTTCTGCCTGGTTGATTTTACAGGAGACTGTGAAACCATTCTCCAACAAAACCAGATACAACAAACACCATGATTATACAACCATTGCCAGCAACACTGTGATAGGTAAAAGGAAGCATGACATGCACAAACACACAGGCAAGATAGAGCTTCACTGACAGAGGTAATGGCACGGCGGCCGAAACCCACGCAGTACTGAAAGGGACAGAAAAGAGAAGATTAGAAAATAATAGAATTAAGTCTATCTATTACTTCAGATAGCGATGGATACTGTGGTAGTCTAAACTTTCCATCAAAGGGTTAGGGTTCACTAAAGTCAATATCCTTGCACTACAAGACAACAATAAAAATCCAAAATAAATCATCAAGTCGCTTCAACAGCTGTTTCAACCCATAAAGTTGAAACTGAAACCCTGCTGGCTTTGTGCTAATTAGTCATTATTGAACCACTCATACAGTTTAACAACATGCCATGTCTCACAATGATAAATTAATGCAACCTACAGCTCAAGGTATTTCCCCAATGTGTCTAACAAAAAGATGTCCATAAGTAATGAGAGACAAAATTACTGATCCACAAAAATTGACCACGCCAACACCCCCACAGCAGGTGGGACAACACCATGACACGAATACATGCATCCACACATGCACAAAGGCGACCAACAATCGTAGAATGGCACGGCGGCCAAGCAGCACAAAAGAGAAGTGAATATTGTCCAACCTTTTGAAGTCAAAACAATCTCAACCAAGGGTGCAGAATCTCCCATCCTCCATCTGTGGGGAAAACCATCAAAGTATCACTTCAATATGTTTCTTACAAATGTTTTTTTGTTTGTACAACGTGATTTATAAGATTCGCTGTGATCAGAAAATTCAGTTTAAACAAAAGTACACGGAGGCAAAGTGAACAAACAAGAGCATAATGGCTCAGCAGCCAGCAAACAAACAGCATCACATAGCATAAAATAGAAAGAGAATAATATGTAACTTCTCCACCAAACACATGCCTCCCCTTGGCAATATGTTTGAAATAAATACCCCAATATTAATGAGAATATTTTTCCAATTGTTATACCTTATGTCATATATCATATATATGTCAAATGTATTTGATAGGGCTGCACGATATTGTAAAAAAAAAACTTACTGAAATTACTTTTACAGATATTGTGATATGATTCACGATTACTACAAGATTTGTAGTCCTGGGCGTCTCTGCAGCACTAAAGTAATTTATAATAATGCAGTTTATCACACATTTTACCTATACAAAAAAAATGGCAGCGTCTTGCGATCTGTAGATTGCATTTGGCCATTTTGAGATTACAATTATATTCCAATTAATCATGCAGCCCTAGTATTCAAAGTAACATAACAATAACCAATACATTTTATTAAAATAGATATTTTGGTTAACAAAATGCACTTTGTTTTCCAATGCATTACATCAGATAGAACATGAAATATTAAAAAAAAACTCCAATTTTGTTTTTGTTTCTAAGTTGATTACATCTTTGACAATATAATTTAGCATGATAATTACTTGATTTGGATCAAATTATCGACATAATTACACTGAACATCGATCAGTTGTGATTAATTGTCACTCAGCCCTCACAAACTCGCACAGAAAACTAATGATACACAGCAGGCAACAGCAGAATAATGAATAATGGAGGAAAAAGCTGGGGGGAAAAGGAGGGAAAGCAGCCTCCAAGCACTACACGCCAGTGAAACAGTGATATCCTACCTTGATAAGACGAAGCCATGAAGCCATCTCTTTCCAAAATCCAAGTTGACATCGGGAATACCTGCAGAGGTCGACTCAAGTTCAACTCCCCAAGTGAAGTCCTTCAAAAAAGTTCAGGTGGAGAGCAGGCCATTGTTCAAGGTAACGCTTTATATTGTTCCCGGATGTGATGGTGGCCACCCGGATTTTTTTTGCTAATCTTCTTTTGTGGCCTTTAAACTTTACTTCACATTTCAAAGTAAGTTTTTTTTTAACGCTTGAATATCGGTAACATAACCTCCAGGTCTCTTCAAAACGTCGTCCAGTGCTCTGTTACTTGTATCCAAGTTACATAAGGTAACGTTCAGCACATCTTTTGTCTTGCTATGATCGAGCAGGATGTCAGTGGGAGCTGCTCACCTTCGTTTAGCTCGGCGCTTGATTGAGCCGCGTCCTCCTGTTGCGCAGTTTAAATTTCAAAGTGAAAACGCCGACTTCACAGCCTCGACACACCTGGAGAAACATCTTTTTTTTTACCGTTTCTTCGCGGTTGCGTAGGGAATTTCGCTCACTTTCCGTCGAAATGCTTGTCTTCACCTAGAAATGAGTACGCGAAGTGGCAACTTGCACTACAGAAAACACGGCTGTCAGATTCCTTCTAATCAGTGTTGCCAGATTGGGTTGCTTTCCAGCCCAATAGTTGCTCAATATCCGCCAGAATTGATTGAAAAAACGCCCAAATATTGTCTTTTAATAAGCAATATAAATGAATTCATGAACAACAGCAACAGTATTGTGGTTCATCACAATTTTCAATATGACTTTATAGCTAATTCAAGTGTTCACAGGTGCGCTGGAAAATGCAGAAAGGCAAAGTCGTAGCTACAATGCAGCTATATAACTATTCTCCATATTTGTTCTGCCCTCTGCCTTGAAAATAGAGAAAATATAAAGGGATGATGAAATTACAAATATAAAGATTTTAATTAAATTTGCAAACTGCAACAATATTTGACAGTAGTCTAAAGTCCTCACACATACATACAGTAAAGGTTGAGAGAATGAGAAAAGGATGACAAAAAGCCACAGATAAGGATGTTGTAATGTTGCAAAAGGTTTCTATAGATTTGCAAAAACACTACAGCTCATGTGAAGCCACAGGTTGGTTGTTGAAGATACAAATTCAAAATGGTGGTTGTCATTGCATATATTTGGCCTCAACTTTGAAAATGTAAATTTATCTCCTTCACCGAATATTTAATGTTCCACAAAAATACGCACAACAGCCCACCTGCCAAAACTTAACAAAAAGTAAACCTATCTATTGCAGAGTATGAAAAAATGGAGAATTTAGTTTCTAATCTACTTTGTTTTGTTATCATATCTATTTCCCAGAGGAGTAACATATTCACATTATATTCCAGCAATAGAGGGAGATATGGGCTGGATTCCAGGATGTGTACAACGAAAATGTGAAATGATTCGACTGTGGAATCGACTAAACAAAATGGCAGAGGATAGAATAAATAAAAAAGTATTTATATGGAGTAAATTACATAGGTCCCCCTGGTCAAAATAAATTTACTCCATTTTTGAGGAGGTGGATATGGTGTATATTTACAGGAATAACTTGTAATGTTAACTCCATTAAAAATAAGCTTCCATTGAAATTTGAAGATAAATGGTTTGAAAATGTTCTATTAAAACCAAAATTAAGGACATATATGCAGATTAAATCTAACTTTGGACCTGAATTGTATGTTACATCACGTTTACAGAGAAGTCAAAGATCTTTAGTTGCACAGTTGAGATCTGGTATTCTTCCTCTGGCCATTGAGGTTGGTCGATTTAAAAATATTCCCGAGGAGAATAGAATAGAATGAGAGAGGTATTATTTCATGAAATCTGTGGACAAAACCCTGAAATATTTTGGTGCTCTAATGAGCAGAAGCTGGAGTGGTTGTTTAATTTCAATGTGTTTAAAACTGCTAGCTTTATTTCTCAAGCCTGGAAAAGACAGGTAAATTTGTTTAATTAATTTTTGATGATTTCTCTTGAACCTTGGCATTGTCTTCCCTTTCTTTTTTTCTTTAGATAATGGTTTTGAACCCCTGTTTGTTTTCTTACTTCTTTGATGTTTTGATGATGTGCTCTGGATCCGGTTTGTTTTCTTGGTGTCTTATAAGCCCATGCGGGCTGGGCATACAAGTATGCATGACACAATAATAAAAGTAATTCATTCATTCATTCATATATACATGGACAATGCATAATCTAAATTTCAGATTTTGTGCTCATTCTATAAAATGTTATGGGACCTAGTTGTCACCAAACAAGGGTTAATGTCAGCCTACTAAAATTAATGCTCATTCATTAGAAAAGCCATGAATAAAACACCATGGGTGAGACCATTATAATGCCATACTTTTCTTGTGTGAACTGGGCGATTTGCACTGAATCCACAATTACACCCAGTGTGCTATGTCTGTGTGTCTTGAGTTGTTTTGAACTGTAATACATGGCAGCTAGGTTAGAGAAAATAACAGCTATTGTACATTAAGATTAGGGGGCTGAGTATATTTTTTAGAAGAAAAAAAATAGTCATATTCTTTGATTCCAGGTTCTTAAATATGAATATTTCTGGGTTCCTTGAATGCTCTACAACAGTAAACTGAATATCTTTAGTTTGTGGACAAACCAAGACATTGAAGGACATTATAATGGGCTTGACAACACTGATAATTTTCCACCAATTCCTGACATTTCAAAGACCAAACAACACATTGATTAAACAAGAAAATAACCAACAGATGGATCACCAATTAGAGGTAGAGAAGGCAATTCTGCAGAAAGACAGTTGATTGTCGAGTCTCATTCCCAGGTCGTCAAATACCGATGCCTTGGGTAAGAATACTGACCCAAAACATCTGTATTTGACAACCTTCCCTACCTTTAAGATCTGGATAGGCTTCAGCAAGTAAAATGTTAGGATGAGGACACAGAAAGATCATGGCAGCAGTAATAAAAATGTAAACATTATTTTCATTTCTGTGACTGGAGGCAACCTGCGATCACCAACATGAAAGTAGGACACGCTGCACCCCATTTACCTCCTCATCCTCACACAATTTCCTGTGTTGGACAAGAATCCTGAATCATAAATCATCCAATATGGACACAAATCCTCAGAAAAATCTGAATGTGATTACAGGACGGTAATGGTTGCTAAACTCGTTATATCATTACATTATTACAATTTGAGAGTTTCCATCCAAAAGCAACCAAAGCAGTGTTTGAGAAGGAATCATTAAGTTAGAGTTAGAGGTATTTCAGTGCAAGTTATGGAGGATTTCCTGACAGAGAAAAAGTAATCCATGTTGCCAAGAGCGAGCAGCTCCTCCAGTTACCTGGCTTCACTGCATGCTTCTGCTCCAGCGCTTAGAATATCTGTTAACACTACTGTTCTACACCGTTGGTGGAAATTCCATACCATTGATAAGAATGCAAAAATCCACATCCATGTATGATGAAGATCACATTGCATTAGAGCCTTAAATATTTAAAAGGCTTTGAATTGTACAACTGATCTCTCCAGGGAGGTAAACATAACTGTGTCAATAAGCTTTCTGCCACCAGCCCAGAATGTGTTTGTCTTGTACAAAGAGAGCCGCCGCCACTCTGGATCTATATTAACAAAGATGTTCTTTGGCTGGAGTAGTGATGTTTTGCAACTGTGCTGAGAGTCATCTGGTCACAGATCTCTGCTGTCAGGTGAAGGCGTTTAAAATTGTTGAGTATTTATTCCTGGTTTTTACAAGCTGGTCTTTGCCAATTTTAGAAAAACTCCTATCTCTCATAGGGGAAGATTTTTGAGTCATGCTTGAATAGCAACGCGTCCATGATGTTGAAGAGCTATCATTGCAGCGTAATTGCACTGAGAGAATGCATTATTTATGAGAGATTTAGCCTCATTAATCTGTGAAACGCTCTGAAAGTACGATCCTTTTATTTTTCTCATGACTTCGTGTTTTGCAGATCTTTGCAGAGACATGAATTTGCTCTTTGATGCGCAGTCAGTTTCCTTGACTGTCTTTGTGAAATGGTGTTCTTTGACAGCTCTTCCCCAGTGCTTTCAATGAATCATTATCTGTGCCAATGTTTGCACTCAACCTGTCTTTTTTCCCTCTTTTGTCTTTCAGCTGCACACTGACCTCGATCAGGGGGACAGTGCGGTGAAGTACACTCTCTCGGGGGACGGGGCTGGCTCCATTTTCACAATTGACCAAACAACGGGAGACATCCATGCCTTAAGGAGCCTTGACAGAGAGGAGAAGCCTTACTACACCCTACGAGCCCAGGCTGTTGACATCATCTCCAATAGGCCCTTAGAGCCTGAATCAGAATTTGTAATCAAGGTTCAAGACATCAACGACAATGAGCCAAAGTTTCTGGAGGGACCATACAGGGCCAGTGTCCCTGAGATGTCACCAGTAGGTAAGTTATCATCTGCAGTGACTTGTTATGTCAATAAAGATAGAGAAGTCAGTACTTTATTTATTTGATTAGAATTCTTTGCACTGAGTTCTTTGTTTTCCTCTTCAACTTGGAATACAAAAGTTAAGTTTCAGGAGCATCACAGGTACAACCAGAGGGGCAAAGCTGCTCCACAACAGGTTCTGACATTTCACAGAACCAGTTATTCTTGGTGTGCCCTGAGTATATTTCACTGTTTTGTCTTTATACACCCCACCACCCCCAGGGAGAACAGATCAAGTAAATTCGCTAGCAGAATGGTTCCTCTTGATCTGAATGGCAATGAAGCCCTCAAAACTCCAAAATCAGCAATCTCTAGAGGATGTGTAGAAAGCGGGAACAACACAGCCTAGCCCCAGTGAACACTCTCAATCATAAGCTGCTCGGCGACTGTTTACTGGAGAATCAGAGCGGCTTTCAAGTTTATCAAAAAAAAACATCTTGTGTGACCACGGAAGCAGAGCAGAGAGATCAGCTTTAAACTAGCATTAAAAACAACCCATACAGAATTAAGTAGGTGATCAATTAGATAACTGGCAAAACTAATTGCCTTGTTCATTATCATTTTTGAATTTACCAAACAGTTTAAAAATGTCACTCTGCAAAATTCATTTTAAATCATCACTTTGATAGTTGCTATTAATGGATATCCATCATTATTTGCGACACTTTAAAGGGGTACAATTTAGCAATGCTTTCCTAAAGTTGTTTGACTTGTGAGAGACAGATTCAAAAATAGTGGCCAAAATTGAAGCAGCAGTTGGAAAGACAGCATGGCATTTAGTCCCTGTTATGCCCCCAAAAGTCTAAATCCTCTTCAGATCATCAGAAACTAACCATAATCACATTTTCAGGGTTTTTTTCCTCAGACTTGCAACATGTCATACCTGTTTTCACAGGCTGAGTTTCACTCCTTGTGATGTGTGAAGTTAACTCCATGTGTAATTTGGTGGAGCATTTTGTGTATTGTGTTTGTTCAGCCCTTTCTCACTCACAGCGTTTTTTTAATACAGCAGCCTGGTCAGTGGCCCAGCACATCTAAGTTTGTTGCTGTATGTACCCTTTATTGTCACAGCGGTCAGGGTGGTTGGATGGGTCATACATTGAAGTTTACTTAGGAAACTGGAGTTTGCATCCTGTGTGCCACCAACTTAATTTGTTTTTGTTTGTTTGTTATGTTACGTAGGTCAGTTAAAATATGTAAATGATGTAACTTACATAACATCATTTACATAACCAAACCTAACCAAATAGTTTCTGGCGCATAAACATAATCAATGGTTTTGTTGCCAAAACCTAACCAAGCTGGTTTGTGCCGAAACCTAACCAAACCACGGCCGTTTGACAAATTTCACAACAGTCCAAAAGTCATAATATATCATAATATGTGAACTGTTTGTCCGCAAGCTTTATTTTGAAAGTCTAACTGCACTTCGAATATAGCGTATTATGGCTGTTATCGTCCAAAACATTTGTTAGTATTTGATGAGTTGGGAGTGAGAACGTGTTGATATGTTATATTAATAATAGTAAATTGAAAAGAGTTTTACAAAAACAAGTGATTCATTCTAATTTGTCATAAAACAAGACTTAATAAACAGTCGGTGCAGAAATAATCTTCAGGACCACTCATTGTAGTTGAAGCCATGATAATCATCAGTTAAACTAATAATTGTTGCTAAATTATGCAGAGTGATACCACTATAAAAATATCTTATCTGAGAAATTAGTTGAGAGTTTACACACACCCCCTGCAATTTGTGTCAGAAGTTACCTCTACTGCCAGTGCAAAAAATATTTCAGACAATATTCACAATGTGGGAGCTGTTACCACTCTATAAACATCTAACCAACTAAAGTCTATATCAATATTTATACCATCAACACTTGTCCTCACTCCTGAGCAGATCAGTTTTTTTAATTGCACTAAATCTTCTCTTTTTTTCTTCATATTGGAATATTAAAGTTGTGTACGTATATCTGTGTCCTCTGCATGAGTGTATCATTATTGTAATTTATCCAATATTTTAATCTCAAGAACAAATAATGAAGTCAGATAGATAATCTATATTTTGCAAAACTGGTCTGCATTCTCCTCCTGTGTTTACCAGCAATGACCTTTGAAGCCATTCTGCCCGCCTACTTCTTCATCACACACCTAAATTTCCATAATTGTGTGAATAGAATTTATTCCCCACGTTTATGTGTTTTTGTGTCACACCGAGGGTAAAGGCTGTTGCCTGTGTCTCCTGGAACCGCGTAGGTGTCATCCCTACTTAAAGGCTTTTAAACTTTCACCACATCTGAGCGGTTGGAGCTGCGGATTTCCTCTCTTTCTGTATTATCTCATCTGTTGTACATTTGTGTTGAACATGATGCAGTCCTTCTCCGGTATGTCTAATCAGGCATGTGTAGCTTTGTTAGGGAGGACTGAGACACTAATCTCTCTCACCTAATGTTTTAATGCCATTGTTGCCATCTGCTCAGACAGCAAAGCCTATTTAATATACGACAAGTTCTTTACAGCCAAATAGGAGCTTACCAGAATCTAAAATGGCCGTGTAAATGACATCCCTCTGGTCAGAGTCTCCTGTCCGACAGATCCTGTGGTTGAAAATATTTTGCACAGCATGCTTTTAAGCTAGCCAGATGTAGGTGTGTGATTGATACGTGAACATACAAGCACAGAGCTGTCAGCCCGTAAAGGCATCCGTGTCAACCTGTCTGCAAGTCGTCTTTTGTAAGAATCTGCCCATCTGTCCACACCAGGCTTACGCCTTGGAGTTATAAACAAGTCAGACTGACAAGGCATTTTTGTTTGACATTCTTCTCCAACTGGAAACTTTTGATTGAATCTGTTGGATTTAAATACATTGTAAATAAGGACACTGTTAATGGAATAGTGTTTCCAATGCCAGCTAGTTAAGGGGGATGAGCCAAACCTCCAACAAGTAATTATTCTGTCCCTCTTACTGCAGGAGTTTGGACGACTGCCATCCTAATACTATTCCTGCCACAGCCCTTTGTGTTCTTAATGGTAGCATTGTTTAATGAATGGCTACACAAGAGCTTTTTTCACTCTTGCCCACTTAGTAATCCTACAAATGTGCAAATCAAAACATTCAAAAGAAAACATTCATCCCGACACGTCCTCTCTCCACCACACTCCTCCTCGTTGCACTCCATCAGGGACTCTGACTGTTCAGCACTAGCTGTAGCTTTCTCTGCCGTGATTCATCATTCATTGTGTCAGGTGAGATTGGTCAGTAAACTGATGAACTTCAAAGAGTTTGGATTTCAGTCTCACGAGGAAACAAATAAAGTCTAAGTCAATATGTCTTCCCACTCTTTTCCCACAGGGACGTATGTGACGCAGGTGACAGCCACAGATGCAGATGACCCCACCTACGGAAACAGTGCTAGAGTGGTGTACAGCATCCTCCATGGCCAGCCGTATTTCTCTGTTGACCCTAAAACAGGTACTTACCTTTTGAAGATTTATTGGACAAAATCATGTTTCAGTCGGTGTGAAGTTCATAAACTTCTTCGCATTTTTACTTCATCATTTGGAATGTTTGATTCAAAAGAAAATAAGCACCTCTGTTTAAAGTGCACCTGGAAAATGCAGCAAGGCAGGGAAATAAGGTTATCGAGACTTGAAAGATATGTATGATTAAGTGCATGCGATAGAGTGTGGACCAGTGCAAGCATATATCATAAGAAGAAAACAGGCTCCAGAAATGACCCCTGGGGCACTCCACAAATCAGTGGGCCACAAAAGGAAACACGTTCTCCAATAAAGACTGTGAATTATTTATTTAGGTATGAAATAAAGGGAGAGTTATACCAAACAGCTGTTCAGTCAATCATGAAATATTTTCAAAAAAATATTGAAAATACAATAACAATAATAATGATAAAAATAAAATAATAATAGTAATAATAATAATAATAATGATAATGATTGAAAAGGGATCCATATGTGAAAATGTGCATACACTCACACCCAACTCTTGATTTCAAGTGCAGTAATAATAATGTTATATATTTGTTTTTTAAGGGTGCAATATGTACAAATTGGCCACCTGTCGATTTCATACTCCAAACAAATAGGGGTACGCATATCACCGTTGTAACCGCTAACTGCTGCTAAGTGTAGCTACCGTTTGCTAGTTCAGCTCAGATAACAGTGCAGCTGGCGGTCAGACTGTTTGTCCGCAGGCAACATAGGAACGTTCGACCACCAGAAGGAGGAGGCTTCCAGGTCAGGGGGGGAGGGGGCAATGTGTTTAGGACTAGCCGGTTAGTTAGTTTGCATCTTCATTACTAATTATAGTTTTTTTTTTTTTTTTGTAAACAAAATTAATTCCTACACATTGCACCTTTAAGGTGAGAGTAATCATTTGTGCCATACATACCTTTCCTTCCCCAAATATTGTGCAAACCGATAAGTTGAAGATTACAAATGTATATTTTACTGATTAAAGATCAATAACAGAACCAAAAAAAACATTGCAGCTATTTACACAGAATTATAGTAGCTCCTTATACACAATGTTGTCTGTTATTCCCTCCTCATTTCCTTCAATAATACCATGTCAAAAAACATTTGACAAACAGTATGGCTAATCAACATTGTCAGGAAATGACTAGGAAATATTAGATAGCATAAAAATGCCAAAATACACTGGAGTAGGGCTTTAAAAGTGGGTAATGAGCTCGCCGGGTCTGATCTGATCACTCTGATATGAGATAAACATCCAGGAGATCGGCTCCAGAGAAAGCTAGATAGAAAACATTTCAAATTTACAACTCTTTTTAACTACAGTAGCTCTAAATATGGTAGTTTCTAGCTTGCTGGGGTGGAGGGAATGCCATCACATTTTGCAGCATATCAAACTGTCAGTTGAATCCATAAACTGACAGTTTCATCGTCAGGAAAAAAAACTGCGATCTGAAAACCACTGGTGACTCTCTGCTGCAGGGTTACTGTGGAGTCTTCCAGCAAACTGCTAAAGGTAGCTTCAATCAAAAGACAAATGACACTTTATGCCTACCGTTGTTATTTAGTTATTTCCACATTATTTATACCTGCACTTTGCCTGGTGTAGGCAGATGGTGTCATAGGAGGAAAATTGCAGTAAAATGGTTGCAGAGCGACAGCAGGGTGGGATATGGCAAATGACTGCTCTAAATCTGCAATACCTTCACACCAGCAGTGTTTGCCGGTAGTGGGCTGCTGTTGGCTTACTATCTGGGACAGTTCAAAGCATATGAAAATAGGTTCATACATATCACACAGGCAGATACGGTGGAATCTGTTGCTGATTATGCTGCTCATCCCAGAGCTTTACAGAGCACACACTGAGACTGTATTTCAAACCGGTGCTGGAAAAAATCAAACTGTTAAAGAAAATGTTTGCCCCCGCTGGGCCTGCAACTATCTCCAAACGCACATCAACAAGGGGAACAAACACTGGGAGGAAAAAGGGGAGCAGTGGGAGGGGAACAACAACAACATATGTAGCATCACGCATGTCACAGAATTATCCCTCGTGCAGACGGACATCCACTCTTCTCCCAAAAAAAAAAAAAGACAGAACCTTCAGAAATAAACACGATCTTTGATTTTGGCTTCTTACATGTGAGGGGGTTTGCGGATCAAATGGTGCATCCTCACCACGTTAAATGAAATACGAGGGAGGAAAGAGTGAAGACCCACCTATGCTGCCTGCTGCGCTTTAGCCTGCCAACCTCCTACTGACCTCGCTATTAATCTGCAGTACAAACGCTCTCTGATCTCAGGGTCTCTGATCCTCAAGTGAATCATTATATGGCTTCACCATAGTTCCCCTATTGAATGTCAAGTGTCTCCAGTTTGTGAAAATGACCTCTATTTCAGCCGTGGTCAGAGCCACACGTGTAACTTCTTCCTGCAGAGTGGGCTCCATAGGTGAAAATATACAGTAGTAAACTGAGCATGTGGCGTCCAAAATATTTCCCTTGTCTTCGTTCATTCCACTGTGTCTGTATCTCAGTATCCTCTCTTCTTCCTCTGTTTCTCATTGCTTTATTATCTGTATTTCTCATCCATCTTGCTGTACACCAGGGGTTATAAAGACAGCCTTGCCCAATATGGACAGAGAGGTGAAGGAACAGTACCAGGTATTAATCCAGGCCAAGGACATGGGGGGCCAGCTGGGAGGGCTGGCCGGGACCACCACCGTCAATATCACCCTCAGCGATGTCAACGATAATCCACCCCGGTTCTCCAAAAGTGAGTACCATTAGTAGATGATAGACATTAAAATATAATGGCTGTTTAACAACATCCACTGTACAGTAATAATGCAGATGACCAGACGCAGGTACACACAATTGTGATGACAAAATAAACACCCTGCAATTACAACAGGGCAGAGGGTATTCATCATGCCATCCCTTTGTAATTGGTTTTCATTATTTGTCATTATATGCTGTCATAAGCAAAGGCCTGTTTATTTAGCATGATTGCATCTCCAGCTACTACTCCTGGCAAATAAAACCAGGATTGGGGTTATTTCGCTCATGGGGCATCCTTCTATATTTAGATCAGGGTTGAGCTGATGATGGTGCTGCACCAGGGATTGAGTCAGTGTATTTAAACACTGTATTTTATCCAGTATTTTGCATAAGCTGCTAAACCAGATTAATTTGATTGTAGCGTTCACCAGGTCATGTAAAAAGCCAAGCTGGGGAAAAAAAAAAATACTCATTGGTGTAAACACATTGATCTCTGAAAGCTTCTCTACAGATCCTGAGCATTAATATTAAACTGTGTGCAGAATGTATTCTATTCCAAAACAGCAAGGGTACGACAGGAAAGCAGAAATGCTGCTCTGTATGGATGCAGTTTCTTCAGGTATTGTGCTGTGACACCAAATGTTCTCCTCTGAATGTAAATACAGGCACTCAGACGGTCAAGCTCCTTTGGCTGTGAGGAAAAAGATGATATTTCCATAATGCTGTCACAGCACTGAGGTTTGGGCCAAGTATGGCAGCTCCTCTGCCCTGTCCCAAATCCTCCCTTTGTCTTCCCCTCGTTTCCCTCTGTAGAAGGCTTACAGGTCAAAAAAATGTGTGATGGCCATATTGGAAGACCACATGGAGGACCACATCAGATGATTCAGTTTATTTATGATATTGCTGCTGGATCCATCCCACATCTGTCTTTCCTTAAACCCCTTTTTTCCTCCCTAGTTATTATGGATTCAGTGTTTTTAAACCATCAATCCACTGATTGAACCTCTCTGCTGCTGATGGTACCAGATGTGGTCATTGCTAATAGCAGTGTGTAGACCTCCATGTGGCTTTGCTGAATAATCATAGAAGCTTGTTAATGCACTGTACTGAGAGTGCCACATAACAGCTGTTTGTTAACTTCCCCTAACCTTCAACTCATGCTGTTTTGGCACTAGAGCGAGCCAACAAAAAGAGACGTCCTTGTCCGATCCTTGAAAAGACATGAACCTTGAAGGTGTCCTTGAAAGTACTTGATTATTTATTGAAATTATAGCACCAAAATTCATTCATATTCCTTGGCTCCCCTCTCTCAATCCTGGGATCAACACTGAGGAAAAGGCTAAGATCCACAGTAAAATTGAGGAATAACAAATGAGAGAGAGTGCTATAACATATACATCACAGCAGTGTCAGTATCTCACAACCCACTCGCCAGAATAAATGTTTGCAATGTATGTTTTTGCAAAACCACCTATTAAAACTTTATGATTCTTTATGTTGCAACATTACATTTCTTGAGATTCAATTTTCAATTTTCCTTTTACCCTGGCTCTGGTTAAGTTAAGGCACAAAAACCACTTGGTTAGGACGAGGAACAGATCATGTTTTGGCCTAAAATACCTGTTTTGGTCACCACAAACATGGCTGCCCCGAGGTCTCACTAAAAAACACCCGATTTTGTTGCCACGAACATGGTTGGAGATACCCCAAGGTCCCGTTAAAAAACCCTGGTTTTGCTGCCACAAGCACAGCTGCAAATAGCTCGACTTCCCGTAAAAAATATTCGCTCTTTGTTGACACAAACACAGATGGAAATTGTCCTGAGTTCTCCTTCCAACTATCCAGTGGCCTTTTGCTTACAAATGTTAAAATGCCATGGTCCCGCATCAAAAATATCCTGTGGTTTAACTCTCACAAATGTTGCAAAGCAGACTCAGACTCCCCTCCACCCCCTGGCATGAAAGTCAGGGAATAAACATGTAATGGGCACGCGATATGGCACGTTTTGTAGACATGTCAATATGGTATTTAGCCTATGACATACACAAATTTGAATTTATCTGTGGTACCACCAACATTTAATGCTGGCAACTGGGCTGTATCTCATGATGTGGAACAACTGTGAATATAGGACTGATCAGCTAAGATTTACATGGAAAAAAATACAATAACATTTTTCAATGCTCGAAGAAGAGGCTTGTATTTTGATTCAGTTTCAGTACGTTTACTTTGGTCTTACACCCAGTAAAAAGAAATATCCTCTCTGCCAAGCAGCATTCCTTTTGACCCATCTAGTGCCCGACACTCCTGTCTGGCTTATTGTAGACATTTATGTGCAAGTGCATCCATCTCCAGGTTTGATGCCATTGTGTGTCAAGTAGCACTATCCTCAGAAGGACTATCTAAGACACTCAGATTCCTCTCTGGCACATCGTTTTACTGGTGAATGGATCCATTCTGAAGCTCAAGTTCAAGTTGGGTACAAGTTCAAATTTGGTCTTGTGTGATTCTTGTAGCCGAGAAACTTGTCAGGAATTTCTTTAATCAAATGTTGGAATGTGTTCAGAGGCTACACTGTTTTCGGGCAGTGTGCAGTGTACAGCCTCATGGAATTCACTCATTCTCTTACAATGAATAGTCCAAATAAATGTTGTCTAACCTTTGACAAAACGCCAGTTTTAAAATGAATGTCATATTTTCTGACATTTTTTTTTTTAATTGACACAGTTTTGAGCATAGAATGGGATGCTTAATTCCCCCTAAATATATTCCAAGTGCTCAGAATAATTTTTACATTATCATAGTGTTGCTGAATTGCCCATGGCAGCTCCATGATGCCACCAGGTGTTCGCACTAGATTTGTATTGCCACTGTAAAGTTTGAATTTCTCTGGCACAAGCAGATGCTTTTGTTCAAACAGCAAGCCGTCTCAGAGAGTGAAGGGAAGCACTGAGAAAGATAAATTCCCACCTATTGTCAAGTGTAAGTGACAATCAATCAACACAAACTGTTGTTTCCTATTTTTCTACCCAAGTCCTCAGCAGTGATTTCTGCTGTTGGGAGTATCAAAGCCTCAGAGCTCTTGTGTTTGTTGATCGCACAGGTTATGCGAGCCAATTACAAGATGCCGAGCAGCCTTGATGTCCAAACACGTCAAAATTGAATAATGTCATGCTCATAGCTACAGGACTGACTTCAGACAGAAGCATATCAGCTGCTTGCCTGTGGGTGGATAAGACATCCTTGGGTGGGTGCGGGACTACATGAAGGAAAGAGAATGTGAAGAAGCTCAGTGTTTGCCATCGGATGTCAAGTGATGATAATAAATGAGCCAGTCTGAGTCGACTCTGATGTTTGTTTGTTGACAGGCTTCTTTCACTTAAGAGTTCCCGAGTCCTCTGCAGTGGGATCAGCTGTCGGAAGGATCAAAGCCCACGACTTGGACATTGGGAAAAATGCCGAAGTAGAGTACACCATTGTGCCAGGTGACGGAGGTGCAATGTTTGATATCACAACCAACGAACACAACCAAGAGGGAATCATCATTCTCAAAAGGGTACAGAGTCTCAGACACTAAGACACAATGTGACACATATACTGTGAATTCTTATATAAAAGCCAGTATTCAGTATTCAGTATCATGGCAGCATGGAGGTTTTGAGTTCGCATAACTGAGTTATTTAAGTAAAGTAGACAAATCATTTTAAGTCGTTAAATTCTGAGGTAATCAGTTTTCCTGACATTTTAAAAGTAAAGTCAACTACAGTATTTGTTTCTGAAGAACAACAGATAATTTTAAAGTTTGTGTTTGTTTATGTTTAATTTTCAATTTTTCTCCCATCACAATGCTCTGGTTAGGTTTAGAAATGTTCAGAAATGTCACTAACACTGCTAACACTTTAAACTTGTTGCGAAAAATTTATTTGTAAAACGGTGCCCTAGGGGGTTCAGACAACATCCTATCCTGACAGTACCATAACATGTTATGTAAGCTAAACAATCTGACAATGTGAACAGCAGGGTTTTTATAAAGAACTTATAACGAGGCAATGCACAGAGTTGTCACTCGGGACTTCTGAAGTGCTGCTCTGGCTTGAAAACTGCATTGTAACTTCAGTTTTTTCTTTCATGCTGGAGAGGCTGTCGGAACCTGTCCAAACCTTCCCTGCCACAAGAGATCAACACATAAAAGAAATACTATAGGAACCATCAGGAACACTTGCTTTACTCAAGGAAATTTAAAAAAATGAAAAGAAATCATAGGTGACAGGGCACAAGAGAGATTCACGGTAACACAACAGAAAGACAAAAAAACATCCTCAAATCACACAAACATACTGCATAGTACATATATATACCCTCCCTCAGCAACTTGGAGGTGGGGTTGTTGCAGCACCCCTAGAGCCACTGCTTCCCGCAGGATATGTCACTCTGTGTGTTATATTAAGCCCCAAAGCTTCCAAGTGCTACTTTTCCAAAGGTGATTTCCTTACCTTTGCAGTATATTAAACATTTGCATGCACTTATTCCAGTGAAAGAAACGAGTAACAAGTAGCCATTAACTATGAATATATATATAAAAAAAATCAAATAAGATATGGTGTCGAAACAAGATGTAGCAGCAGGACACTTGGCAGATGCTAGGGCTGAACCTGTGATCTCTCAGCTGTGTGATGTTGCTCTCAAACTGTTTGTCTCCTTCCTGTCCATGCCCTAAAGCACAGCTCAGAGCAATGGCATAACTCTCTCTGAGCTCCTGTGCTATATAAAGCATTCACTCAGCATGCCAGGGCTCATTTAGTATGCCATATGTTCTTTTTGCTAAATGGATTAATACATCGGATGCACGGTGACCCACAGCAAGAGGTCTCGGCCTTTGGTTGCACTTTCCGTGAACCACGGAGGAAAAGTATCTAATTTAATACAAAGTTTTACCACATATAGCATTGGTGGGGCTGTGATATCTCTCCACTAAATGGCAAGTGGCACAAAAGCACCAGTGATATTAGAGAAATTTATTACTCCTAGGATAAACCCTTTGAGGTCTATCATCTCATTTTCAAGGGGGACCCACAACTGCCAGAGGTGAAAGGAAAAGGACATTACAGCCACAGACTAAAATTAGAGGGAGAAATAGAGTGATCCAGCCAGTGCAATGAGTACTAACCCACCAAATAGCTCGGCTATAATAAGACTTATTATGCAATCAATTATTAATTTTAGCCTATGTATAAAAAATTTAAAAAGCTCTGTTCCAAGATTCAGTTCATTCATACTTCAAAAAAATAGCATGACCTTATATCCTAAGGAGTGAATTAGCAAATGATGGATATTTAATTTCATTTGAAGTACGCCACAGCGTAGCTTTCTCCAAATAATTATGTGAATAATAGGACATTCAATAATAGAGCTTTACAAGTGCTAAATGGTGGAGCGTGTGTCCCATGTACAGAGGCTTTGTCCTCGCTGCAGCGGCCCCGGGTTCGAGTCCCTGCCTGGGGCCCCTTGCTGCGTATCACCACCCCTCTCTCATCCTGTTTCCTGTCATCGGAAGCTGTCCTAACAATAAAACCATACACAAGGCCAAAAAAATAATAAAAAACAAAACAAAAAAACAAGTGCTCCATGGTAAAACCTATCAAAGTATTCCTCTTCGCTGGTAACATCAGGTTTGTTTTATTCAGAGGTGACACTACAGGTGAATAGGGTGAAATGTTTAACCAATACCATGAAACTTCTCCAGTTGATTACTTACATTAAGACAATTATTTTTTGTCTTACAAGTTTTTTTAAAATGTATGTTTAAATAGGCAATTATATCAGAAAATGTTATGGCTGTCAATATACATAAAAGATCCATTTTTCACCATGTTTTAGAAAATAAAATGTAATATATATCAGACTGTGAATGATATATGAACAAAGCCCTCTGTGAAAACCTTGAGAATATAAATAAGAATAAAACTGGAAAGGTTTGGTGAATGTAAGTGCTACTGAAGTGGAGATTTCCCGCTCAGAGTATGAGAAAAAATGCATTTTGAGGAGACAGCCTTCATAGATATGTATTGTAAAATCACATACATTTTTAGACAAATAAATGGTGAATAATAATTTCATCCAATAGATATCACCATGAAACTTCAAATGAAAATTTGCATAAATGTCCAGAACAGAAATCTAAACTAAACACAAACAGAAGCAAAACAGTAACACAATACGAAGGTGGTAATTACCAATTCACATATTTAAAATTCATTTATTACCTCAATGTTATTACCTCAATAATCACCTCAAAATTGATTGAAAATCACCCAAACGTGGCATTTTCCACCGAGCAGTTAATACAAAGCTGGTAATTTCTTTAACACATTTCCAGGAAACTTCTAACTGGTTTATGCTTAACTCCTGCAGAACATTGCCAACAGAGCCATTTTAAATTCAAATCATTTCTGTCTTACTTCCCTCAGCAGGCCACTAAATAGACGTGAATTGTTGCAGTTTAATTTCAGACTAGTTAATACTAACATCTGCTGATCATGCCAGCTTACCACCCAGCTAGTTTATGCCCAGCTTCTGAAGGTCGGTAAATTAAAAGTACCTTTTTTTAATCAGTTACATTTTCATAATTTTAGCATTCCAGTCTTATAAAAATAAATTGGCATTTTGGAAAATTGTTCCATAGTTCACAACAACTCACTTCATTTAAGTGGCCTGCTGAGGGTAAGTTAGACAGAAACTAATTTGGAATTAAAATGGCATGATCAGTAGAAGCTAAAGTTGTTGGTAAATACCACATACCAATTTTTGGACCATAAATGTTTGTTTTGGACATTTTCTTCCCGCTAGTCTGACAGAAGACATGATATGTGGGCAGAATAGGCCAAAATCTCAAAACTGACCAGTGCATGAAAAAAACAATGTTGTAGCCTGTTGTGTCTCCCCTTAAGTCAGCCCCTCATTTGTGTCCATTCTCTGTTGTGACACTCTCCTTCGGACATGCCTAGTTAAAGAAGATCCATCAAGTCCAGGCACAGTAAATAGAAATAATATCATCCTTCTACCCACAGGCTTGACTGTGGAGAGCAACAGCATGATATTACTTCCCCTTTGGACACTGAAAGCATTCAACTCTGTGACAGTGGGTGTGTAATATGCATTTATGTGTGCTGCATGAGCAGAGAATGAAAGAGTCTCAGTATGGCCTCATCACAGATTCAGCAACCAACTCTTTAAAGGTACGCCTTCTTTTAAACATGTGGCGAGCATGAATGCATCATCAAGGGCATTAATAGAAGCATGTACATGAGTGAAGACTTCATTAGACTCACCCGTTTGCCCTGAATGTAAGAGCTATGCACAGAGGAATCTGGGCTTGCAGATGTTGGTTTGTTTGCCTCTCTAATCTGTCTGGTATGCTATGGCATCAAGTATCGCAGGCTCGCCAGGGTTAGTAAACAAGACTGTGCAATGTGCAGTTTTCATATTTGGAGCCAGGACTGAATAACAGAGCTGCTCACGCTTCCACACCTCTGCCAGCACGCTATTAAAATACATCATGTCAGTGTCACTTGAGCAGCTGGTGAAAGTTTGCCTCAGCGTCTCACTGAGAGTGTGATGTAACAGTTAAGAAGAATATAATATGAAAGTGTTAAAGTCAGAAGGTTTCACTCACACATCAAATTCCACAGGTGCACACATATGCAATTTCCTGTCTATTTGTTTGCCTATACACGCAGGCAAATGAGTATAAGTTTTCAACCTGCTGTGTTGTTGCACACACACACACACACACACACACACACACACACACACACACACACACACACACACACACACACACACAGTAAGACATGGCTCACACAAGCCCTTGCACATTGACTCCTTCATTCTCTGTATTGCATTTCCCTTTGGCAGGATGCACTAGACCCCTGTGGTGAGTTTAAATGTCATTTGTTGTTAGCGCTACTGACTTTCAAAAGAAAAAAAAAGGAGCTGCAGAGCAATGCTAAGATGGCATAAAATGTCTCTGTGATACAGAAATGAAGCATAATGTAAATGTCAGAGAGTTATTTCTTTTTTGGTAAGAAATGCTCTGATACATGAATGAGATGGATTCATTCATTCTGGGCTGAGTTCTCTTGTTGAATGCTGTTTGAGTTTTTGGTACATATTGGACTTATCTCAACACTTCTAAAGCAAGTTAAATACAGATATTTTGTAAGGAGAGGTCCCACATGGATCACAGCTTTACAGACAACTCGTTCTGCTTTACCATAATGTCAGCAATAATCTTGTTAGAGCAATCTTTATTATTTACATAAAAATGGATGTCTCATTTTGATTTGATGAATCACATAGCGCTATTGGTAGACTCGCTTATGCTATGTCCTGTGACATCAGTACAATAGACAATAGAGGAAGGAATCACAGTGTAACTCGTGATACGATACAAGATACGATACCATACAGTTCGTGATAGGTTGCCCACGATAACCATAATAACACGATAATTCTGTAATAGTCGATACATTGCAAGACAATCATTCAACAATACACGAATTCTGTCTAAGTGAAGAATACAAAATAGCCCTAAAAGTGCTAGAATTATGTTGTTATTCGCGGCATTGTGGTCTCAATTTTGCAAATTTTGAACTGAGATGAAAAAATGTACCAAAAAATGCATAGTGTTTTCTGCTTAGTGCCTCCTTATGACACACACACACACACACAAACTGCAACTTGTCCACATCCGTGTGTGTCATCAATGTAAAATAGCCATAAACTGGCATAAGTTTTGAAGGATACAACTATGCCTCACTAAAATCTGTAAAAACTAAATCTTTTGTAAATTAAGTTTACAGAAGTGAACTCAAGTCAGATAAGTATAGGTAAGGGGAATCTGTTTTGTGCGGCTGCATGTTTTAACAAAAATATCAATATTCGGCGCCAGTGTACCAGTAATTTTATCACAAAAGGAAACGATACGATATGTTGCCGTATTGATATTTTGTCCCGGCCCTAATAGACAAGCTGAAGTAAAATCAAAGTTTTAGTCACAGACAGTCACAAACAGTCTGTCCGTCCTCCAAAACCTTGCCACTTTACACAGAAATTCACTTATGGAAGATAAAAAAAAAGTGTGTCTCATTAAATCCTGTCTTTTCCATGCAAATTCACCCTCAACAAAATCCTTGAGTTGTAAAACATCTGTTTTTTTTTTTTGTCTCTCGTTTCATTTCATGGATACAGCACATATTTCATCTGATTGCAAAGGTAATGGGCAAAAAAAGTGCAGCCAATTCTATCTGTCTTTGTGCCTTTCAGGGTATTTCTGATGTAAGTGTCTAAAATGTTCTTTGGGGGAATGCAAATCCGCATTTGTTTTCCTGATGTATCAGGCTGAGGTATTCGTTAACTGGTACATTTTTAGTACATGCCCCAGCACACAAGCACACAAAGGTGTGCCATGCTTTGATCCCCAAAAATATGCAGCTGAGTGAGTAATTGATTCCCTGCTCAGTGTAAGAGCTCCCTCAGTATTCTCTGTGCATGTGTTTGAACATATGCAAATCTGGGAGTGTTAATCATGCATGTGTGCTTACATACTCTAAATATACTGAATGAGTGAATTGTGCAAACAGTCGTGGTTATAGATCACAGAATAGTGACCTTCTCATAGACAGTAATGGAATAACAGAATGAGACAAGAGGCAATTATGATGTAAATGAAGACAGTTATTTGTTTACATCGTGTATACCCTGGATGGATGGTGAGGATGCATCATTCCTCCTATTGTTTTACTTGCAGCGTTTGATATGCTGCCATATAACAATGAGCCAGTGTGATGTATTCCCTCCAGTGGTAGGCTACCGCACAAAGGCATTGTTGATAGGGGACATTCTGATCGTCTTTAACTGACCAAACCCCCCCTCACAGTGTAATTTACTAAACAGCATGTGCCTCTGCCCGTGTGGGATTGTGATATTAGCAGGACACGGACCAGAAGAGAACGAATGAGCTGTGCCATGGAAAGGTGTGGGGAGTAGGTAGCTGGAGACGAAGCCTTTATGAGTTGTTCACTGTGTTCCCAGAATACTGACCCGCCCACAGACTTGTCTTATTTTCAGATTGGTGGAATATCCCCAGAGACAGGTGTGCAAATGTGTGCAGACAATCTCTCTCTCAACCCCTCTCCCCCGCTCTATCCGTCTCCTTCTCTTTTGACTACCCTCCCTCGCACCAGCGTCGGAAAAAACCCAGCAGGACAGAGACGAAAAGCCACATTGTACACACAGAGCAGAGTTTGGCAGACCCCAAATTAGAGACTCAGGAAGGTTGGTTATGATAAGAGGATCAGGCTGAGTAATGGGTTCAAAGGATGATCGTCTGTTTCCCAGTCTGCCGATACAGAGGGAGAGGAAAAAAGAGGCACAGAGGCATGGAGGGGGTTTGCACATCCCATCTGCAAAACATAGGATTATGGGAGACAATAGATCAATCCACCAATGAAATTCCCAAGGAAACGTGCAGACAAATGTGTGCAGACAAATGTGAGCACATGGAGCGACATACTGTACATGAAGGAGCACCTGGAGGGACACAGCCCAGCTCTAACACAGCTACACATACAGCATGCAGAGAGCAATAGCGCTCCCACACATGAGGAGCGGCGTCTTGATAACCTTGGGTGGCGTTGGCAGAAATCATTTTAAGTTAGATTAAATGTCGTTTGTCCATTTGCATGTTTATTTACCTCCTCCTGGGAGAAAAAAAGATGGCAGATATACGTAATTGAAATTTGCTGTTGTAAGCCTGGAGGAGCGGCATTGTTTAATGACAGCATGTGTGGCACAATATTTGCTGGCTCACATTCAGGGAATCCATTTTAATACAGGACTATCTCCTCACTGTACAAACCGAATGCCCCCGGCGGCCACAGTGCATTGAATAAAGAGCATTTGCTGCAGACCTCTGGCGCTGCCTCTAAATCCATTGCCCCAGAGTGTCAGAGGATTTCACAAACACATTGTAGAGAAGTGCAGGTGACTTGTGTCCTGCCAACTGCTGCATGTGCACCGCAAACACTGGTTTACTCTAGTATTAACAGGCAAAATATGTAGTAGAAGTTAATTATGACCATAGAAAATAACTAGGAAAGATTTTTTTTATTACAGAAACGTTCTCATACTCAGTTGTTTCGTGGTTCTTTGGGTTGTAACTAAGGTGTTATGAGCTTATTTTTAATGTGTTGTTTGGTGTTCTGTTGAAACATTTCTTTCAGTTGGTTACCAGGGTGATCAGGGTTGTGTAGCGTAGTTGATGTTGATGGGGTAGCTTCGGCTCTGAAGATAGCGCTGGTCCATCAGTTGCGGGGTTAGCGGTTTGATCTCATCCACATGTCCTTGGGCAAGACACTGAACCCCAGTTGCTCTCAGCAGAGATGGGAAGTCGAAGACTTTATGACTTGACCTGAGACATGAAGACTCAAATGAAATGACAAATCTGTGTTGTCTTTGTTAGGTATTTTTAAGGTATTTTTTTAGTCTGGCTGTCAGAATTTCACTGTTTAAAAGTGATTGGGAGAGAATGTTTTTGGGATTGAAAAGAAGAAATTAAGAAATAAATTAGCTTTATGAAGACTTTTTTTGCTTGATTACATTTATTTCACTGAAAATCAATAATCACATTAAATACAAATTAAATTGATTGTCACACTGGTTAGATAAATGGGTCAATAATATCATCATCAGACAGGGTCTTATACTTTTTCTTCTTTATTTATGAAGACAGTGCTGCAGATAACACTGCAGTATCTTGGGTGGGAAAAAGTGACTTGACCTGGGACTTGACCTCACTTTACTTGACCATCCCAAGGAAAAAATGACTTGGGACTTGCTTGAGATTTGGACCAAATGAATTGAGTCACATGTCTGGCTCCCAGTGGCCAGACTAGGGACATTGGTGGCACACTTAAGAGCGCTTTGTCCAATTAAGGTTGAATAGTTCTAGACTGAATCTCAGTGATATTGGGCCAACAACAACAGTAACTTCTTGGTAGACAACTGGCGGTTAAATTGCAATGTGGACATTAGTGTCTGTGTGTTTGTTGGTTGGTTAGTTTGTCAGCAAAATAATACAAAACTCCTCTAAACTTTAATGGAGGATGGGTCTCGGCCCAGAATAAACCCCATTAACTTTTGGTTTGTGAATCTGGATAGAAGGACAGATCCAGACATTTTTTTCTCACTTTCTTCAACATTGTGAGATAGTCGACATTTGCGTTAATTTCTCAGGGAATACTGCACGGATGATGAAAAAAATCAGATGGCTGGTATCTGTAAGTGAGTACGAAAGAGGACTGTTGGGCTTTGGCGGAGGTGTGCCATTTTAGTTTATTTCTGTTGGCATTTTGAGCCATAACTGTGACATTTCATGATATACAGTTTAACAGGGTGATACATGCTTATTTTATGTGCTGTGTTGCTTTGCAAGTGTCTGACAAAACAAATCTACCCAACAGCGACATCCCAGCGGGGGTTGGACTACCTGCTAGTTTTGGGAAAACTCAAGCTGTCATTTTCTTCAGTCTGTGGGCCAACAGGTAAATTAAGTCTCCAGCCTAAGGTTAGTTTAGATTTGTTACTAATGACATAGAATTAGATGTATACAGGTTTCGGAGAGTGAAAGTTCTGCACTGTACGATATCCTCAAAAAGTATGTGTCGTGAGGTGAGGTGAGGTGAGGTGAGGTGAGGTGAGGCGGGGTGAGAAGAGGTGGGGTGTCCATGACGTGCACTGCTTTTTGTAACAATCCCATAATGTGTTGTGTTGCACCCTATACTTATCTGTGATGACACAAAATGAGTTTGAGTCTCTCTGTTTACCTCTCAGTATGAAGTAAATTATATGGTGTATGTTGTATAGGGAATATAAAATGAGTGAACAGCAGTGGGATTTCTGACACAACCAGAAACTCTGTTTTAATGTTTCAGCACCATGGACAGAGACAGAGAGAGGAAGGAGGGAGACAGATTGCTGAACTACAGTATATGCTGGATCACTGACTCTCTCTCTCGTTCTAGAACACTGATTTCAGACCCGCTAGATGTTTTGAGGTATTATACAAGTGTATAATTGATCCACCCCTGAGGTTTTAATCAGGTAACAGTCTAAAAAAAAAATGGCCAGTGATTCACCCGGCTTGCATAAGGTGACATTTTTTTCCCCACTTCTACATTCAAGTGATTAATGTCATGGTGTTGCGTGACATTTAAGAAAAAAGCTTGTCACCAACAGAGTGCAAAACTGATAAACATGTGCATACACAACAAATGCCATTAATTGCCTGGATTGCAGTGGCTCGAACGTGGCCCCATTTAGACTTCCCTGAAGTCAAAGCCATTGGCACTACTGAGGCAAGAAGCCTTTTTCATCCTTCCTGCCATCAATTAAGGACTTAATTTCACTAAAGCCAGACAGTGACTGCAGTCTAATTTCTCTATCAGAAATGTCATTACTGGGCCGTTTGAACAGTAAATCATTTCAGAGAATGGGGGCTGTTACTGCCTTTCAGTCTTGATGAGATACTACCACGCAGTAAAAAAAGTAATGGTCAAATGACAAAGGTAATGAACACTCTGCTAATTTGACTGAAGGCAGGACAACAGTGTGTAATGTTAGCTGAATACTAAGGAACACAATGGACCGTGGTCTAATAAAGTTTTCAGTCTATCCAAAGACACATCTTTGCATTTTTAAAATGACAAAATGTCCTTGTGACAGTGTCTGAAACATAATCTCTATATTGCCATGGGGTGACTGCAGTATATTATAGCTTAAAACTGATAGCATTAGTATCTGAGAGCTCATCCAGTGGCATGATAGCAACTGAGCCTTGCTCACGGACAGGAGTTGAAACTAATCTATTGATTATAGTGCTGAATGTTCCAGTGGGAGGTGAAATGAGTTATTTTAGGCCCTGGTGTGAAAGGAGTCGAAAGGAGGAGAAAAGAAGGAAACAATACCTCTGAACAACAGGAGATCCAGGTGCCCGGCACAGATGAATAACGCCTCACCGAGCAACCAAGCGGGGAGCGATGTGTGTGCGCATATGTCTCTGTGTATGTCTGGTTATGCATGTGCTGCGTGCGAGTGAATGAGTACAAAGAGAGAAGAAGAAGAAGAAGAAGAGAGAGAATGACAAAGAGGCGGCTGAGGTGGTGCTTTGAGTCGATGAAGTGCCTTCTCTCTGGTGGCCTGGGGAGGCGTGGGTGTAATAGATTAAACTAGTGTCTCGGGGCTCATCCCATGGCTAACCCTGTCCTATTAAGAGTGGCAGTGCGAGTCTTTCACAGTCACTCCTCTCCACTGCAGTGTGGACAGGGCTGCTGGCGAGGCTCTCAGATGGCACTCCACTGTTGTGAGCACTGGGGGGATGGAGATGCTCCGAGGCAGCCAAGGACACAAACTGATGTGACTGATGGCAGCACAATAAAGTGAGCATCTCCTCTCCACAGTGTTAGGACCCCCCGGTATTCAGAGGGACATCAAATGACTCTCTGGGGCATGTAAGTGTTTCTCTACTGATGATAAGCTCATTGTGCTTTGTGGTCAGTTGACTGCTTATGGTGGCTGGAGGTCTTTAGCATTGTTCTGCATGGCGGAGTCTCGCTGAACTGTCAGTCAGTGACTGCAATGACCTTATAAAGAAGTCACTCATACTCAACAGATATATCAGGCCGGACTCCAACCACTGAGTCATAAATGCTTAACGCCAAATCTCAGCTGAATTTCTCACCCTGAGGTAGCTTTGCATCCCAGAAATAATGTGTTAAGCTTATTGGGCATTGTTAGGACTGTTAGAGCGTACTGCAACCCAACGGGAGAATCTCAAGCTTTTAGTTGAGGGGCTCTGTCATGTGGGATCAGGAGGTTATGGCCTCGCTAGAAATAACCATCCAGACATGTTCTCATGTTGCTGTTTGGAGTAATATGCTGGCTCACACAGCTGCTATTAGAATTGTGTGAGATTCTAGTTATGTTTGGCTTGGCTTTGATTCCCTCTCAGAGGATGAATCATGTGAGGGGGTGTTAATGATTCATAAATTGTATTGTAAATATATAATACTGTGTTTAATTGGATTTAAGACTGCTCTGCATATCAGAGATTAAACAGTATTTTTCCAACCTATTTAATCTTCAGCCTCCTCGAGTAATACCTGTGTTCAGCACAAACAAATGACATCAGCCTGCTGATGACTTGCTGTGCTGCGATAGTGATTCTTCAAGGAGGAAAGGCGAGATTCCCCCATGGGTGTTGGCAGAAGACTGTCCCACTTATTATTGAGTGAGCGTAGCTGAGGATTGAGAAGATCATTGAACTCTGCTATTGTGATACTGAACGGAAGATGAGAACCTATTCAACATGCATATCGTCCTGCTCCTCCCATCCCCAAAATAACCCGCAAGCTGGAGAAAAAAAAAACAGCTGCAACTAACACTTTTGACTGCGCACAGAACGTGCTGTGGGGGAGGGACCAGAAACAGACCCAAGTATCAAGTGAGAAACAGATTTAAGTTGAAGGATTTTCTCTTGGTATACCGTCAGCAAGCACACCCATTGTTCAGTATCCACACAGGTGTATCTGACTATTTAAGGATTTTGTAAGGTGTGCAAGGTCTAATACTGTACCTGTGAGATGCCTTGATTAGTCCCCTGTTGTAAATGAACAAATTCCCCTGGAACATAACACGTTCAATTGGCAAGAAAAAAAAAAAGTTCCTTCATTCAGTATCACTGCCAGTGCAATGAAGGTGCACATTTACATATCAAAGGGCGCAGCACCATGTCTAGAATTTCAAGTGTGTTCTGTTGTGATGTTGAAGAGCAGCAGCACTGACATGAGAGGAACTCGGTCTGTCCTCCTTACAAATTCCTCCGTTGATACACTTCCTTGTTGTGTCCGCAGTAACCCATAAAAGCTGCATAACAACTGACGCTGTAATGAGACACTTCAAACGAGTAATTGAACATGCATAGGTGGGTGCAAGTTGTTTAAGGATAATATATGTGTGGATATGGGTAATAGTCACTCACGCTGCGCCGGTTCTGAGTGCATAAGTAGGTCATCTTCGAGGAAGGGGGAAAAACGCAAAATGATACATGCAGTCTGAGAATGAATGGCCGTCTTTCTCTTCCTGGGAAATTTCCCCTATGGCCTCCCGATCTGATTTGATTCTCCCTAAGTCAAGCGTTGACACATTAGCACGTCTTCTCATTAACTCAGAGTTTCTCATTACCCCCTCCTGGCCCCATTTTATTCCTATTTAACAACAGATATCCCAGAAATACTCGGAACATCGTGTGTCTCAGACACATTAAAAACGCAGTGAAGCTCTGAACATCATTTTTTTTTTCTTTTTTGCACCGAACCAGAATATGTAAATGAATCTGTGGGATTTGCTTGACACTTAATCATATGGCTGTCCATGCATTGTTCCATGGGTGTCACACAGGCTTCTCACTCCTCCAGCTGCTGAGGAAATGAGCTGCATTTGTTCCTCTCATGTCACCTCTTCTTCTTGCTGCTACTTAATGAGTGCCTTTACTAGCAAAACCAATAAAGCCTGATTAAATACTTTCGTGCATACAGGAGTGATTAAACATGTCATATCAACTGAGTAAAGTTTTAAAAGTGTCAACTATTGATTTATTTTACAATATCACCTGACATGGATATCATTCAGGGGAGAGAGTTTCATTTTATGTAACACGCCCTCTGGTGGTTATATTGCAAGCACCAAACTCTTTGAGAAATAGAGGACGCAATAACGAGTAATAATAGTTTAAAACAAATGATAAATTGTTGATATTGTTAGCTTATTAACTGGCTAATTGGAGCATCTAAGAATTACTCACAAATAAGACTATTGTCAGATAGAGTGCATCTGATTCTACAGCAGTTACAGCATCTCATAAAAGTTATTAACTGCTTGCAGATGCATGTTAACATTAAGATAATTAACATTTGTAAATGTTGGCTTCTAAAGTCAATGAGCGGTAACTACAGAAGCAGTTAAGTCTTGAATGAAATGGTTTAATTTAGCAGGCTGGCAGACAAACTGTGTAACAGATTTAGGATGATAAGCAAATTATTTGACCCCAAAAATACTGACAGAGAACCATGATAATATTCAAAAAATGTTTGCTACCAATAAAATGTGTAATTTTGGTTTACTTGTATATTTAAATTAGTTGTTCAAGAAAAGAAACCTCATTTTGAGCGTTGAGCTGATTTTTCTCCTCAATGAGTGGATTTCACTACTATCTTATTAAATTACGTGGAATAACACACTAAATTACCATGATGTTGGTTTATCAAAATGTATTTTTGATATGATATTTTTCAATTGCAGAAAACAGGAAGGGGTGAAAATGAAGATGTGAATTTCATTGTAGTGAGCAGATGCTAGCTGTTGTTATCTTACTGTGACGTCTGTGATGTCTGACGGAGAGTTTTGCAAATGTGATAACAGCTTCTAGACCCTTCTAGAGTATACCAAACCAGTCTTAACTTAGTTTTCACAAAATATGTTAGCCCTAGTTGTTTGGCTTTGGAATGCTGAATTAGCCTGCTAACAATTTCGAGTTATAGCAAAGTAACTGTGAGTCCGACGCCGCGCTTTTGAATGTCTAACTGCTTCTCGGGCCAGAGCTATAAGGCCGGGAAGATCTCAGCTATAAATAGCTACAATCTTAAAATAGCTCATCAAACCAGTCACTTTTAGCTTTACTGAGTCCAACTGCACCTTAATGATATTTCTCATGCTCAACTGTCTTAAATTTAGACATTATTTACGCACATCATTTGTGAAATGGAACTACGGGATGCCAGCTGTGCTTGCTAGGAGATTTGTGTCACGAGTGCGAAGTCGGAGCGTGAAGCGAGCATTTCCCCATCACACTCCGTGAGTTTCTGTCTTCTGCTAGCAGAGGATTACATGAAAATTAGACAGTTATAAAGGGTGAGAGTTTGGGCCTCTATCCTAATTGTGGTGATGCAGCAAGTTGAGATGGAAAGCAGGGCTTCTCCTCATCCCCAGTGAGAGTCTGGCTAATGAGGCCTGGTGTACACCTCCTGCTGTCCACCTCCCCAGCATCTCCTTCCCTCCTCCTCCTCCACCTGTGCACGTATTTCAGCTGAGCTTTGCATGCCTGTCTAGATGTGGTGGTAAAGGACACAATATGATATTCAGTGGAATAGGGCCTTTTTTTGTAGGGTATTTAGCTTGCATTTCTATACAGGTTTTTAAACACATCCAAGTCCAATTCATTCAGTCATTTTATTTTCAATTCATTGAGGTTACACACTTCAAAAAGAAATGCACAGAAGACAAATAAAAGACCCAGACAATGAACAGACAAAGACCAACAAAAACATAAATAATCCTCCTCCGTATTGTAACTAAAATAACAATGATATGCTAATGAGAATAGGGACTAAACCCTTTGGGGATCAATTATCTCAAAGTTGCAAAACCTTTTGATATAATTTCAGCATAGTCATCTCCAATAACAGCTATAACAGGGCTCAAGACAGAGAAAAACCCATGCAAGACTCCTCTGAGAACACTTCTAAGCCTTTCCAATGGGAGTAGTTGTGGAATATTATCAAGCCAACTCGAAACAGATGGTTTGTCATCGTCTAGCCATTGCTTTAAGAGTGCTAAACAGGCACAGTACCATAGAAGATTATGATTAAGCTCAATGGGACAGTGTAATATGGATGATACAACAACATTTAAGAATCAGTGATTACAGTTTTACAATCACCAGAATAAATGTTGGAAAAGTACGTTTCAGCAAAACCACATTAGGTTAAAACTTTACGTGTCTTTTGATTTAATTTTCAACTCTTGTCACAACACTATGCTTATGGTCTGGTTAGGTTTAGGAGGGAAAAACAGTTGGTTAGGGTGAGGAAAACACCATCTTCTGACTTAAAATACCTGTTTTGGTCACAACAATCATGGCAAGAGATGGCCCGAGGTCTCGTTAAAAACACCTGGTTTTGTTGCAACAAACATGGCTTGAGATGTCCAAAGCTTTCAATAAAAACACCCCGGTTTGGATGCCAAAAGCATAGCTGGAGATGTCACCTAAGTCTCATGAATTCCAATGACTGCTTGCTGCTGAGAATACTGATAATACTTGAACCTAACAGTTTATTGTCAATGTTGGTATTTTTATTTTCCTCCTCAGCAGATAAACCTGGTGAATGAGTGCCTCAATCTGCTGCTGACCATGACCTTCCTTTATAAAGGGATAACGTGTTTAAACAACTTTGTATGTGTAAAAATCTGAAGAAGTGTATAGGAGGCAGCATGCATTCCTCTTAAAGTTGGCTAAATTATTTTGCCTTCATAGAGATTCCTGCTGTCTTCCACTCACTGCACAGGGGTCAACTCAAGAAGGATTCAAGTTGATATTATCAACAAGGTGCAGAAAAGAATATCTGCTGCTGATAGAAAACGCCTTTTGTTAACTATTCCACTTACTCACAATAAAGTTATCCCTATTATCTGATGAGTGTTTATGTTAACATTATTCAAAAATGGTACGCTTGATAGTTAAAGTGACTCGAGATTTGCTACTTGAGATTCAAGGTCTATCCATACTGATTCAAAGTCTTGTGCCACCCATTGTGATAGATATTTCATATGTGTTTTTTTCTCCCTGCAAGATTGGTGATACATTGTTTTGTAGTCAAATTTATTTTATGTATTTATTATTGGATGTCATTTAGATGACATTTGTAAAACCAGAAGATGACATTGTGCTGTATTGCGATGTTGCTTTGTAATCCCATGTGGGATTGGCCAGACAACTAACTATAAAACTAACTAACTAACCTTGAAAGTTTGGTTCTGCAGGACCTCCATGATCCACAGGCATAAACTCCAAATAATGAGAATGTTTTGATTGCATCAATGATTCCTTTTTACCGCGCCGACACAACTCGCTCTTTAAGAAGCAAAGTGCTTTGAGTTCCTTTTGAGGCTGATTTCCAGCAATCTGCAGGAGGCCAGTAAACTGTAATAATGACAGCTTGTAAATTGTAGGCCCACTTTGTAGATGTAACTTAGCGCAAAATCTTTTAGTTTGATTGTAGGGATCAGCATTTGAACGATACCCTCAGTGAATTCCATTTTTTATACGGGACTATTGCTTCAGGGAGCTCGGTCTTCGCTCAATGTTGTCACTTCTTGAAAGAGATTGAAAGGGACAGAGTGTATTTCCTGTTGAAGGATCTTATAGCTGTGCCTAGCCAGTTGCATCTGGCGCACTGTAATCAAACCAATCATGGTGGTTGATGGTCAATGATTGCTTTCAGATTGGCTTGCCTTCACATAGCTCTCTCTCTTTTCTTTTTTTTTCTTTTTACGGACACCTGCTGTAGCTGCGAGACTGTGAAACCATGGAGATGGAGGAGAGACACAGTGCCGGAGAAGCATCTGCTATCACTGTGAAATCATGATTGCACAGCCCTGGGTCATTTCTAGTGGTTGGACTGTAATTAGTTCACTAATTCATGTGCATTTAATTTGGACAGATGACTGGTCATATTTATCTCTCATCTCAAAAATCTGCTTTTTTCATAAAAACATCCTCCAGTGCACCTCCCCTCTCACATTCCCTGTTTCTTTACAGTTGCACACTTTGCTGTGCTATTACCAGCTGTTTCCACCTGTAGTCTTTTTAAAAACAACATTCCAGGAGAAGTCCTGGGGCTGGAAGATAGCATTGGTGCCATAGTGGTTACATGTTAGTCAATTTGAAATACACAGAAAGGAATGTCTCTCATGTGACTCCAGGCCAGCAGAGCGTGAACGACTGCAAGCTCGCCAAGTATGGTTGGTCACACATGAGAGAGCAGGAGACAGGCAGAAGTACGAACACGGGTGTCACCGCTGTCTGATGTTTACACCTCAGCAGCCGACATACCGAGGATGCAGATTCCTCCCTTCGACTAATTGACTCCGGGCTGATATGTCAGAGGCTTGAGGAGATAGAACATGGACCCCTGAGCTGTTGTTTGGAGATGTCTTGTAATGGGGCTTAGTTCTGCTGAACCAAGTAACTGTAGCTTGACTTATTCACACTGAGAGGGCAGGATGTTAACCTGGTCATGACCCAATGTCTGCCTCTCGTGAATTAGGTGCCACTATACTATTGGGCTGACATTTAAACAACAAAATATGTACACAGAGCACAGCACAGGGATCATTTTAAATGTCTGAAATATTTTTAGTTTCTTTTGCTTTGCGTTTCATTTGTTTTCAGTCCAGTCGCCGGTTAAGATTTGGGGGCAATTTGTTGAGTGTAACCCAAACCAATCTGTAGCTGTTTGTTGTTTTTGCCACCAATCCAAAGATTCACTTCTATAGATCAGTGTTGACTACATGTTTAGTAAACAAGCTAAGTAACAGTGTTTAATCCAAATTCAGCCGGGATTTTTGGGGGTTTGGTGTAAGATTGTAATTTTGTCTAATTATTGTCTACCCAAGATTTTCATGTTTGTCAATGTTTTAGTTCATTTTGTATAAGGAAAGGAAAAAAAGAAAATAAAAATGTAATGAAATCTTTCAGGGTAGCCACCAATTTTACACATTAAAGTGTGTTTACAGGTCTACTATATACTTCTGCATATGTGAAAAAAGTAGAACTTTTGTGGCTCCAGAGCAAGCTGCATGTAATCTCCAGTAATGTCACTCAGTGGCTTAGTTGCATTGTGGGTCATGTGGGCCCCAGGTTTTGAGAAGCAGTCCATTCCTCCAGCATTACACTCCTATAACATGGTTAAAGAGTTTTATTTTTGTGATTTCCTGTTTTATGTTTAAGTTTATCCTGATGTGTCATGTTCTACTTTGCCCTTCCTTTCTCTGTCTGTTTCCTGACCTTTTTTCCTGCTCACACTCTTCCATTAGTTAATTCCTCCCTGTGTATTTAAGCCTATGTTCTCCACTCACTCTTGTTGGTAGGTCTGTTTTCATCCTGCGTCAGTTTTTGGAAAATCAAAGTACATAACATTCAAAATCCAAAACAAAAGGCAAGCAAAAAGGCTTGCAGCAATACAGGAGTAATCCACAAGCAAGCTAAACTAAGTACAGACCAAAAACAAAGTACAAACCAGTATAACACAGGCAGCAAAAGCAGGTAAAGCACAGTGGGAAGACAGGACCAGGGAACAGACAAGACACGCAGAGACTTGGGATGAAAACAGAGGAACCAACAAAGAGTTTAGGGAAAACACAGACTTAAATACACACAGTGATAAACTAATGGAAGACAGTTTGAGCTTGTAAAAGGGTGGGAAACAGACAATGACAGAAAGTGGAGAGTAAAGCATGACACATGACTATAAACTTTCAACATAAAACAGGAAACCACAAAACTAAAACTCCGGACCATGACAGTTGGACTCATTATGGACAGTTTGAAAACAAAAGATTGAAATTGATACAACATATCCAGAGATATCACCTTTTTTATTCCTTTTCAAAACCTGGCTTCTACATTACCCACAATGCAACTTACAGTAGCATCTGAGTGACATCACTTGAGGCAATTTATCAAATTACATGCAGCTTCCCCTGGAGCCAACAAAAGGCTTTATACTGCTTTTTTCACATATGCAGTCATACTCCCCAAGACCTGTTAAACACACTTTAATGTGTAAAATTGGTGGAGTTACCCTTTAAATAATGTAAAAACAAAACTCCAAAGTACGGTTTGCACTTTGTAATACCATGTCATTTGCAAGTGTTCAGTGTAAATACACTTGAAATAGATTGTAAGTTCTTCTTTTCAGGTGAGAACAATGCGACACAAACTAAACATTCAAATCACTGAAATACTGAAATGTGTTGGGTGTACGGAGGTTGCTGTTGGCATTCACCAGGAGTTACTCATCCTTGAAAAAGCTCGAGTGAAATAAAGATGAACTGAGGGCAAACTTGGTGTCAACACTGATGCTCATGTTCAGTTACTGCATCTCTTCAAGTGCTCTTAGCTCGTTCTGACGAACACCACAGAGGGCGTAAATTACAGCTGACACATTCTAGATCATGACACCATGACAGGATCACGATGTGAAAATAAACTGCAGTTAAAGTAACTTTAACTGTACTCTTCTCTGTTTTCCACAGCCGCTGGACTTTGAAACCAAGAAAGCTTACACCTTTAAGGTAGATGCCTCCAACGCTCATCTGGACCCACGATTTCAAAGCTTTGGGGCTTTCAAAGACACAGCAACAGTGAAGATTAACGTTTTGGATGTGGACGAGCCCCCGGTGTTCAATAAGCCCTCCTATGTGATGGATGTGTATGAGGACACGCCTGCAGGCACCATCATTGGAGCGGTGACGGCACAGGATTTAGATGCCAGCAGCAGCCCAGTCAGGTAAAGTTCAACTCTTCTGTCTGAAACAATATGCACTTTCCAGCAAGTTTCACAACATTGTGTTGAACTTTGGTGTTGTATCGAAATGGATGTTTTTCAAAAATGATCGAAAGTAGCTGCAAATTTCACCAGAAATGATGATTGGTCAGTGTTTTAGTTTTATTTGTTCAAATTCCCAATCGTCATGGTACTTAAAGGGACATCAGACTACTTTCACAGATTTTCGATCAAATTTGAAGATATGGACTGACTGCAATCCATGAATGAACCTTCAGTTCTCCTCCGAAGTATTCAGAAGATAACGTATGGTATAGAGAGACCAACTCATGTCTGACATTGTCTTTATTAAATTGCTGCACAGATAGTAAAATAACATCACTGTAGATACTGGCCATTATAAAAGTAAAGAAAGACACTGCATGTCAGTCTGACCCAGTTTGGAAATTCTTACCATTCAATGAAGTCTAATGTAGGTCATTTTTAGATTATTCAGAATGTCAAAATCTAAGTGAATGTGAATAAAGTAGCCCTGGATCTAAATGCACATCTTCATCTTGAAAGGCTTTAGCATTGAAACCAAATATCCCTCGTAACTCCTGCAGGGATAAAAGAGCTAAAGGGAGAAGTACTGTGATCCTGCAGCCAGTAATTGAAGGTTTTAGAACTCTAATCCATTCATCAATGTCTCAAGTCTCCATTCATCAATGTCATCATGGCTTTAATCTTGAGAGTATTGTCAGTTTTACTCATCAGTTTGAGGACTAATCAATCTATGTAGAACATTTGACATTGTCATGTAAAATCATGTGAGCATCTTCTCTTCAGTGCGTGTTGGTGATGTGACAGAAACAATATTATAACATCACTGGTGGTCCCATATTTCAATATCTGTACATGCAATATCTGAACATGTTAATAGTATTATTATTATTATTGTTATTATTATTTGACCTGATAAAAGTTTTATTGATTATAGATTAAGATTGTTTTTATTTTATTTTTTTATTTTAATTTTATCTATTTTAATTTGTTTGTGTTGCAAGACCGAACAATTGAGACAAGACAAGACACAACTAAGCATATTACAAGACATGACAGGATAAGCACATTAACATGTAACATGTATATATTAACATAACACAAAAATCTTCACACACAGGACCTCCACAAAACTGCCAACATCCCAGTACTGCTTTTTAATTTTAAATACTTTTATTCTAAATTCACTGGACTACTGCTACTGTTCTGCAGCTGGACATTAATCCCACTAATGTCCAGTTTATTTTTCTACTGTATATGTACTCACTTCAATGTGAGTAGTCCTCATAATAAGCATTCATTTATCAGTAATAAGGCCCTTATAAGTCCTTAATAGCTGCTTATTAACATTTGCTATCTGCTAATGAACGCATAATAAAGCACATATTAATCTTTTGAAGAAGAAAAAGGCTTAAAAAGGTTTAACAATGATATAATAGGTAATTATTAAGTATTTAAGTTTTAGTTAAACTTAATAAATGTGTTTGTAGTGCTATAAAAAACAATTATAAGAAACTCATAAGGCTTTCATTAATGTTCTAAAGCATTTATAAACTGTCAACAAGTTTCTTATTGGTGTTAATATTTTTTTATCTTCCAACAATAAACATTATGATGCTATTATTTACACTGTTAGGATATCATTAATGTCAATAAGTATCTTATAAAGGACTTACAAGGGCCTTATCAACCATTAAGTAATGCTTATTACAAGGACATAAATATAAAAGATCACCCTTATGGCACCTTCTTTTGACCATTACAGAGCATCACCATTTTAAAAAGTTTTTTCTGAGTAGAGTGGCCATGGGTTTCTATGCAGTTGGATGCAGTTGTTCAAAGCTGTTGTTAGATACTTCTAGGGAGAGGTCTTTCTTAGATCATATTATTTGACTGTATTTATTGAATTAATTGCCATAATTTCACTGATGCCACTTCAATGAATTCTATGGTTGTCCTTATTCTTGTGTTGATGTGAATAAACATAACAATGTGCAGATGTTTGATAGATTGATAAGTCATATTGAGAGGAAAAAGAAGAGGATGTGTTAAGTATATGTCAGCGTTCCTTTTGCACAACTTTCAGGGCTGTAATTAAAATGGGCTCCGTTACACAGAGGAAGCTGTCCTCTTTTATCTTTACCGACATCCTAAATTAGCCGTACTTCAGTATTTAATTAATGCTGAGAGTAACACGTGTTACGATATCTAGAAGTTTTGGGTCGGATCAGAACAAATGAGCAGGTCTTTGGACTATACAAAGGCAGTTTGCAGTTACAGATCAATCACTGACAAACAGAAACAAACAAAAACATTTTTGAACATGACAGCTGATAAAACATGTACGCAGTGTATCAGTTTAGCCTCACAGAAGCACAGCATGAATATTAATTCAACCTTTTTCTGTATTGAATTAAATCAAAACAATGAATTCCTTATATTTCAATTTCCCTTGGTTATAAAACAAAAAAATAATCCTTGTCAAACTAAATTTACTGCATGTATTTTTTTCCCCAAAAACTACAGGATACTAAATAATTTTATAATTTACATTTTTTACTGTAGACTGCCAGTCTCTCCTCGGTAATTATCAGGCGGGACATTAAACCATCACTGCTCACTTTTATAGTTCTGACAGACGAGTCTTTCCCTTTTCTGTCAGTCTCTCTGTTTTTCTACGCACCCACAACCACACATACACACTATCCTGCATTCTAACATAAAACTTGAGTGCTAGATAACAATAGATCATAACTGGAAAAGACAAAAGAAGTGCATTCTTAAAAATGTATGAGAACCATTTTCTTAAAAATCTATTACAGTGGCTTCTTTTGGCTCGAGCATATTGCTTTGTGGTAATGGTTCTCGGAAGATGTATCGCTTGAGTGCAACACAAACGGCAAAAACACCTGTTGCATGTGAAGAAGTTGTTTTATTATGAATATTTTATTACAGAAACAACAAAAAAAAAAGCAGAGATTTTTTACAACAAAAAGCTTATGCCCTCTATTCTAGGGATCTCCACTTTGTCTCCGGCACTTTAAATATTCATCGATACCACAGCTGACATTGTTCATTTGTGTGTCTTCAGAGAGCAGCCTTGCATTCTTCACTTCAAAACAATAGACCCAATGACCCATCATGCATAGGGAATTATGCTTTTAGACTTTAGACTCAACTGTTTCTGCTGTTTAGCAGTATGGAGCTGAGTTATCTGTAGCTGGGGAAACAAAAGGGCATCATGAATTCTTCATTGTCGGTCGATTCTAAAGAACTGCCTAAAGTTAGAATGAGTTCGAAAGAGTGCACTTTTGGCTTCTGTTTAAAATGGTAATACCACAAATCACAAGACGCCAATGAGTCACGTTGCTCATGAACTTTAGAGGGTAAAACTGTAAACTCTTAAAAAAAATCAATCCCTGTGGAGAATAAACACAAATGTGCCTCTTTCTTAAATTACTGTGTGTTTTGTGTGTGATGTTCGCCGGATTGAGTTAACATCACAGCAGTTCAAAGACGGAGATAACGGCCGTAATTAATTTTCATATCTACACCTCTCAGCACCAAGTCGAGCTTAAGTAGACTCTTTAGATCTGTCTTTTCTTTCTCACAGCTGTTGATGAGCTCCATTCTCCTTAATGATAACGCAGAGATTGTAGCAATTACAAGTCATTTTTGATGTTTTCTATCTCACATGAATACAAAAAAGAAAATGTAGTTTTTGAAGCATTTTTTTGCCATTTATATTGACAGATTGCAAGATATGCGCTGGCGGGGGGTTTGTTGTTTTGGTCAAGAGAATTTCAAAACGCTCATAATATTCTGGTGATGAGGCGTTTTCTCTAACCTCTGGGCCACACTGAATGTGAAACGTATGCTTTAGCCGCAGCTTGACTCAAATAATACCCCACCCCAAAAAAAAGAAGAAAAAAAAAAACGTTTTGCCCTGAGGGAAAAATTGCAACCCATTGATCTTTTGAACTCTTGATGGGGGTTTGGCTGTAATATTTATCAAAGAGACTCACTCTAAACTATTTTGACACGATCATGTTCACTTCAAGGCTGCATGCAACACACAGTTAAAGAGAGGACGTGGACAAATCAAAACTGAAACTGAAAATTTGAAGGAACCAAAGCTTGTAAAAAAAAGGCAAACTACACTGAAATGGTTCTGTTATTATTCTCATTACAGTGAAAGACTTCGGGGTTTGAATGAACGATAGGCCCATTTCTCTTAATGAGTGAGTCGAGTCCAGTTTGAGGCTCTACAGTGTAGAAAAACAAGCATGATAAATATTAATGAGAAATACCCTTTTAAGATCAAATAGATTGCCATGGAAGAGAAAAAAAAGCAGAATGGTGGCCCAGAGAAGCTGTCCTTCATGTGGCAAGTCCAAGATCAAGCCCAAGAGAAATTAAGCATCTCTCCTGCGGAAGTGCCTACGAGCAAGGCACTGAACCCCTGACCTTTGACCTCCCTGTGAAGCAGGGGGGGGGAATGAAAGACAGCAACATATTTTCTCCTGTGGGAACTGCTCCGACGATCACAAAATTATTAATGAAAAATAGCCTTTTAAGATCAAATAGCATGGCATGATGAATGGCGCTGTCAGTGGCATGCCGTTTGGTTTCAGATCTCTTTTGTGTTTCATAGTTTGCATTCAGAGCGTCTGAGCAAGACCAGAGATGTATTTCTCAGAGAGGACGCCGTATCCTCTGTTCTCAGACACCAGACCAACATTTCATGCCTTTGTTGTTCATCGGCCGGGAGAGATTGATACGGTTTCAACTGTGCCTAAAATTCATTTATGCTCACAAGAAAAGCGTTTGCTCAGCATGGCCAAAGTACATGTGCCCCATTACAAGATTGGAAAGTATATGCGATCCTCAGCACATTTTCTGGAAATGACCATTCAGAATGAGTAATGAAGGCTACGCCAACATTATATTACACCTAACTCATATACATGAGCCCAGAGGGGAAATCAGTGGGGTTTAATTCTCTGGTTTATGTTGGAAATGGATGCCATTAAACAAACATTTTCTTTCAGGTATTCCATTGACTGGAAGAGTGACTTGGACAGCTACTTTGACATTGATCCAGTAGAGGGGACCATTTCCACGAACGAACTCCTCGACAGGGAGAGCATCGCCCAGCACAATATCTCCATCGTGGCGACCAAACTTAGTAAGTATGACAACGAGATCGATCGTGATTCATGCAGGTGCCGTTGTCCTTCCCCCGCCATAATCTGTGTGAAGGATTTAACACGCTTTTACTCAAGTCAATACTCAATCCCATTTTGCTGGAAAGGTTTATAGGTGACTATAAACCATGATGGCTCTCCCGGCGGGATGTATCTCCAGGACATTGTCTCCTCCAGCGTACTCGCTTTAACTCTGTTTTCATTTTTAACTGTCCTTTTTTTAACACATTTGATGACATTGGCATTGGAAGGGAGCTCTTCTTGCCAGAGTCAACTTTTACTTACACCGCAGTAAAATGTGAACCCTCTGGAGTTTTTACAGCAAGCAGATGCAGCGAGAAAAGGGTGAAGTAATGCGTGGCTGTGGCTTTAAGACATGTCATCAAGCTAATTATGTTTTTATGAAGGAAGTGGAGCAAATTTCCGGATAAATAAGCAAATCCATCGTCATCAAGTCATCAAATCTGCTAAGAACCGTCAAAGTCATTATCCCAGAGGCAGGCTGGTGCTCAATCAAAATTACCCACGCTGTATATTCATTAGGACAGACTGTGAAATATGGGCTGTTAAAACTTGAGTCATTGTCGCCTTGGAAACTGATATTACTCACTTCCCCTCAAGGTCATGGCAGTGACATGCTAATTCTGTTTTCAATGTGTGTGCGTGCGTTTCTTTGTGTGGCTTTTGTGCAGAAGTGTCAAGGAACTGGAGGATGAGGAGGACTGAAAGGGTATACGGTGGTGGGAGGAGGGAGTAGGAGGAAGATGGGAGTTTTACAAGCGCGGTACATGTTCAGTGCGACTATACAGGATTGGAGCAGCATTTTCCTGCACATCTTACCATCGCCCACTTGCCTTTCATTCCTTTCCTATCAGCCTCTGATCCAGCCCTTTGCCCTCTCTGGGTTCCCCGATGCTCCTTTGGAGACTATTTTCACCGTGAGAGAGAGTGGAGACAAAAATTCAGCTCCAGAAAACAACGTCTAAAATAAATGATGGGGACGGTTGTACTGGTGCAGAAGGGAAAGAGATAAACCCAGCACCCCGGAGTTTGTGTCCCCACTCGTGAGTTCAAATGTGTTTGTGACCTTGAGTGAGATTTGGCAGAACTTTGTGTTCTGGGTATTGGATAGCTGTTATGGCTCCTCTGCGATGCATTCCATTATCATCAGCGGGATGTTGTCTGTCTCTTACTCGGGTTTTAAACCATGAAGAACAGCGATAAATTCTGAAGCAAGATACCTTCAATGCCCATAGAAATAATGTATTGTATGAGGTCATGCACAGAAAAAAAAGCGCTCTGACTCTCTTGAGCAGCCTCACAGCAGTTTTCAATAAACACTAAATTATTGCAGACCTTCCTATTTGACCCGTTTCTGCTTCTACTGTGTGTCCTTCCTGCTAATATGTTTCTCGCATTTGTCCACCCACACCTTTTATTCCCCGTTACAATAACTCTGAGCAAAATATCCAACATTTTGAGTTGTTGAATGACATCCCTTTTGAATAAAAGGTACTTTTCCGCTGCAACGATTAGCACAACACCTGAGTTGAAGACTTTTCACGTCACAAAGCCTGGGAGATTTGTCCGGTCATTGCCAGACACCGCAGTCATGCAGCAAAATGAGAGCAGTGTCTGCTGCTCTCCTGAGACACAGTACACAGCAGAAGGCGTGCTAAATAAGAGCCGGGGCTAGATTAACGGTTTGCTTTTTGGCATTTAAGCCCAGTGGCAATTTTTTAGGAGTCAAAGAAAGGGGAAGATCTATTAAATGCAATAATAACCTTGGCAGGAAGCGGTGAGGAGGCACACTTTCTATTCGTTTACAGCAATAAAGTGTACAACCATCATGCAGTTTTGAGTTTGCTTACTTTAATTCTGTCCACAGTTGCACTTTCTACATGACTATCCACAGGGAATGTTTCTGTCTCTGTTTTGTAGCCCATTTTTTTTTATAGATTTGTGGTTGATTGCTTGCAAAGATTGAGGTTTTTTTTTTTTATTATTAAAATGAGCTTAATTAAAAAAGTAATATCCAGTAGAAAAGCAGTATAAAGCAGACAACTTTATGGCTGACTGCCCAAGCATTCTGTAGCAATACAGGATTCTGCTTCAGTAAAATAAATAGAGCATTTTGTTACTTGGCTGAAATGCTGACACTAGACAGATTTCAATATAACCACTGTACCATTGCTCCATCTAGTGGGCTGTAAGATATATCACTGATGACATGCTGAGAGTCAGTCAACAGTTATGGTGATGAGTTTTTTTAGGAAGAGATGAAGAGGAAATTATGCTATTTTGTTACCAGAAGAAGTTTTGAAAGCAGATTTTCATCGATGCAGACGATTCGAGGTTCTTCAAACTTTTAGAGGCCAAAGAATTGAGCAACCCGATGACCGAAAAGATCAGTATTTTTGCTGGGTGAGCATCAATGTTAGTAGTTCAGACAGTGCACTGCAGCAAATCCCACTCTTGGTGTCATTTTTACCTTGGTTGGAAGATTGCTTTTTCCATCAAGGTCAGAGACAGGTTACTAACTGAGCTGTGGCTGCGTCTCCAATCCCCTTGAGACCACTCTACAGATCCCCCCCCTCTTGCATCCTTCTAAACCACCTACCTACACACAAGCCTACGCACCTACGCGCCCCTGCACAGGCACTCACACAAACAAGCACACACTAAGCCCCCCTACTGCAGAGCAAAGCCTATTCCCGCATCAAATCCATAAAGTTTACCTTACTTGGGCTTTCACACAAAAAGAACATTTCCCCGTGGTGCCCCTGCAGCGAGGAAACATTGTAACAAACAACCCTGGATTCAAGTTAGTCCCTCTCAAGGGGGCTTTCACACTATAATTAATATGAGCCGCACATCTTATAGCTAAAACCCATAACAGAATCTAAGCCTGCAATGGAAATATTCTCTCCATAGAGCCGTATTCCATGAGGCGAGGCATGCTTTATTTGTAGGCAGCGCATGGGATGCTTTTAACTGTGTGTTTTTATTTAATTCTCCTTTTCATCATCAATCAAAAGCGTCATAAAATAGCAGCGTCAGGGCGCAATTTATGCACCAGCATGTTCCAGACACATGAATGGTTCTCCAGCAGAGGTATTTAACCAGTGGGCGAGCAGCTAGGCGGTTTAGCATCTGCTCAAGGACACTCAGACTGGACACTTGCACCACTTGGTGGTCTTTAACCACTTGGCCATCCCACAGCAACAGTGATAAACCTTTATGCTTCTGCCCCAAAATATGATGGTAGTACTGTAGGTATCCACATGATGTCAGTGCTGTGAAATAAAAACTCCCAGTGTATTTTATCCAGTCCTGAGTTCACATGTCTGCTCTATTTAAACACTTTGTTTCGTTGTGTTTTCCTCTCCAGACAGTCCAGTTCTGACCAGCCGGGTGGCCGTCACTGTCCACGTGTTGGACATCAACGAGTTCCCCCCTGAGCTCGCCAGCCCTTATGAGACCTTTGTGTGCGAAAATGCCAAAGTGGGGCAGGTACGTTCACATTTTCCTCCCTTCCCTGCCTCATTATGTGCACATGTGATGAGCTCCTGGCACTGAACGCAGCAAATGTTGTGGTGTTGAGAAGTGTTGATCTTTCAGTGAGTCGACAGCTGTTGAGTGGGGTGTTGCTTTTCCTGATAATGGCTTTTAGGTGTTTGCTGAAAACCATCTCAAGGTGATAAATTGAATATGAAATGAGAGAGTTGCTGTTTAAACTTAGTCAGAAAAAAACTGTGATTTTACAGCACATGGATGATAAAATTTAGTGCCACTGTTTGCCTTTCCGAGCTGCATATCGCTGTAGTAAATACACTCATTTACCTCTCACATTGATATCAGACAGTAGGTCGATTTCCAGTATTTTACTCAAGGTCACTTGGATAAAACCTTTTTATTTCAAGGGAGTTTGCAGAGAGCCCTTCAGCACAGTGTGTGAATCTAAATCTCGAACTGATTGTGTCATAGAGTTCGATTCAGCTCGAGAGGCAATCATAAAGCGCAGCAGTGCTTTGCATATCAGCAACCTAGAGTACATTTCAGATGATGTATTTGAGATGCAGTGGAGAATTTGCCTGTGCGCATTGTAAACCACCTGTGCCTGTAAATTAGCCCATTAACCAGCATCTATATGCGGTTAGCGTTCGGAGGGAACAGCGTCTTTGGCAGTCTATCAAATTGCTGTAGACTCCTCATCACGCTGAGGATGTTTTCCCGGGTCCTTAGGCCTGTTGCAATCAAAACAACGGCTATGCCCTGCATTTGAAGGCAACACTGTCTTGCTAACATGAAGTTGCCAGTGATTTTTGCCATGTTTTCAGCCTTCAAGATTGAATCTAAACACTTTGAAAAAGGCGCCCTGACAACCTTTTCTTTCAATCAGCTGCTGACTACGAGGGCATCCGACATGAATGCAAAATGTTCTGCCAATATTTATATTATTTCACTTGAGAGATCTCAGATTCTATCTGTGCTCTTCTCTTCTAGTGAAAGGCTAGGTTTGACTTCATGTACGTACAGTAAATCCACCAGGTGGTATTTAAGAATTTTTCAAATCAAAATTCAATAACAGTTGTGTATTCCTTTTAGTTTACGAGGGCACTGTCAATCAAATCTGCTCAAACCACATCCACTCAGTCCTGATGAAACAGTAGCTGGGTTACACGCTTGATAAATAATAAATACAGATGCTTTCCAAACTTTTACTGTATGCATTGGCTACAGTTTTTTAATCATAAATATTTTAAAGCTACATAGAAGTACTTAGTATCTGAGACCACGTTTTCAGGGGCTTTAAGGATCAACAGATCTTTACACTCACTTGCACAGCTTCTGCCCTGGAACCCACACCGTTCTTCACAATTTGTGATACTTTCACAAATTAAACCATAAAGGATTGCGATCCTTAACTTGCTATACCTATAATCCAATCAGCATATTGCTCTTCCGAGGATAAATTAAAATCTTGTGCAACAGTTGCAGAGAAATACATTGAAAAAAACAGGTGTTACAAGCCGGACTGAGGGGAAACCCTGGCGCACCATGAAAATGAGACTCCCTTCCTCCCAACTCTTAAGAACCACCAGCAACAAAGAGTTTAAAAGACACAGAAATAGAAATGCTGGCAGTCTGGCTGGAAGTGGAGAGAGGAAAGACCACAGGTGCTGGGAGAAGCCTTTAAACTGCAGCTTGGAGGTCCAGGACCTTTGACTCCAGTTACGAGAACCAAATGAGAGCATTTTTCTTATTGTTTCAGCAATCAGATTACAGAAAATAATTATTCTGATAATCAAAAAAATGCTGAATTTTGGATCCGATATCGGCCAGGCCAATAATTGGTCAACCCATAATATACAGTATATACCAGGGCTCCAGACTAACTTTCTACACTGGCTGTACTGGTTTGCTAACGTTTTCATTAAGGTGCACCAGCACATTACTTAGGTGCAGCCAATTATACATTTTCATTCAGAACAGGAATAAAGGTGCATATAGATGTTTTTCTTTATTTAAATCACAGCACATGCAATAGGAGATTGCAATAAGCTCAGATGTTTTAAAAGTTAAGTTAAAGTTCTGCTGTTTAAAGTGCGTCACGGATATGAAAATAGGAGCCGAACGCAAACACGCAGAGGCGGGCAGAACAAAAGGGGAGCTTTAATAAAGTGAGCTGTAATCCAAGTGAGCCCAAAATACAAGAATGAAAAAAGGCAGGCAGCAAAAAACAACAAACAGACAAATTGAAGAGGCAGAAAGTGAAATATGACACATGAGGGTATAATCACCTAAATAAAACAGGAATGGAAAAAATGACAAATGACAAAAAACCCAAACCATGACAGCTTGACAGACTGAATACATCAACCCAAAATATTATTGAGGTATTATACAAACCATTGATTGATATAAACAATCTAATATACAGAAAAAATGTTTATATAGTAATATTTGTTCAAATGCAAATGTTTACACAGTTGCACCCTGGAGCCCTGTATACATAAATGTAAATACAGTATATGTTTAATTTACTTAACTTGTACTTTTGATACTTAAGTAGATTTACTGCCAGAAAAGTAATTCAGTACATTTAATACTAGATACTTTGATTCAGTACTATTTGTACTGATGACTTAAAAGTAATATTTTCGCATGGTATCTTAACAAAAGTATGACTTTCAGGTACTTTTTACAACACTGGATTGATATTCAGATCAGCTGCAAACATTATGGCCTACCCTCTTCTCTCCTCTTCTTTACTCCCTGACTTTTATCTCCTGCTTTTAATCTTCTGTTTTCCCACCTATTCTCCCCCCCTGCCTGCGTTGCCCTCCAGTGCAGTATATACACTCTCCTCCACTGTTTCCACAGCATGATTCCACCAGGTGCTGTGCACAGCTGGTGGATGATAAAGAATTGCAGATCCTCTCTTGTAAAATCCATCACACGTCTCTCTTGATGATTATCTGCGCTCGCACAGCTGAAAAACATACAAACTGCTCGTTTTGGAGTGCTTCACACTGTGGCACAACTTCCCATGTAAAATAATCAGTAAGCAGGATGTAGCTGAGCAAGAGAAGCGACTGGCTATTTTCATGTAAATGTGTGGCCTCGGACCTTAAACTTAGATTTGCAAATAAAACTGGTCAGGGCAGTGGCAAAGTAATGGACTAGTAGTTTCCTTATTTTAATATTAACTATTCTCAGAGACCTGATCAGTCAACTGGTGGAGTGTGAAATGAGAAAAAGCAGCCACAAAGGAATCATAAAACAAGCTTATTTACTACTGCAGAGTTTGACTTATTAGATATACTTAAGACAGCCAGTGCTATTATGTGTCCCTCTTTCTTCAATGTATTTCCTTTGCTCTTTTATAATGCCACATTGAAATGCTATCCTCTTACTCAGTTGGTTATGCCGGAATAATTACATTTACATTTACAGCATTTAGCCGACACTCTTATCTAGCTTGACTTACAATGCAGCTGAGTGCAAAAGCAGAATACACTTAAAGCCATTTAACATATACAATAGGACGCGGTAATAAGCAGTTACAGCAGCTCACACAGCTCCACTTATGATAGAGAGGGGTGGGAGGCACTCAAGTCCAAGAAAAGGAGCATTTTTTACACGAGAGATTAGAATAAAGGGTGTAATTAGGAAATAAAACCAACCTTTTCAAAGCTGGTGACAAATATGGATGTTTACCATTGAAGCTAAGGACAGCCAGTTTAATATACTATATACTATATATTATATAAATTCAGTATTTTCACTCATTCAGTATTGTTTGTTGCTGATGAACAGCATTTAAAGAATCGTTACAGATCACGTTACATACAAAAATCACTAAGCAATTTCAGAAATTGACAAAAAATATCCAAAACTTATGTTTATATTATATAAGTTTAACTGAGGTGTTCTGACGCTACAGGAAGGAAATGTAATTTTATCAGTCCTCATTGTATTGTTTTTATTGGAGATGAAACAAACGGCTGATTAATCATTTGGTCAATCTACAGATAATTAGTTATTGATAGTTCTGATACTTTGTCATTTAAGTTAGAGGAGCAATTTGTGAGATATCGGCAGAAGTTTAGTTGAAAACAGTGGTGGATGTTTGAGGGGCAGGGGCGAAAACAATAAAAAGGGCACAAGCTGTATGTGGTGCGGCACCAGTGCGCAGAAATTAGTGATATATTTGTAGTGAAGAGAGGGCACTTCACCATGTTTTCTCTACTGAAAGGGCATTTTATATGTTTTATCTACCATAAGGGTATCCAAGAGGGCACTTTGCAGCCTTTAATTTGATGATGGGGATGCCAAGGGGGCGATTGACTGTTGAGACTATTTTTCAACAACATAACATTTTGAGGTTTTACTGCCCTTTTAAGGACACTTATAATTGCCCAGGAAATGCAAGGGGAGACGGGCATGCAACAGAGGTCTGTGGCTTGAATCAAGCCAGTGACACTGCAGCTTAATTTTATGCGACTTTACTGATCTTCCACCAGGACACCCTGCAAAACATAAATCACTCTGGGCTGTGTTTAGGTTTGATGGACATAAGTAATTATTTCTGACAATACTGGAAAAAAAGATTGATAGATTGCATGCAAGTGAAAGTGATTGTTGGTTGCAGCTTTAGATTTATTCATCACTGAGCTAATTTGGTTGCTGGGAATCAATAGTGTGAAGTGTACAGCTGCTGTGGGGAGCACAACAGAGCTCTCATCACACCTGGTGTCAGGTTTACTCCCCTGGAGGGAATCTTATTCAAATAGTGAGAGGGGGGAAGCAACACATTTGAGCTGATATAACAGGGCAGGAGGGCTGATTAGTGGTTTCTCCGTGTGGGTGAGCCGAGGCTGAGGCATCAGGTCTGCTTCAGGTCAAGCCCTGTGGGTGGTGAGGGAGAGCAGTCCAGGTAGCGCAGCTGGGCTGGCAGGACAGCCGCTTTCAGACAAAGCTCAGAGACGTTCAGGGGGATTGAAGAAAGTATAAAGTCGTCAGCAGTCTGGTACAGAGGTGGCTGAGTCCGCAGTCTGTGTCTAGCAGAGTGGAAATACAGAGAAGTTAGTGGCTGCTTGGCTTGGCTGTTGTTCAGTAAACACATTTTCACATATTCACATAAGTCATTGAAGTGGAGCAAGAGGTGTTGGATTGTTCAAAATGGTGCCTGTTTCTTGTTTCATTGCAGGGTTTTTTGGTCCTGTGCTCTTGGAATATGCTCTGTAATATAAATACAATATACTGCAAAATCACTGTTTTCACTTCATGAACATTGAACAAGCTCCGGCATTATGAATGAACTTAATCCATCACACTATATGAGGTGAGCTGAGCTAGAAATGTCAGTTATCAATCAAGTGTTCAGCGACTGTATCCAAAACTTCTAGAGAGAACAAATCACTGCCTTGTTAAAAGACTGACAGGTCTGACACTTCTGCTCAATGCTGAATAATTTCACATTTTCTGCCAGAACAATCCGACCTGTAGGAGTTTAATTTCCATTAAAGACGGAACATAACTACTCAAAACAAAACCCTCAATCTGGGGAAATCCAAATTTCCACACAGAAAAGTATAACGTTAGCTAAAACGTATTAGTACACTTTGATTTCTGTCAGATTTTTACTTTTGTTTCCTTTTTCAACAGGTGATTCAAACCTTTAGTGCAAGAGACCAGGATCTACCCACTTCTGGACAACAGTTCTCCTTCAAATCACCAAAGGACGACGTAAAAAACAAGAACTTCACCATCCGGGACTTTGGAAGTAAGTGTTCTTGTATTCTGACAACACCCTCTGTTCTGTGACATGATAAATCAGTACAAGTGAGACACAGCAGAATGATTTCTGACTATATAGCCTGAGGAGGTATCGCCTATGATCACAGTTTATGCAGCTCCGTCTTTTAAACTATGGAAACTCGCAGCATTCACTCTCAGCATTTATACCTTGACAAATGATTACAGTTTAGCAATATGAATGATGATGAAATGGCGCCTGCGATCAATTAGACTTCCCTAGAAAGAAAGCAGATGGTAAATTGATCACTTCAAAGGAAGAAAGAGAAGTCATTTGTGAGATTACACAAACAGTTTTAACAGATTGGTAAATGATATGAAAAGTGGCCTTGATAGTGATAAGAAAATCAATTTATAGTATAATAATGACAACAGCTGAATTTGGGGGCAAACAATCCAACAAATAGAACCATTATTAATTACATTTCAGAATCAGAAATACTTTATTAATTGAGAATGGATGTGCCACAAATATAGAAATTATAAGAAAAATATGAAATAGAGAATAAGAGCTGAGAGCAATATTGAACAATTACCCCAAAAATCTTACTTGAGTAAATGTAAAGATATTTTGGTGAAAGTGAAAGTCACCCATACAGAAAGTACTTGAGCAGAAGTCTGATCTGATATGAAATGTACTTAAGTATCAAAAATACAAGTAAAAGTAATTTATACGGATGTTAACATCATATGTACTGGTGGGTCGATAAGATCCAATATTCAGTATTTTTCTGATGATTGCAATCAATGTTCTTGTACTTTAAAATACGCTACGTTGGCTCTGATGCAGCATGCAGTCTGCAAAGTAACTAGTTACTCAAGTAAAAGTCCCATATTTACCTCCAAAATGTAGCGGAACAAGTATCTCACAATTGCACTATGTTAAGTGCTTGAGTACATGTGCATTTCATCACTGAATAAAAATATGTAAAACATAAAAATATAGAGTAAATGTATGTGAATTAAACTATGACACATGAAAACTAAAGATGTGTGCCTTATGCTACACTATAACAGCAATGTAGATAATATTGAATGATACTGAAATAGGTAATAAATAACAATATTTACAGTCTAAATACAGTATACCAAAGTAACTGCTCAGTTAAATAATTGCTCAAGTCTGAATCACACATAGTGTTGCAGAGATTTTTAAAAAAATGTATTTTAAATGAAATACTGCCCACAATCCAACTGTTATGTATACCTTAATAATAATAATAATAATAATAATAATAATAATAATAATATATCTCAATAGCTTCCCTCCAATCTCTAGATGCAACTAGTTAGTTTGGAATTAGGACAACCACCTTCTCAAGATCAGTTATTATTTAGTTTAAGAGTGTCATGTCTCACTGCTAAAAATAACTAAAGTACATGCAGCGAGACGTTGTCTTATGATAAGGGAGTATATGACACTGCAGTGTGCACTGGCCGAGCCCTTTGAAGTCTAACCAGAAAGACGGGTAATGAAAAGTGGGACGTGGCAGGATGAGGCCAGGGAAACGAATGCATTCACCATCCTTGACAAGCCCAGGTCTGAACCTCTGATCCAGTTTTACCTTTTGGACACAGCGTCTTGCAGTTTCCTGGCTGCCAGAGGCCCTGCGAGCGAGCTCTCCAGACACAGAGTGAGATCTGATAGGCAGGGACAGAAAAATACAAGCACCACGGGCACCTCGGACAGCTTCAGCAAGAGAGGGAGAGGGGGCACAAACAGAATCACGGTTGTGCACAACATGCAAGGTGTGCTAAAATGCCTGACCTCCTGTCAGGAAAAAGTGCCGGGCTCCGTCAGCGGAACAAACCCAGCTTGACAGGGGTCAGACAGTCTGGCTGTAGCAGACAGAACCAGGCAGGTCCAACCTGACACGTTCCCTCTCCCTCGTATACATTGTCGACCTCTATTCCACTCGCCGTCCTCACACCTCCGGCTGTCTCCCCAAGTTGTTCCCTTTGTGTGTTTTTATTTTTTTTCTCACGCATTATCTCTCGTTGCTAATCTGCTGTTTCTCCAGAGTGATGCTGCCTGCACAAAGAGATAACAAAATAACAACAGATCCCAACAGTTCTCACAGCGAAGGTAGACAGGAAACGCTTTGCAATGTTTCAGGGAATGATGTAGTGGGTGTGGTTAGGCTCTATCAGCTTCTAAAGTAAGCGGTGTAAAATGGCGAGGGCTTTGATAAGACGAACTCTTTGATACATTGTAGCTTCTCATCACATTCAGAGAGGATTTGATATCAAACGTAAAGAGTTATCAGACATTGAAAAGTTTTATATATCTTCTCATACTTGGACCTCCAGACTTGTAATGTAGCTCCAAGGATTGTCTGATTGATGCTGGGTGAAATATTTTCTTCTGCTTTGGTCCGAACACTGTCTAACCTGCACAGATCAAGGAATAAGCACTGTCTCCACTACTTCAGGCCTTTCTGTTCACATTTGGACGATTCTTTTAATCTACGAGCACACACTCTTTCAAAAAAAGTCAACGGCTGTTTTGAAGATTTCTTCTCGGTCGATTGCAAAACTTCTCCTTTTTTTCCCCTTCTTCCAGACAACACAGCCGGAATTGTGACAAAGCGGGGTGGCTTCAGACGACGCTTGCAGGAGATTTACTTCCTTCCTGTGGTGATTGAAGATAATGGCTATCCACCCAAGAGCAGCACAGGCACCCTGACCATCCGTGTATGCGGCTGTGAATCAGATGGTTCCCTGCTAACTTGCAGTGCAGAGGCCATCTTTCTCCCCGTGGGTCTCAGCACAGGAGCTCTAATCGCCATCCTTCTATGTATCATCATCCTGTTAGGTGAGACCTGTTGTCTTCTGGCTTGTAAACAGTCTTCATTTTAGCACAGAGTCATTGATAACAATAAAGTAAACGGGATTTGTTGTGTGTGCTGCCATATTGCTACAGCCCTAATCTTAAAAAAACCTCAGCACAAGGTAACCTCACATTTTGGCAGCTCCCTGACAGGAAAGATAGTGATTTTTAAGACTTTAAATGTATCTTTTGGTGGTATTGGTGGAAAATATGACAATTGTTTTAACCACTGTAAGTAATTTGGTCTTTCTTCTCAAGGGTAACTTGGGTATTTTTCAACCTGGACCCTATTTTCCCATGCCTTTGTGTCTAAGTGACTAATGGGGACAACAATTTTTGAAATTGGTCCAGTATTGAGCGAGACGGCTGCAGCCGGCAGCCGCAAAACGGGCTGCAATGTAATCTCTCTCCATTCTTTCCAATCTCTCCAATTTCACACCTTCAAAGTTCCTAAAGTGCTTGTTTTGCAACTGACAGGCTCAAATTGTTATTCTAAGTGTCCGACAACATTATGGAAAGGATTCCTACGGAGATAGATCTTTTTGTTAAAGCATTAAATCCTTTTTGTTTTCACCAGAAACGGTCCCTATCGCTCTCGCCAAAGCCACCAGACTCCATTCGCAGAAACAGTAATTTTATGAACGTTAAACACACTTTCTTCAAACATGACAGGACAAAAAAACTCAGCAAAAAACTATGTGGTTCATCTTTCCATTGTTCCAGCAATCACCATCTCTGGTTTGGCTGGTATAAACCCCTTTATTCATCACATTAAATTTGGGAAATATCGGGAGTGGAGCGAGAGGGAGTGTCAACATCAGAGAAGCAGCGGGGAATCAGCGTGTAGAGCCAGAATATTTTCACATCTAACATCAGCAGTTTCTGTCAGTACTGGACCAATTAAAAAACTTGTTGTCCCCATTAGTCATTTAGATACCAAAACATGGGAAAATATCTCCCTGGCTGAAAACTACTGAAGTTTGGAATAAAACTCAGTAACTTTCATCCAAATGTCGATACCTCAATCCCAACCTTACTTAGTCAAAACCAGCAAATCTGCAGTGTCTCATTTAGATTTAAATCGACAGGTCAGTAGTAGTTTTACCTTTAAAATCTTTCCTGGTGAAGTTTTAAATATGATTAGCTTCAAATGTCAAAGTTAGAGATTATTGTAAGACTCTAAGTTTCACACCTAGAATACAAATGTGCCCCTAAACCTCCAGATCTGTTTAAATTATTTGCCATTTTTCAACATCACCTGGCTCCAAACATGCTGAGCTGACCCTCAGACTTAGTCTGGCCTCACTCCAGGAGTGTCCGCAGTTAATTATAGAACCCCGTATGAATTTGGTCATTCAATGAGACGTTCAAGATTGCGGGGAGGGAAGCTTAGCTCTATAAACTAAATCCAATCTCGCTGCCCTGTGGCTGCTTCCCAGGCTACAGCTTTTACATTTCACACAAGGTCATGGTTGTAAAACTCCCCCTTAATTCTCTGCTATTAATCCCCAAACTCATCTACATAGTGGGGAGGAAGTAAATGTAGGTTTATGGCATCATTTTCTGAATTATGAATATGGGATGGTGGGTTGTTAAGGAAGTTCCTATTTTACAGTGGAAGTTGAGGGTAGCCGTGACCTCTGAATTGAGCTGTATTTACATTTTGCTATATCTCTCTAATACCCTGTCAAACAAGGAATCCGCTGTCAAATTCCTGCTATGACTCATCATAAATCCCTTTTTATTACCTTCATGAATGTATTCATGTGGAATATCAGCTCGAGTTTCATTGTTTCATATGTGAGGGAACAGTCGTTTCTAGTGGTGTGCTGCAGAGCTGTGTCTCCGTGTTCACTTCATCTGAGAAGAATGGCTTCAAAGCTCCGAGTCCACTAGCCCCCAAGGCTGAGGCTGACGCCAAGCTGTCATGCTGTCCCTGAGAAGGAAAGTGGCAGAGAGAATCAGAACTCACACTGAGAGCATTTCCATAGAGCCACTTAGCTCCTGTGCAGGATTTGTTAGGATGACCTAGTTGTCCTGTGAAGAGAAATGATGAGGTAAATTTAAAAGTCCAGCACAGAGACTTTCATCTGCATTGCTGTTTACCTCTCAAACTGATGTGGATTGTCTGCGCACACAGTGACAAGGCTGTGTTCAACCAGTGTGTCCTATAATGACCGACTGTTGTTGAAGTCTGCGTAGGCGCCACTGGGGGGAGCTGGCACACTATAACACAGGCAGATAGAAATCGCTCGGGAGTGAAGGGAGGCAGAAAGGAAGTGAGATATAACGAGGATGAAAGGAAGAGACCTACTTAAGGCTTCCTTTTCACTCTGAATGTATTTATTGGACTCTTTTACATGAATGATTTCAGTTTTATTCTGCCCATCGCTCTTCCTCCTATATGCAACTGTATATTGAAGACCCAGGAGGAAAAAAACATATTTTACTGCATTTTTCACTGAGTAGACAGAGAGAGGGACACAGAAGGAGACAGATTGCACTGACAGGAGAAAGAGAGAGAAGGAAATTTATTGTAACATGTTGAAAATCACACTGCAGCACCAAGGGTCTGAACGTGCAGAAGCTCATCCAACCTCTTAAGGGTTGCGTGCTACAACAGTAAACCTCTGCTCTGGGTGTATTCTCCACGGTACAGTTTCACCCAACAGTGTTTGCTGCCAGCACGCATTATTTGCTTTAAACCACAAAGGCAATTGTCATTACAGGCATGGAATCGGAGGTCACAATACAACTAGACATTTGGGTTGAAACTGGGCCGCATTTGAATGGAAACTGTTTTAAATGTCTGTGTTTCTCATAACCTTAGTTCCAATGGGATTTAATTTACTTTATCTCAGTGTGAGGCAGGTTTTACCTACATCATTTAAATGCACTGCAAAAACTCAGAATGTTGCTAAGTATATTTGGCTCATTTCTTGTCAAAAATAGCTAATTACACAACTCTACCAAAGAAACAAGCAAGAATTGTCTATTTATCTCAGTGAAATGGGACTTTGTTGTGCTGCTGAAAAAAGGTTACGTTTAAACCAAATGTGTAAATTACTGAAATGCAGAGCCATAATGTTTCAACATCTGCATGGCAAAATACTAACAATAACAATGCAAAAAAAAAAAAAATTACATTTTTATGTTCAACATCTTAGTTTACTGTGCAAGCATGCTAACATTTGCTAATTAGCACTAAACAAGTACAGAAGCTTACTGTAATATCATTACTTTTGAAGACATGGGCCAAAAAAAAGAGTTTTTGTAATTAAAATGTTGATTTGCTTGAGAAGCAAATTATCACAATGAATGTAGTGCAAAAACTCAAGATCTAACCAAGTGTAACAATCTTGGCACACTGGTTAGGGGTACATGACTTCCAGTTCAAAGGTCGTGGGTTGAAATCCCTTCCAGGAAACACGCTGATCGAATTTGAGCATATTTGTTCTGAGACCGTGCAAAAATTAAGAATGATATTCAGTGTATTTTACGTTTATCTGTGCTGTAGCGAGTAATTTGACCTAAAAAGCTGCATTTTCTACTTATTCAAAACCATAGGAACCAACTAATTTTAAGATTTCTTTTCAAGTAAAAATCAAATAATCTGACTTGTGTTTAGTGTGGCGACCCCTGCTGGTGTTTGCCAGTGGGGTCTGGCGTTGGTTGCTGGTTGGCAGTGGGCTGGGCCAGCCTGGCAATCTGGTAACTGAAGACACCTGGGCCCAGTGATCTGGTTTACTATTTAAGCGGTTTCTCATTCATTGTGTGTCTCTCTCTCCTCCCAGATAGACGCCTGTCTCCCTGGGTGATGTGGCAGCCTTAGTTTTAGTTGCTCTTTTTGTTCCTTTTTATGCACCTGACAACGCCTACACACCCTACACTCACCACGCATGCCCATCCTACACTACTGATCTTACTGACTGTCATACCCCATGTTATCGTTTTGCCTGATTTATTCTTATGGTTATGTTAAATAAACATACTTTGTTATTCCTTTGAAACGGTGCATCTCTCTTTTTGTCATGGCCTAGAGCCAGCTGTGACAAAGTCAAAATCGTCTCAAAACAAGCATTTATTTTTTTATATATAGATATTTAAGTTTTTCTTGGTTTGTTCCCCCAGTGATCGTTGTCCTCTACGTGGGCTTGAGACGGCAGAAGAAGAAGGAAACCCTCATGTCATCCAAAGAGGACATCCGGGATAATGTCATCCACTACGACGATGAAGGAGGTGGGGAGGAGGACACGCATGCATTTGACATGGGGACGCTCCGCAATCCCAAGGTTGTCAAAGAGAACCTCTTCCGCAGGGACGTCAAACCTGAGCTGAAGAGAGGTCCAAGGCCGCCTGTCTCTCAGGACAGCGCCGACATCCGAGATTTCATCAACCAGCGTCTGAAAGAGCATGACATGGACAACTCAGCCCCACCCTACGACTCCCTTGCCACGTACGCTTACGAGGGCAACGGCTCTGTGGCCGAGTCGCTCAGCTCCATCGACTCCCTTGCCATGGACCTTGAGGAGGACTATGATTACCTTAACGAGTGGGGGCCCCGCTTTAAGACACTGGCAGGGATATTTGGGGAGCAGTCAGAGACTCAGTCGGACTCAACCACCACGGAGAACACACATTGATGTTATTCACAGACTCAAAAAGCAAATATGTAACAATGTTCTTTTGGTTGGCGACACACAATGTTTTACCATTGTTTTCTTTCCATGTTATCTGTTTTCATCTTTTTCCAGCTCACTGTTTTCTATTTTATGTGGTACTTTTTACCATGCTCAGTCCCAAAATTGTAAAAAAAAAACAAAAAAAGGAGGGAATCTATGATAACATGACTGGATGAGCAGAGCAGCCATTCAATGACCTTTCAATTGAATGTTGTTTCTTGTCTTACATTTTGTTTCCTCTTGGGGAATACGCATACACATGGAAATGTTGTCATTTCCTAGAACATCCTTAAAAGTGCCTCAATATAATTGTTCTTTCACTTGCTATTTCATGCCACATATCCAGTGTTGTTTCTTAGGTCCCCATGGGTTAAGCTATTTCAGTCAGCATATTGTGCTCTGACTGGCTGAGGCATCTACCATCTACCAAGACCAATGTCAACTCTGTGGGGACAATGAAGTGGCCCGAGTTTGGCCAAAGATGTTTTGAATGTTATTTATTGTTCTATTTATTTATTGGCTGATTGAGTTGGATTAGATTTTTTGTGTATTTATCTATTTATCTCTCAGTCATCAATCTGTATTTTTTATTTTTGGAGACACTCGAGGAATTTTGTAATTAATGAAGGCCCACATGAAAATGTATGTTTCTGTTAGGTGGGTCCTGTGAATAGACTTGTACTAGAGTTGTAAAAAAAAAAAAAAAGATAAATTTAGGGCTAAATACTGCAGTTCAGTCATGTAATAAACACAGTTTTCGTAAATAAACCACACTTGGACAAATGCCCTCCATGACTTATTTGTCTTACATTACTGTACTCCGCATCTCAATTATTCATATGTAAGGCCATGCATCAAGATGAGAAAATGTTAATGGCTTGCCAGAAACTAGCTGGAAATTAGGCTGCAACAACGCACTTCAATTTAGTGGCCTGCTGATGGGAAGTTAGACTGAAACTAGTTGGAAATTAAAGTGGCATGATTAGCAGGAGTTAAGTCGAAACCAATTGGAAGTTTCCTGAAAAAGTATAAATGCAATTACCAGCTACTCATTAACAGCTTGTTGGAAAATGCAGAGTGTTGTTATGAAATGACATTGGAGTTATTTTTTCAATAAATTTAGAGGTAATGATTGTGGTTATTTGTGGGTAATTTCAAAGAAATTTCAAATATGTTGCCTTGTAATCACCACCGACTGGCATGACATGAAATGTCATGTCAGTGTTGAGCTACAAATGGCAATGGTGGTTAATCAGTCCGCTACTGATAAAATATCTCAACAAAAACACCGACAACTAGACTTGAACTGAAAACGTTGGCATTGAAACACAGTGAAAAAAAAAACTGAGGGCGTTAAAGAAGTGTCATTGAAAATAGACAGACAAAAAAAAAAGGTTTTCAGTGAAAACACATCAAAATACACAAAAAAAAAGAAAAAAGAAAAAAAATACTGCCTGTGTTTTCAGTGCCAATACAACTTTTTCAGATATATTTTTCAATGCTAGTGTTTCCTTTTTCAGTTCAAGTGATGCTTTCAATGCCGGATATTCATTTCCATTTTCTAAGCCCATGAACAAATATGCTATAGACGGCTAAGCAATTGTGCACATTCATTTATGGTTCCAAGGGCATGAAGTTTGGCTGACTTTGATGACTTTTCCTCCAGTGCCAGAATCAGGCTAACATTTTCTGAAATGGATAGCTTTGCATTAAATCTGGTACAGTTGTTCATGGTGCCCCGAAGATGAACCTTAAAGCGGCACTATGTAGTTTTGGAGAAGAAATACAAACTCTACTGTAAACATATTTACAATATTAATGAGGTAATAACACAAAGTAAGAAAAATCTATTTTAACCAAGCTGTTCTCAGAGGAAAATAAGGTCCCCACAACACTGTTTGAAGCTAGGAAGGTGGCAGGGTCCGCCACATATGAACAAAGTAAAACAGTCGAAATTGCGTTGTTCCTTGAGGTCAGTTTGTTTATTCAGTTTACTCAGTAATAAAAACAAAGACAGTTTGTTTGTTTGGTTTGTTTAGGCATAAAAAATGAAGATCTTTCTCTTCCTTAAAACTACATAGTGCCGTTTAATGATCTTGCTGATCTCCTGACTTTATATGTAGCACCTGTAGCATCATTCAGTTAGATATGGGTTATAGCTTATTGGATATAGGTTCAATTTTTAAGCAAGTTGTTTTTTGAGTCTAATTCACACCTCATCAAATACTGACGCTTTGAGATGGTGGCCAACCCAACCTACAATCCAATAAGCATCAGTATTTGATGAGTTGGGAATGAGACTCAAAGATCTACTTTTTAACAAAGTGAATGTTTAACATCCCCCAGATGGACTGACACTGTCATGGTTCTTTGACAATGCTCCTGTATAACCTACCATTTTTAATACAGTTTTTCATTTTCTTCACTGGATGAATGACACCCTCACATTTAATCTTCCTTGTCAAGTCAACATTTCAACCTGGCCAATCTTTTTGAACCCTATTTTTATATACCTTGTGTTCAGAGCATAAAGCTCTTAGTCCTGTTCAGTGAAAATCTGAGAACAATGACCATTTATATGGACACCTAACAATCTCTTTAGTCCCTATCATCAAATGATATATTGTTTTAACTGCACATGTCGTCTCCTGTCCCATTTCCACCAACAGGACAGCACAACCTTCCCAGAAGAGACAAATAACTTTACAGTTGATCTGGTTTTCTCGGACAAATCAACAAATAAGTGCTTTTAAAGAGAGTGTTTCCGGATTTGGCTAAACATACCACAAGCTGAGGAAAGGCAATCACGATCTAAGAATTGCAAATCACAGTGAGGCTTCAGTATGGTATCGAAATGGCCCTATTTCCCCGGTCATTGAATAGAGTGGCTCAGACCTTTCTTGCCATGGTCTGGTGACGACATAATGGAAGGTCTGGATGAAAGCCAAAGCAGTCTGTGACATACAAAGCAGAGCCTCTACCAGTGGATGTGAAGTGATTCCCCTTTCTGTCTCTCTAGATCACCTCCAACAGGTATACCTCAAGGCTGAGCTTCAGTAAATGTGCGGCGATGTGTTTGAATGGACATTAAGCGATCTATGACCCTTCCAGGAAGCTGGAATTGCAACAACAGTGACACGAGTTAACTTCTACACCCTTGTCATCCTTTTGAGTTATTGTGGTCTGTAATTGACAGCTACATAGTCACATTTCTTAAAGAGAGATGAATGAATGAGCTAGTAAAGTCAAAGGAATAATGTCAGAAAGAGGTGATGTATCACTCTGAAATGACCTGTGTTATAGCTTTGAAGTGTTGCTCCTCAGTTTCACTTATGGGGATGAAAAGGTGGACGCAGTGTGATATTGTTGTGCCACGAAACCTCTCATAGGGAAGATGTTGAGTTGGATGGTTTCTGACCCACAGAGACAGCAGATCAGAAAACCCTGTCACTTAAATCATTTTTGTAGCGGTCATATGATGTTGAAATGACAAATAAAGTCTTTCTGAGGATCAGATAACATTACTTTGAGTGATTTTGGAAGGTGTTATTTTGGGGACATTTTTTTTGCTGTTGGTGTGGAGCTGAGCCTTCTTTCAAACCCTCTTCTACCACTGTCATTTACTCTTAACATATGCAACCCAATCTGAGACCCAAATACATGTTTGCAAAGTATGTTTCTGCAAAACCACAGATAAGTTAAATGCTTATGTTTCTTTACGTTTCAATATTCTGTTTGTTTAGGTTCAATTTAAAAATGTTATCTCGTCACAATTCTGTGCTTATGCTCCAGTTAGGTTTAGGCACAAAAACCATTTGATTAGGATTAGGAAAAGATGATATTTTGGCTTTAAAATACCTGTTTTTGTTAATGCAAACAGGGCTGGAGATGTCCTGAGGTCTCCTTAAAAAACAATATGGTTGCAAATGGCCTGACTTCCTGTCAAAACTATTTGGTTTTTATCACCACAAGCACTGCTGGAAATTGGCCTGAGGTCTCCCAAAAAATATATACAGTGGTTTCACACTTACTGTATAAATGCTGAAATATATGTTCACTGTGAGCATATTATTATACTGTTGTTAGCATTTAGCTTTACACAGTGCTTAAGAAAAGCCTCACAGACTTGCTCGCACGGCTGTAGACTATATAACTACTGGGCTCTGGACTTGTCGGCATAAATTAATATTTATATTTATCGATTAAATGAATCACTGACTATAAATAATTGCTAGTTGCAGCCCTATGTGACTGGTCAGTTTGGTGAAAGCAATCTTTGAGTTGAGGCAGCAGGCAACTGTGATCACGAAACACTACACTCCCACTGCCCTGAGTGGCTTTTCCCAAAACACACCGTATCCATGCCACTTATGACTCACCCTGTCTAGTGGCACTAGGCAGTGTAGACAGACCAAACAGAGACATCAGCACGACTAGGGAGGAGTGGTGGGCGGGTGTGGGAATGAGGGGGGCCCTCATCGTATGCATAAACATGAGAGAACTGGCACAATCTACGCAATAGCTCAGGGGAGAGGAACCATTACCACAAGCCAAAGCAAAAAGAAGTGATGGCATTGATACTGTTTATGTTGGATGGGGTTCAAGCCTCTGTCCCCCAGTGAACAGCACTGTCCAGGCTCATTGTTCACTCTCCTCTGCAGCCTTTTTACCACCAGTGCCCCAGCATGAGTAGAGTGACTCCGTAAAATCAAAAACATCCTTTGCCTTGTAAGTCATTTATCGATAATTTCATCACAGTAACAAGCTCTATTTGCCACAGGAAAGATGCGAGGAAACATCAATTTACAGGGGCTTTCAAATAATGGGAACATTGTTTTGTTGTGAACCAAGGTGTTTACAGCATTCAATTTCTGAGTCACAAGAATTTGTGAGAGCATAGCTGTCATGATTCAACAAAGACGAGTTGTCATAGTGCCTTTTGAATAAACTCTTCTATTGTTGAAGGCACCAAACAATTTGCTTAGGCTGAAATAAATGAATACACAACATCACCAAGACCACTGCGTTATTACTTTTCAGTTTGCTATGGAAACATGCCTCTGTTTCTAATGAACCTCTGTATTGCGCACTGCTGCGGTTAGGGATTATGGTGCTGATACATGTGGCTACTTTAATTAATACCAGTCACTTTGTATTATTCTGCATCTAAGGGTATTTTCTGAGAGTGTTTAATGCATATGGAAATTAAGCTGTCACCACTGCTGCCGAGCGCTCTCTAAGCTGACAGGTTAGCTTTACAGGAAATGTGCTGATCTTTGTGCGCATACATTTGTGGCCACTAACCTTTGTTAACCCCCTTAATTATGCAGCAGCAGCGGTGACTCACCTTGAGACGGTGGCATGTAAGTAAACAGGGCAGTCATTATCACACTCTAAGAACATATTGTGTTAAGCATTAACTGATGGAGAAACAACAATAATCATTTCCATGGGCAAATTAAATACAGCTGGCAGATTTTTGGAACACCTAGGCAATTTAAATCTAATTCATTTAGATAGAAACGTCCTGAAAGGTATTATATCTTTGACTTTTCATTGCCACTGTGTCAGAGAAGTGTCGATGGTTGGTGTTTTAGCGTATTGCATTGTATTGGTGTCAAATCCCAAAGGGGGTTAAAAGTTAAACCCTTATTTTCATTGTGATTCATAAGCGATTGCTGCACCGTCAGTGACACCACAAAGTCTAAATACATGTCCAGCTTATTTATTCAGAATCCTTTTAGAAGTCTCGGCTACCGACACTTTCTCCGGTGTAACACTGCAGACAGGGTTGAAAAGAACAGGGTGAAAAAGTCAGCCGGCAGCATAAAAAAAGCATTGTGGTTTCCCTTTGAAGGTATTACATGAAAATTAAGCCTCAGAGTAACTTTTTAAACCCATCTGAAAAAATCGTATGCATGTGTGGAAAAATTCTAAATTATTTTGTTTCTGACTTGTCGCTGTTTTTCCGAAGGCGCTGTGATCCCAAACAAGTCAGAAAAATAATCACCGTATTGTTTTTTTTTCTCTCACAGCAGGACCTGCAAAAGAACAAAGCAACACTGACACTCAAACTTCAAAACTGAGCGACTGAACACTCGAGCTGAATGTTAAATCTTCCATGAGCCAGATTGCGTAGTTTTAGTTAGTACAGAACATTTCCTACAATTTAGTTCCTCTCCTTATAGCCCTTATCATTTACTTAGCCGGAAAAGCACATCATATAAGATAAGTCTTTAATGAAAGAAATGTTTGCTGAGACAAAGAGGAGACACCCGGTACACTAAGAAGGCAAGGCCAGTTTATTTCTATCTCATCTCTCAAAAAAAGAGGCAAGATAAAGCACTTTATATGAGGAACAAGATATATTGAAAGAAACATGTAGAAGTAGTAGCTTTATTCTATTCAGTCATCACAAATTATACAATACAAGTATAAACTGTGAAAACAAGTCAGCAGTCTGAAAATAAAGCTGAGACTTAATTGAAATAGTAATCTCACATCTTCCATGTGAAGAAAAAAATATAATACATAAAAATTAACATAAGAAGTACAATATATTCTAAGCCAATGTTTCTTCTAACATCAACCCTCAATGACTCAGTTGTAGTTTGAATGAATATTACTACTCCAGGCGATAAACAGCAAGAGTGGAAATGGATGCATTAAACATTGAATGTCTCAATTAGTCAGCTTTCAGCTTGAACCACGCTCCAGGCCTAACTCATCCTCCAACCCGCTCGCCGGGATAAATGTTGGCAATGTACATTTCGGCAAAACCATAGATATGTTGAAACTTAAAATTTCTTTTACATTTTGTTCTCACTCACAACTCCTTGAATACAGCAGCTTGAAAAGAAAAGAAAATTCACCTGTTCACTCATGCTTGGCTCAGAATCAGAGAGCCACGACTGGTAGTTAAGCCCTCTTCGAATTTCAGAAGTATCATTGAGATTGTCAAGAGTTTGCCATTTCCGACAATTTGACAAAATCTGATTACAGAGCCATTCATTCTTATAAATGACTGATGACTAATGACTGACTGAAACTGCTTGCAATGTCTTCTACTTCTATAGGAAATGAAGTTGCACACAATGTTGCAGATATTTTTTCCTGTAGTTGAGCGATAAAAGAGCACTACTCAGTTTATGATTTCACATGATTTTTTTTATGGTCGGACACAATGCCAGACAGACACCGCCCAGTGAGCAAAAAGTGGTCTAGATCACATCTTTTAGACGTCATTTATGGATGTCCAAGATGTCTAAAAGACGTCCTCTGGGGAGCCAGAATGAAAGTTTTTTATACGTCTTTTCTGGACATTGTTTAGACGTTTATATGTCGTTTGTCGACTAATTCTGGCTGTCCGTGGACGTCTAGATCATAGCCAGTATGAACGTCATTTATCGACTAATTCTGGCTGTCAATGGACGTCCAGATCATGGCCTGGCCCGACGGACATGATATCAACCTGTTCTGGACGCCACAGACGTTGCCTGCTCAGTGGGTGGTTTTATCACCTTCCCTCATGTTTTGAAGCAGAAACACAATCCTTACACCGCAAATCCCAAAATAGCCGTCTTTTACACGTCTGTGCCAGTTCATTAAGTACGGAGAAACAGCCTCTCTGCTCACCACTGAATTAGTCAAGGGCCATATGTTCTGTGCTCTGTTTAGACTTAACATGTAGAGTACACATGGTTTGAACTCATTCCTCTTACTTATCCAAGCGGCTGCTGGTGTGCTTTACAAACAACAACAGACACAGACCATTTCCTTCCTGTCCCAGGGGATTGTGTGCATGCATGTTATTTTTAAAGCCAGTACAAAAACAAGTTGAGCTGCCTGGTGAGATACAAACGTGCATGCTGTTAGAGTACAAAGCCAACTACTCTTACTATAGGGTCTTATCTAAAGAATATTTGTCAGGGATTCTCTGTCTGCTGTCTTCCTCTTCTAAGGCTTCTTTCAATATATTTATGAATTTATGAATACATTTGTACCTTTAATTTTGCTAGAGGGATGGTTTACAACTCTCTAATACCCTGAAATGTCTTGATGAACTAGGATTAAACTAAGGATATACACATTTTGTGCACGCTTGAAGCAGTTTCTTCCAATATCTTTTCACTAGTCTGTTCCATACCATTCCAAAGAACCACCAGCTACAAAAAGGTCAGCATTAATATACACATGGCAGCTCCTGCTCATGCCTGGAAAATAAACTTTCTAGACTTTTTTAGTGCTGTGAACACCAGTTTGTTTTATCATCTGTGTCAGGGCTTTGTGTGTGGATTCACTTTGTTACTGTGGCACCCAATTTGGATCTGGGTCTGCTGAGAGTGAGAGCTTCAAGAGGATTGAATTTAGCGGAGCATCCCTGCCTCAAGCTCTCCTCTGTGCACCGCTGGTACAGTAAATGATCCAGCGTGGAAGTCGACCCTGATTCCTTGAAGAGATTTGACCACCGATCTGTGAAACTGAACAAATTACTGATTAACACCAGAAAGCTCTCAGAGAGTGTATGTGACACATGGGCGGTACAATAAATGGGTTATTTTTATAAATCTGTCAGGGAACATTAGGATTTGGACATCTGACACCACTGAGTACTTCTTGTTTTCCACTAATAGTTGGTTCCTTTTGCTGATGACCACAATTATTCTCTAAGCATAATCAAATAGTTATTTTAACCCAAAACTATGATCTTTCCCTCATCAGGCCATTTTTGTGAATAAACCTCACCAAACCTTTAACATAGTGATGAGCAGATGCTCTTGTTTGTGTTTTGCATCAGTGAGATTTAACATAAGAGAAGAAAAAACTTTAATGTTTCATTCTGGAGGGAAACTACAGCCAATGTATTCTGTTGTTGTTGACGATGGTACATGCAATTCTGTGTCAAAGTATGCAGGATGTGTGTCAGGTGAGCGTGTGAGTGGGTACTGTATGGGCAGGGAAGAGGAGATGATTGGTGCACCAGCCCCATGGCTCGAGTCAGTGATTGGCTTCCCTCTGGATGAGGTCCCACTATATAAGGAGCCAAGATGGTGGTGGTGCTGTGTGGGGAAAAAAACTAATCTCCTTTGCGTTCCAACTAGACACACTTGTTTCTGTGCAAATCTGTGCATCAGTTGGTCGGATCTCTGCCAGGCTGCTGGCTGTTGTCCTCCAGGAGCTGCTGGTTCTGTTGACACTTGTTTTCTCCTGTATATAGCGAGGGAGGTCAACCATCTTCTTTGGGTTTCTTAGATCATGTCTGTTATACGTTCATGTTTATTTTTTTTCTGTCCTTTGTCTGAATTAAAAAGTGTTTTATTACAATACAATACAATATTTTTTAGAGTCATATATATTGAAACTATATATTTAATAATGTACTTGCAATGTATTGTTGATTATATCAAATTATATATTCTCCATATATTGACAATTATATCGATTAATGCTATTTTCATATATTGTAAAAAATATTGCCATATCTTTTCCCCTAAAAATGATTTATGAATATATGCAAAATATATATATTTAATATATTTTTAAATACATATCATAATATATTGCCAAATTTTTATCAAAATGTACAATAATTGTATTTTGCAATATATTTTTGAAGCAAAATGACAATATATTGGTATGTTCTATCAAACATATGGACTCCTTCTAGAATTATATTATATAATCATATATATGTATATATATATCAATATATGCTTGTTCTGTAAGGGAAGCATATTGTAAATGCACACTTCAATTGTTAAATCTTAACTATCTGTCTCTGTGGCCGCTCGCAGCTTGAGGATGATGAGTCTGAACCACCTCCGGACAGCAACAACGCCTGTGTCACAAGTGGCAAAGACATGCAGGTAAACAATCAGGAACACAGTTAAGTTATTATGAGCAAAAACATGAATAAATAATGAAATAATTCCCAGAAGCAGCCATTATGAGTCTAACATGTTGTGTGTGATAACATTATTTATAATTTATAAAAAATATTACTCCTGACTGGCACTACTGTCACTGCAAGGCAGGAAATCTCAGTCCAAACTCTCCTGTGGGCTCACCAGGTTGTTACCAAACTTGATTCTGTCAGCAGCGTCTCCATCTGTCTTCAAAAATTGATTGAAGATCTATCATACCTCTCCTCAGAACACTCACTCACCTAAGATGTCCTTTCTTTCTTTCTTTCTTTCTTGTTATTCATGTGTAGTCGCATGCTTCTGCAGCCTTGTGACACTTGTGTCTGGTGGACCTGTAGCTGAGTGTTAAGACACTTATTCTCAAAGGCTTCTCCTTAATCAGCTCTACATTATCATATAAAAACAACTCTGTCTAATGTGTTAGAAAATGTTGTTGTTGATACTGTTATCCTGTTCTTTATTAGACAAACGTGATTTCTTACACGTTTGACAGTTTTCTTTGTGTTGATAAGCATTCACGTTGTTTGACGGTTTTTTACATCATTGCTTGATACAAGCAAACATGAATCTGATGTTGAGCTGAGTAAATATTCAAACTGAATCTCTCCAGAGGATTCAAAGTAACAACACCTTCATTAAATTTAACACACAGTTACGTGTAGGTGTGGCTGCCCTTAATGATAAGCAGTCTATTTAAAGGCTGGACAAATTGAAAGAACACTGACTGTAATTATCAAAGTGATAACCATCAGGAAAACAGTTCACACGTGGAGCAAATGTTGCCTGTAACAACCTACCACCAATTTGCTAATCCCATGCCACATCCAGTGGGACCAATGCGCAAAATGCAAAAGCAGCGCAATCTATTGAAAAACCACCGAAATAATATCTGAACCATATAATACGGAGTAACAACGCCTGTGATTATCCCTGTGCTCTGTGAAATGGCACCTTTGCCACCTCTATTCAACTCTGGGGTGAAACAGAGGCGTTCAGTCCAAAGCTCCAAGCTAATGTATTTTTACAGCTCAGCCTGCGAATATAAACAAGCTGGGATGACTGCTTATGATGGGTTTCTGTGGGAGAAAAGGAAAAAAGAAATACAGCAGGAGTAGGTTGTAAATTGCAATTCTTGTGCTAGGGCTACACAATACATTTATTCACATCATACATCAAGTGTATATCAAATAATCTTATTAATGTGTTTGGCAGGTCACCAGTGATGGTGTATTATCTAAATACATTTATCAATCTAAGTAAAAACCACTGGTATGTTTACATTAATACGTGCCATACGTACCATATTGATGTTTTGACAGGAAGTTTGAAGATCTTCAGCAGCATTTTTGGTGACCAATGCAGGTATTTTAAGCCAAAACATGATCTCTAAAGAAACATAAAATTGCAACAACAACAAATGTAAGATATCAGCATATCTGTGGTTTGCAGAAGCGTCTTCTGCCAACATTTTTTCTGCGATTGGGTTGCATTTAGTGACGGTTTTGAGGTACCTGTCCTTGGTGCAGGAAGAAATATTCAGATTTTATTTTACTGAACTAAAAATAACAATGCTACAGTGTAAAAATGCTCTATTACAAGCAAAAGCCTGCATCCAAAATCATATTAAACTGGTAATAGACAAGTTTTCTGCTTCAACGGGTTATTATGAAGTAAATGTTGATTGTACAAAGTAATGGATATAGAATAATGAAACCATCAGCGTTTACGTTGGTTCCCTATACGCCTTGTTTTCACTTTACAATTTTATCTGCCACTGGGCACACAGTCACCAGGGACAAGAAGGTTTAATTGGCGATCCATTTCCATTATAGTCAAAATGATTGAATAAACTCACATTTTGTCCTGTGTTGTTGTTATTTCTGACTCTGAGGAAAACGGGAAACAATCCAGTTGTGTTTGCAACGGAGCAACGAACAATAGTACCACTTGGAACTGCAAGGGGGGAAGGTAGTCTGTGGCCATTTTAAGTGAAAGAATGGTAGCATCAAAATATACTAAAAGTATAAGTTGTCATTATTATTTAGTCTACATTTCTCTCGATGCCCTCTATTATACCCAATATACAGACCACATCTACATGTCTTTTACAAGCCATATTTAAATAAATAATGAAAATGGTAATGAAAAGAACTAAGTGATGCCAATTCGCCCTGTTGCATTATGTCGCTAATGGCTGCCTTTCTCAGTATGCACACAAAGACGTGACAGATTCGCTTTTATTCGGTGGCTGCTTAACTTGCTGAAGTGACATAAGATGTCCATGTTATTCAGACAGTTTGATAATAGTAATTATGTCTTCATCATTCAATGCATCTGCATGTGTAATAAGCAGATTTAATTTTTTCCCCCCTAACACATTGAGAGTGTTAGATTTTTACCATTTAGTAAATATTATTGATTTGCTCTTTTAAATAAGTCAAAAAGGTGTGATTGTGAGGCTGATATTTGAATTTAGATATATCCAAAATTAATTAATATTGGCTTACAATTACATTTCTTTTACAGTAAAACTTTATTTATTGATTTTGTACTTTTCCTCGATGTGCTTCTATTTGATTTAATGGCCTCGAAGGAGATTGCAACAGATTTTCTATATCTTTACTATTCATGTGAAATACTCTCTAAAAAAGGTACCTTACACATTTATTCACTTCTGTCTGTTCTTTCAGAGATGAGCCAGTCCCGAGGTAAGAGTGCTGCTGATTTTGATCTGCATGGCTCCATCTTCGTACTGCGTGGTTGTAATACCTATTTGACCTTCAAAAAGATGGACGCCATGAAAGTCTTGAAAGATTTGTGCTTTAAGATTCGTGTTGCCTCAGTCTGTGTTCGGCGTAACAAGATTCAACCACGCGGCTCTCTTAATCCTGTTCGCCAAAGAGGAATATCTTTAAGGGAGGCTGCTGCAGCCGAGTGTTATTCATTTAATCTTTGTTTCACTTTTATGCATCTGTTATGGTTTTTAATGACGTTTTGTTCCCTTGTCGTGGAGCTTAATCCTCCTATTTTGTCTCTTTATCATGATTTTGTTGTTTATCACTCCAGTTTAATCTGCCCCCCTCTTTTTTTTTTTTTAACGCCTCTCCTATTTACATCTTTGTCGAACATAAATACACACTTGGGAATCATTACACTTCAGAAACCTTTGCAACACCTGAGATTTGAGACTCCACCAGCGGAAATCCTTGCTACCTTTTTAATGACAAGGCAGTTCACCACCTTTGCCAGGAGAGATAACAGTTTTTCTTTGTCACTGGCATCACTGCTCCACTAATACTTGAATAATTACTGTAGCTCCTTGCAGAAGCCACGAGTGCTTCACAAGTGTTTTGTTTTTTTGGAGAGTAGGGCTTACAGTGTTATTGGGGTAACGCTCGAAAATGAAAGTGTATAAATATCTCACAAGGGAGAAGGTGTTAACTGCATGTGAGGAAATACTTTTATATTGATTGTTGCAAGTAGGAATATAATAAAACAGCACACAAAGCTTTAATACTTGCAGATTATAGTAGGTAGAGAAATTAATACATTCATCAGGGTTTATCAGTTAAGTATTTGAAATTAGTGTCTAAGTTAGAATGGTAAAAAATTTGTCTGAGTGAACTCCTCGGAGACTTCACAAAAACTGGTGCAGAAAATACCAGCAGACAGTGGCACAAGTTCAACCCTAATGACTTTGCCAAAAGCACCTACATCGCTGAAATAGAAACTCGCCAAGAGAAAATGAGGAAACTCATTACCCATGTCAGTTTTGTTCACTGATGAGAAGCACACGACTCTAACTCAAAAACTGCCAAGGGGGAAGAGGGAATAGAAGAAAGAACATAGTACCCTGAAAATTGGCCACTTCATTCAGGTGTAAGTGCAGACGTTTACAGTGTAATTCTGTTCTGCATGATGAAACTCTCATCATCGCTCCGGCAAAAAAAGGAAGACGCTAATTCTTGGTGCCTAACCAAGATGGTAATCAAACCCAGCAAACAGTGTGTGCTCTGCAAACTACCTGGCTCCGGAAGCTAGATCGAAAAAGCAAATGTTAATGCAGTGATTGTGGTTTCATTGCAGAGCTTTTTTTAAGACTGTCAAACCCAAAGCAACCCCATAAAGTGACATTCCACCCAATATCAAAACACTAACTGTACGATGGCTTTAAAAAATGTGCTTGCTTCTTGAAAAAACATCATGTAAAGTACAGTAGTTTTGTTATTATTGCCACGGTTTCTCTAATTACTTGTGTGATAATTATCATGACAGAGTGGCAGCTCAGTGAAGCGAATTTCTGTGGTTTTTCCTTCAAAGCCTTCTTCATTTTCTGTCTGTCTGCACGAATGAACACATGTTGATTCTTATCATTATGCAAAGAAGAGAAGATTATATGATTGTTTTGTTCTTAATTGGTTCTAATTAATGCTTATCTGTGTCATATCCTGACAGGATATAGACATTGCACACTATATATGGAACATCCATGCAGTCACAAATTTGACTATTTAAAATGTCACAGTATTTTGCTCGACAATCACAATCTTCGGTGTAAATTTACTTTCAATTTTCAGATTTGGTGTATATAATAATAAAAGAATAACACTGTCCATGCTTTTCCTTGTGAATGTCTTATCCACGTGTGAATTCAAAAGACAGCGCACATTAATATGAAAAGTTCAGATCAGACAATAGAGAACTGAACTTATTCCAGCAGACTGAAATGTCATATGTCCCATTTATTAGAATGATAGACTACAAAACTCTTAAAAAGTGGAATTTTTATATTCATGTTTCAAAAGATAATGCTCTTTTGAGCATTGGAAATGCAAATGGAGACTTTTGAGCTTTTGGCATCAAAAAATAAAATTTGGCATTGAAAACAAAACTGAGCCCAACGGGCACTGAAACCAGTGTTGGCACTGAAAAAGTTTTGCCGGAAAAATAAAACACAGACTTAAAAAATGATTTATTTTTTATTTGAAGTGTTTTCTTGTTGTTTTTCAATAAAATATTCCAATTTTTTTTCGTGTCTGTCTTTTTAGGGAAAGTTTCTTTTAATGTTGTCAGTGTCAGTAGTTTTCAGTTTCAATGTTTTGTCACCGTTTTGGCGTGGACGGGAGGGGTTTGAGGGGAGGGGGCATGGGGAGTGTGATTTACATATAATCTGCATACTAATGAAAAAAAAATGGCACTCATCTGGACACGAGGTCTGCTCAGAAGCCTCTGATATAACCACACAGTCGTGGCTTCCTGTTCACCTGAGAATGCCAAACAGCAAGTAAGTGAAGTCTGTCTCTCTCTGCCAGTGTTGTTAGTACTCAGAACACTTACAGACCAGAATATAATCTATTAAAAGTTAACTTTAACCCTCAGTTCTATGTAAAAATAACAAGACTGTCATTAAAAAGAAACACACCTAAATAATAATAATAAAATCATTTTTATTGCCTGTGTTTCTTTTTTTCATCGGAACTTCAATGCCACTAGAACTTCATTAAATGTCAGTGTCCCCTTTGTCAGTTCAGGTTTTGTTTTCAATGCCAAATTATATCTTTCAATGCGCTAATTAAAAGTCCCTGTTCAGTCATGTGAATGAGTGCAAAAGTTTTAATGAAGTTTGATTTTTAAAAGATAAAATAAAAACATCAGCTCATGACTGGAACTGATGTACTGTGCCTTTCTTACTCCTCTTCAGTTAATGAAGGAGCTGAAGGAAATAAGCACAGACCACCTTTCTAATGTGAAGATCAGCAATGATGCATACATTTTCTTGCTGTTAGTGGTTCATTGGCTGCTCCTGAACGTCGACTTCAAAATAAAATCTCCTCTTTGATGTGACCGAGACAGGTCAGAGAGAGCGTGGCGAGTTTAGTTTGTGGGTGAGATCAGCCATTCCCTGTTTCTAGGCAACATAAATGAAATGATTCCCTGGATCGCTGATTCTGAATCTGAGGAGAAGGTGGCAACGAGCGAGGCCAAAATGTGAACTTGTGATACATCAAGTGATCTAATTGTGGTAATGATGTCATGCAGTCATATTGAAACGGAGGAAATGTGTGAAATGGCACGTATTAAAGCTTTTTTTAACATTGTATTATATCGTTCATATATTCTGCGTGACTGTATATGACGGAGATTTGCGAAAAAATCCATGGCTGAGATGAGTGACGTGTGTCTCAGCTTCCCTCGATCCAATTAAACTCTTAGTTAAACACATACGCGCCGAAAGTGAAAAAAACAAATCTGAAAAACAAAGTGCTCTTATTTCCTGCAGGAACACGGCTGAAAGAAAGTTGATTTGATCAGTGCCGAGGAAACACAAGACTGACGGAATGTCATCGAAGTGACATACAGAGTGAAAGTACACACACACACACGCACGCACGCACACACACACACACACACACACACACACACACACACCAATCTCAGAAAAGACAGAATATAGAGACACATTCTCTAGCCTTGAATGTTGAGTGAGCTCAAGTGAAAGAACTGAAAAAGACAAAAAAATAAGGTTGTGCAACTTGCCTCTACCCTGGAGATGCACTTTCAGAGACATAAAGTATCTTTTAAGGTCTTCCGAATAGACACTAGTTATCATTTAATATGCACCGATCACAAGTGTGTGAAAGCGGTTTTATGATATTTAGGCCAGCAAAGAGTTATTTAACAGTCTGAAATGAGGTAGGCTCCACTGTCCCTTTGTTTACGTCACTTAAATCTCTGAAGACATGCAAACAAGGCACAAGGCACAATGCTCTCGACTCTGGTAAAACATCTGTGAATTGTGTCTTTAAAACTGTCTTATTCTTAAGTCTGTACACCCAAAAGGCAAAATAGGTTACTGTCCCCAAAAATGACCCATATCCAAAAACAACTCATATGAGGATGTTATGCCACAACTTTGCTAAAGGTCTTATAAAGTTTAGTCACTTAGAAACTACAGCTTTTATTCCACAAAAGTCTGTAGTATGTGGAGAAAAACAGTTGTTCCAGAGGAGGTGCGTCCCTTGCCTCCAGTGATGTTACGTGGGTAGCAAGTTTGAAAATCTGGAGGTGTGAAGAAAGAAAGTAGATTTTACGAGACCTCTGCAGCCTGCTCCTCATCTCTGCCTGAGGCCAGCAGCTCAAGGCTACATTAGCCACTTCGAACCAACCCAATTGCCAGAAAAAATGATGTAAACCCACAGATAATTAAAACTTTTCATTATTTTGTGACTTTAGATTACTTTAGGTTCTGTGACAACGCTGTGCTTATGCGCTGGTTAGGTTTAGGCACAAAAACTCGGTTATGGTAAGGAAAATGGTTTGGCTTAAAATACCTGTTTTGTTCGCCACAAACACAGCTGGAAATGTCAGGTGTGGTGTCAGGCTTACAAATGTTGAAACGCTGTGGTCCCTCATCAAAAACATCAGGTAGTTTCACAGTCTTTTTTGGCCAAGGTACCACTGCTGGTAACTGTAATAATGTGTGTTGAGCACTGTGAGGTAAATTATTTAACAAAATAGCTGAACGTCAGATCACTTCATTAGGAAAGCATCAGAGTCAAATCAAAATGTATTCAGTCATGTTGTTAATTCTTCGATGAATTAAATCATTTCAGGGTTGAGGAAGAATTGCTTAGAGACTGTGCATCTGCATCAGTCAATGACTAACTGAGAGCTGTGTGAAGGAGCACGTGTTGGATGAACTAAGTGTTTCCCACAGGTTGTCAGTATGACAGAGTGTGTGGTTCACAAGGATAATGTGATGACAAAATGCAGAATATTTGCATCTGGCGGTGGACTAATACCTAAATCTTAGTCATTTTTATCTTACAAACACATTAAAGACATCTTAATCTGAAAGTATTTGGCGATTGTAGTAAACTAAATACAAACAGACTTATAGAGAGAAGCCACAGTCGATAAACTCAACCATTGACAAAGCAGAAAATGTGACTGGTGTTTTCCACAGTTTTCCTTTGCCGTTTGAGTTGCGGGCAAATTTTGAGTCAACCCACACTGACAGGAGAAACTAAAAAAGAAATATCTGATGTTTTTGAACCTGTATTAGACTGGCTGTCTGACTCAATACACTTGTGTGTACTGTGTGTGGGGGGGCTATAAATTCTTTATCTCTTGAGTTCACCATTCTTCCGTCTGCCAGGTTTACTTTGGTAAATTCCCTTTCATAAGGCGAGCTTACACTGGTAGACCGACCAAATGACTGCACGGCTGAGTCAAGCGAACAGGCCTGGGGAAAGTTAAAAATCTCCAGTGATCCTTAAACATAAAATATGTAAGAATTCTGCATTAAAATGTCTAAAAATGACGAGCCCTTCTAATATATTTTTTTGAGTTGTGTACTTACATTATCCCAAATGTTTCCAAAAATGTCCAAACCCAGAGAAATCCACAACTTTACTAATGGTGTTTCATTCTGGCATCGGGAACTTTAAATAAAACTTTAATCATCACCTCGTCTGTTAACATTTACGCCTGAGTCACATCAGATAAACTAGTGGCTATTAAATGTTGCATTCACCACCAGCAGTGTGTTTGACGATGGGATCATATTTATTTGTGTGATGTTTCATTCTGGACCAAAGTGGTGGACTGATCGTGACTCACCAAAGTTATTGTAATCCATCTCTCAGGGGCTGTGAATGTGTCTACAAAAACACAGACACACGTCCAGTAACTGTTGAGACATGTCACTAAAAAATGTCACTCTACAATTCATCCATATTAGGACACATTGTCAAGAAACCATAAATGTTTGAAGCAAATATTTCACTGGATAAGGGAAAACTTTGTATAGAAATAAAGAGATCATCAAAGTCATTTTGAATCATCCTCAGGGGATCCTGAATGTCCGTAGGAAACTTCTAGTTGTAGAACAGCCAACATCGCAATCTTTACAGCCTTTACAGCTATCATGCCTAAAAATAGTCTTTTCCAAAAAAGATACAATGGCTTTTACAGAATAAGCACAACACATGCTTTCAAAACAGGTGGAGAGGAAGGGGAATGAATTTAACCCTCATCAACCATCATCAAAATAACCGTATTGGTACCATCACTACATTTGCATCAGAGATTCAGAAGAAAATCTCTGTTTGTTCCTCATAGAAACAGGTTTCAAAGGGTCCTAAGAGAATATTTGCAAACCAACAGATCCTCCCTTGGTAATACATATGCCTTCTGGCGTGAGAGCCTTTTTGACAAAAATATCCTGTTTTTGTCATAGATTCAAAAGTTTTTGGTTGTTTGTTGAATATAAAGATTTCTACAAAAAGTCCAATCTTCATTTCACTACATGCTTTTGCAGCTGCTTAATGAAGCACTCCATGCTCAGTAAAAATGATTCTCTGTAATGTGCTTTAATTGGAATTAAATCGCTTGTGTGCCGGAGGTTTACAGGCTACCTAATCTTCTCCTGAGTACATGCCGTCAACAATGCTCAAGCACACTAACTTGTGTTTTCGAGCTTCAGCAGTGTGTTTACCTGTAAAACAAGTTCCCATTTGCAAAGCTCATTCTGGTAAGATTTGTGTTGGTTTATGCTAAACCACTTTGTAAACCAATAAATACAAATGATGCTCAATTATAATCCATATTGTTAGATTCTCTCTTCTCCGAGGCCTCATGCAAATCATTTCATTGTAAGACAACAAGCAATTCCGGCTTTATCTGCGCGCATCCCCCATGTGCTTAGCTTGCCACCTGGGTGTTATAGGTGTGGATCAGCACGAGAGCACAGGCGTTGCTGGCGTAACTCAAGCTTTGTGTGTCTGTAAGCCTGTGTTTTTTAGAGCACGGGAGTAAATGGCGGATTATGCATGAAGCCCCTTGCAGCAAAGCAGTCAGACAAGGTGACCCCAGAGAACAAGGCTGTGTTTGGAAGATATGGAGATCAGCGTGGTCATCCATGACCGCCAGTCCCTTACTTTAAACACCACCTTTTTTCCATTTCCAATCAAACTGCTCAATTCAAGATAGGCTGCACCGCATCCCCCACAAAGCACTCACACATTTACAGATTTATCTCCACTATTGCTAAGTGGTATTTTATTCATACACAGATGCTTATTTGCCTAATAAACAGGGACTCATTCAGGATTATAATCATGGTTTAAATCCCAGAGAGAATGTCACTTTCACCAAGAAGCTCATAAAGGAAGTTTATTAAAGACCTGTCTGCCCTAGAATTATTATAACTTTATATTAGTCATATTGCAGTAGGAGTTCTGTGAGTCAGACACACTGGGGGAAGATCATAACGTCCAAGACTTTAGACCCCTACTGCCAATAAATTAAGGTCCACCTTGTGCATATGGCACAACGAATAATACAGGATTCAGTATTACCATTCTATTCATTGTGCACATGTAGAGGGTGAAAACAGACCAGGGACAGCTGGCTTTTGCATTTCAAACTCCAGGAAAATTACAGACAGTGTGTTTAACAGGTCATTTCATATGTTTTCATGCTTTCTTTGATGGCTCGATCAGGTAGAGTACACTTCTTAAGACACAGGTGGACACAAACCTGAAATGTGTGAGTGTTTCAATATACAAGACCACAAACACGTTCAGTGTCATGTACTTTAAACCGTAGATTACCTTAGAATGAGCCTTTTATCTGTATCTACAGAGAGAGTGGGTCCTCTTCCACGTAGTCTACCATGTTGCAACACCATGTTTCTACACAGCCCGTTCTGTCAACGCTTCAAATACAGCAGCCTGGTTAGGTGCCCAATGCTTCAAAGTATGATGCTGTAGTTACCCATCTAGCATTACTTCTTGAAGTGCCCAGTTGTGTAGTATAAAGGGCAAGAGATGTCTAAGTTTGGGGGTGGATGGGCCTTACATCAGATTCTCCCCCAGGAGAGCAGGGTATGACTCCGTATGCAAGTCATGTAAGTGACGTGGCTGAACTTATGTAAGTACTGTAGCTATTTTAAATCCAAAGCGTGATCTTTTCCCCAAACCTAACCAAGCAGTGGCCATTTCACAACATTAATATCAATCCAAAAAGTCATGTGAAATGTTTATTTGGCAGCTTTATTTTGAAAGTCTAACTGGATGTTTGGATGGATTTATTCTTGCTAATTTGACCTGCACGTGCAAATCTACACTACGACACTACAGGGATAAAAACAGAATCATACTTTGAGGCTCAACGCCACTGAAGAAGCTGCCATATTTGACAAGATTGGAGTGGGAACGTGTTGTGTCTACATTAGCCCAGAAAGGACAGACCATACACTGGCTCAAGAGAGGGCCTTTTACATTTTGCTTGTTTTTAGCATTCAATTAGAAATTAGAAAATAATCCTTTAGGGTCAGCTACTAAGATTATTCGTTTTCCTGTTTGCATGAACATGATGGTATTTATGTTTTGTATAGAGACCACATGACTTTTTATGTTTCATTATGTTGTCATTTAAATGCACAGTATACATATAGGGTTTAATAATTCTCAACACAACACTACAAAATGGCAAACCCAGTATACAGTGAATGATTCATAAAATGACCTGTAAAATAGAGGATTTGCCATGTTGATTCAAAACTACTACTACTGGAAAGCATGTAGGTCAGGGAAGGTGTGTAAGAACCCTTCACAGACAGACAGTGATATGATCTTGTGGTCACTTTTAAGATGACATGCAGTATCTGTCTATAATGGCATCAGGTTATGTTCCATGCCTGTGGGCAGGTCTGTATATCTCAGTTAACTATTGACAACTGTCAACTGCTGTGCAGCTGAAAATAGTTAGGATGGCTCCAGAGCAATAAACTTTAACAACCCTCAACTTTTTTGCTTTTGTTCCAACACCTTTGAGAGATCGTTTCTTATATTTCTGTTCCCTTAAGATGCCTCCTGAAATCATGTCAGAGTGTTCAAAGCAACTCAGACTGATGCTGCCCTATTTCAGTGACAAGACTGGCAAGGGAGCAGTATTCTTCTCAAAAACAATGATACGCTGTGGAGATACTCTCAATACTGTCTTTTGGCGGGTTGTGAGTGTGCGAGAGTGGATTCATACTCGGTGCTACAAAGCTGAGCCTCAATAAAGTTTAGACGTCAAGATGGGATCCCCTCACCCAACTGACAATCTTTGAAAGTGAGGTTCTTATCCTTCTCCAACGGTGGCTACTTAAACGGCAATATCATCCAGTCAGTCTCTGCCAAACAGTCACACATGGTGCTGAAAACACAAGAAAGGCTTTGGAAGGTATTTGAAAGCAAGCAAAGCTGACTTAGCCGACTGTAAAGCCAATTTCTGATGTGTCATCACTGTCCTCTCCAGACCTTCACCCTGCCCAACCCCATATTAGTCTTGTCTGAAGATCACCTTATCGCAGTGAAATTCACCACAGGCCACCCACTGACACTCTTCTCATGCAGGATAAAATTAACACCAGTCCGCTCACTTTGCTTTCCAAAAGGAAGTTTTAAAGCCAAGTAATTATTGATGGAGGTGCGAGCCAAGGGCAGCGGGCTCTCTCTGTGAAGTCTGCTCAGGCTACAGTACAAAGCATGGTGACCTCGCTGGGTCCCTCTTATGCAACAAAACGCAAAAAAATGGAGGCAATGTGCTGCAGTGGTCTCTGCTTCATAATTTAATGAGAGACACAGAGCCCCTGAAGACTGTAATTTTTCATTTTGAAGCGCTTGCTTTGTGCTTTTTTTAAGCTCTTGGGCAACTCAGGGACTGGGGAACTTTCCCTGCCCCCCCCAACCTGGCACGTTATCGCCTCAGTAACTTGATTTCTGCTCAACCCAGTCGTCAGAATAAATGTTAGCAGTGTATGTTTCTGCTTACCATAGATGTGTTGCAACTTTATGTTTCTTGAGATGTTATTCAATGTTATGTGGTGACAACACTGTGCTTGCGGTTTGGTTAGGTTTAGGCACAAATGCCACATGTTTAGGGTGAGAAAAAGACCAAGTGAAAGGATTATCATGTTATTCTCGCGATTGGGCGACAATTTCTTTAGGAGCTTGGCGCAAACTGTCTAATTGATGTTAAGCAGACAGCATACGGTGGGTTTATCTGAGCTTTTCTTAATGCTTCTGCCGGAAATGTTGTGATGAGAGTTGATCTAACCAAACATACAGTAAATGTCCTGTAAAACAAATTAAAAAAGCTGCATTGTCAAAGCTGAAGAAAGAAAGACCGACCCTTTTATCTATTGAATTCATTTGTTTGTCTGTATAAAAATATCATATACTAGAATAGTTTTATTTTAATGTGTAAATAAGATTTTGTTTTTCCGAGTGTGTGCAATTAAAATGTCAAGCCACACACTGAAAGCAATAATGCCGTATTTGTGCGCAAACAAGACCGTAAGAAAGTCTTAAAAAAACAATAACGCCCCTTACGTTTTTTTTTCTTCATGTGAAGTAAGTCAGGATTCGGTGTGTCATTAAAATTAATTGGTGTTTAACCAGCGAATTGTTGAATGTCAGATCAGAGGTGTTTCTAAGATTTGAAAGGATCTGAGACTAATTGAGAAAAATAAAATAAAAAGAAAAGATTTGTTTTACTTTTCAAATAACAAGTTGGCTTTTACATTCAGTATGAACGCAACCTGCCCTGTCAGAGTCAGCCTGATGTAATTAATTGTTAAATGCTGTAGGGAAACAGAGTCCGTCACTGCAACATGGTATAATAATTTTTTGTCATGACATTATTTTGGAAACAGTTTACAGATTGTGTTTAAAGGAATTGTTTGCCATTTTGATAAACTTATTTTCTTTCTAGCCGAGAGTGAGATCCGAAGATTAATACCATTTTACTTGTAATATTAAAATGTAGCAGGAGCTACCGACTGGCTGGCTTAGCTTCCCACAAAGACTGTAAGCAGGGGGTAGAGCTAGTCGGGCTCTCTTGAGGAACATTCAATTCAATTAACATGTATTATCGTCTTTGTATGAGTCGGTAAATTCTTTTCTATTCAACAAAATCAAATCATTTCCGCTTGTTTTCTTAAATATCTAAGCATTTTATGTCATTACTTCGGAGCCTGCGATTTTGTTAAACAAATAAATGACATAAATTTGAGCACCATTACAGCCAGTGTAACGAAATCATCCAGACAGACCCCAAAAAACTCTTTTCAATCCAATTTGGCAAAATTATATTTACTTTCCATGCTGTTGATATTCCAGGGAAGAAGTTGCTACATTAGTAAAGCAATTCATAAACTAGAATGAAGAAGGAATTAGTGGTCATAAACCATTCCATGTGTATGAGTAAATGTCAGCCCGTACATGATATTAGTTGCAAATCATTAGACGTTTGCTGTCTCAAAGCAGAAAAATAATCATGTCACAGTGTATAATGTTTGTCAGTTGATAAGGCTGTTGATCTGTGTAATCACCTCACAATTTTCCAGCTGCAGAGTCTTCAGCCTTTTAACGCTCTCTTGAAAATGTGCCAATTATATGTTGCACCCTACACCTGTCAGGGTTTTAAAATTCCATAGTTGCCATTACAGAAAGAAAAGTCTCATTTTGACCCATATAAACTCATATATATATATCACAAGGTATCACAAGGTTAAGTATATTTTCCAGCACATATTTACTAAACTGGCAGCATGTTCCTGTGACCCTTTATGTTATTTCCATGAGAACGTTTACATCATACCTTTGACTATCTTTAAGTTGAATGTATGTCCAACTAACACTTATGAATAACTGTATAAAACAGAAAACAAACAAATGCCCAAGAACAAAATAGGCAACCAAACAAAAAAAGGAATGCTACCATCAGCATGCGCACAATGTTTTTATCATAACAGGCATCTTAGTTCGCATGTTTGTCAATTTGCTAATCGGCACAAAATGAAAAGCAAAGCTGAGGCTAAAGGGAATGCCAGTTGGGCTTGTATATGGTGATAAACCAAAGTGTTGGACAAGATTAACTTTTGACCTGTGGATCCCTAAGGAGAACATATATGTGTTTACTGCATTTCATGGCAATCTATCCAATTGTTAGGGAAACTTGATGGCACAAAAGGGAAAGTCAAGAGATCACTATCTGTAAAGATTCATCCCGTGGGGACTTTGAACATATGGAGCTTATTTTGCAGAAATCCATCCAATAGCTGTCAAGACCTTTCACTCTGAACCATAAATTGATAAATCCTCAAGGGGTCCATTAATGTTCTGTGCAAACTACTGAAACCATCTTATAGTTGTGGAAATATTTCCATCTGGACCAAAATGTTAGACCAGCTGACCCAGCGACCTTATCTACAAACATAGATTGCAATCCATAGTGGGGGACGCACAATAAGACATGCCATCATTAATGTCTGACAAAGGCTTTTTCGTGAAATATCCCCATCAGCCCAAAGTGAATCATCTGCAATCAAGCATCTGCCAGTGGGCCATCACCATAATAGCAGGCATAATAACTCCACTACAGGAGGGACTTAATGTTCACCACAATTATGTGGAAAGAAATATGTGCATATATCTACACCATCGGCCAAAATGGGTTTGCAAATATTGTCATATTAGATAATGTAATCTAATATTGTGCATCCCTAATCCAGAGAGCCTTACCACTTGAGTGGGTAAACATTTAAAAAATGTAAACAGAGATTTAAAGAGAACATGGTCAAATTTACTACCAGCATGGATCAAAAAGCCTAGGTTTTCTTACAAAAACATACATCAGTCAAGTTCTTCTGGAAACTCCACGTATAGCCCCATCTCTCTGATCATAAGGCAACCTCGATTTTGATGCAATTTTTACTTAAAAAAAGGAATAGCAGCAGCAGCCTCTAAGGCACCGTGCTCTCCTTTCAATCCTCATTCTGGGAAGATGCGAGAGAAGAAAAGCTCGGTTAAGCTCAATCGTCTACCTCACTGGACATACTAGAGGAGTTTATTGCAAACAATGAATAATTAAAATGAAACTTTGGTAGCACGCATCATTTCAGTGCCATGCCAACTTGCAGTGCTAGTAGCTAATGAGATTTCGGTAATGGGCTCAATTCTCCCGCAGGTGCAGTAATAGCTGTGTCTTCAACAGTTTTGGTGGAGCCAGGAAATTGCTTTGCTCTGAGCCTTTTACCCTGATGAGCTTTGATTTCTTCAAAGGATGTGCAGCACCTTTACGATCTCCTGGAAGATTGTTGCATGTTTGCGGAGATGCAGCACTTGTCACTCCTTTCGTGTGCTGCACAGACATAAATTTCTATTTTGGTGTCTAGATGTCAAGAATAGGAAAGTGTTTTTAGGAGTGTTTAAGCTCAAAGTGATGTTTCATGTCCTTTTATCATGCATCACACTCACATTAGAAAGATTGTTGTGGGAGTATAAAAAATAGTGCGTGTCTGTATGTTGCATCTGTCATTCCTTATCTACATACTTTTGGAATATATTTTAAATAAAAAACCCAGAAAACACCACATGTGAAGTTTTTTTTTTAGACTTTAGTCAATTTGCTACCTTTTAATCATCAGATATCGTTTGATTTGATGTCTAATTAGTCACAAAAGGCAGACACAATCATCATTCAAATATAAAGGTTTTGTTGTATTGGCTATGGGTAGCAGTTTTTAGATTTCTTTACACTTTAATAATGAATTATCTTGGTCCTTCAAGAGCAATTCACAGACCTGGATCACGACTAGTTAAAAAAAAACATGACCGCTGTAGAAGTAGGCCAGGAAAACAAGGAGGAAATGATTAGTGTGCTCAAGAGCCCAACGATCTATAAAATCAGTTTTCTATCTTTTCCTTCTTTACATTTTCCACAGGAAACTTGCTCCTATATCCTGTCTGCAGCATAAAGCACACCATGATTCTGAAATGTTTCTTTTACAATTCAGTTCCCTCGTTACCCAAACCTTTCCTTTTATTTGAGATGTGTGAAATATCTAATTGAACAGTGAAACTCTCTGTAGAGCTGTTTTTGCAAAGCGAACAAAATTAAAATTCGCCTCACTAAGGACAATAATTATTCACTGAGGGGATTATTCACTGCATATGCGGCCTGAATTCAAGTCAAATCAAATGAAATACCCAAATGAAACCAATATGCTGTGTTTATGTGAATGTGCCCAAGAACATCTGTGACATATATACAAAAGTACATCTTACTGTAAGCTGGAAAACAGGCTTAACATTTTGTGTAAAGCTTAAAATATTCAAGCACAATACAGCAACATAGGAGGTGTACATAGTAGCATGTACAAGTGTCACCATGTCATAAAGATATGATAATTTTCGTGGCTATAGATTATGCTGTACTGGATTGCATTATATTGCAACTTCCTGTTATGTTGTCCATGCTCTGTAGGTGGACATGGCTGCCGATCTTGAGTCCTGCACAACTCCCACAGAATACCTCAGGGAACACGGTCGCGAGTGTTTTTTAAGATCCACAAAACATATCTGGACTGGATTTGTAAATTCCCCTGACGTGAGCACTGGAAACTGGTCCAAATGTCAAACACTTAAGCGTTAAATCGTACAGTAAATCCCATTATTTGTTCTTTTTCATATGGACCAAAATGGCAAAAAGTGAAAAAAATAAAGAGATGCAGCCTTTGACCGTGTCACGGCAGAGTGTGGGTTCCAACAACCTCTTCATCCGCATGTCAGGAAGCTTAATTGTCATTCAGACATAATAGCCTGTGCTAGAGCATATGGGTCCTGCAGAATCGTGTGCAGAAGGTGCCAACACATGGCCACGCCATGAGCCTAACGAACAGTAAATCTCTGAGGAACTTGCAAATTGTGAGTGGCACTAAAACCGACAGCTCTGTTAAAAAAAAAAAGAAAAGTTGCCTGTTCATGCACCTGCTTGACCAAAGGTTATACCATGTAACCTCGTTTTACATTTAACATATCAGAAGAAATAAGACATAATGAAGTGTAGACAAGTTGTGGGCATTTGTATTGAGGTGTCAACCTTTTAATCTTTTTTTTAAAAAAAACACATTTGACACTAGAGGCACTCTTGAAATGTGATTCAGGATGATTGTTATTATCAGCACTGTTCAGTTGTTGGAGAGACTGAGCTGTGACCAGGAGGACACAGGTTCAAGGCTCACTGCTCAGGTTTCCAGCAACTGACAGTCAACATAATCCCCACATATTCACACTGTGAAAGTCTGAGTAAAACTACCCTACCAAACAAAAAAAATATTTTTATACATTTCACAGTTCATGAATATGAGTTTTGGCTGGGTAGCAATAATCAATTAATTTCAGTAAAATTAAAGGGAAAAAAATTGGAATTCAAGAAAACATTACATGTATTGGAAAAAGATTATTTCACAATATTCTTAAACCTTAAAATTAGTTTGTATTTGTATGTAGTTTGTATATATGCAATTAATGTAAATGGCCAATAAGTGAAGAAAATTGGTTGATGTGTTTTTAGTTGCAGTGGTTATCCTTGTGTAGGAATTGGTGTCTGGGGAAGAGCGCACACACAACTAATGAGATCTTACCTGCATCGCCGTAGGGTTTACAGCTCCATGAGACTCTCTGCTGCTCTCTGAATTATGCGTGTATGCACAGACACGCTGACACACCACATGTGAATATGCACTCTATTGAACCCATATGTTGGTCATCATAATTAGAATTTTTAATTGGAGCTGCAGCATGTTGCAGGAGGGATCCATGAGGTCCAGCAGCAGATTCAAATTAACTCCATAAATCATTTTTTACTCTGGAAGTGAATCGCAAAATACTCATAACTTAGTGCACTCAGTGTAGCAAGTCAGATTTGAAAATATAAACACATCACATAGATCACAGAGATGGCTTACAAATTATGCTGAAAACAAACATAAAATCCTGGATAGGCACTGCTCTGCTGTAGAAGAGCGTCTGCCTCAATTGCTGTTTAGGTAATTTCTATAATCAGACCTGTTTATGAATGCAGAATCTGCAGGCAAGGGAAAAGATTTGGATATTGAAGCTTTCTGCTCTCTCTGTTTGTAGTTGAGTAGTATTGGACCTTTGAGCAGGCTTCAGTTGCTTGCAGGTAAACATTTCATGTGGAGGTAAAAAGAGGCTGAAAGTGTTGGCGGAAATGCAATCTCTGAAACCATCAGGTATCATCTCACATGTTTAGCTTATTCAATGTATCTGTATTTATATGCAGATATCTGCTTTGGCAATATTGTAACACACAGTCATGCCAATAAAGCCTGTTGAATTGAATTGAATGAAGAGAAGATTGAATGAAGATTGGCCAGCAAATGCGTTGTTTGGACAGTGGAAGTCCCAAAACCCCTTACTGCTTCTGGGATTGGTGTTTTGGTAATAGTGGTGGCTCTCTCTAGCATTAGGCTAATGTTTTTCAGCCTAGTTAAATGTTGGCAGTTAACGTTTCTTGAAAACACTGATAACATTAGCATTTGTATGTGTCATAGGTTACGTACCATATTGACATTTCTACCATATTTGTTCACATTTTAAGTTTATGACCTGACTTCGCGTTGGGAGGAGGAGGGGAAGGTGGTGGAGTCACAGGTGAGAAAGCTGGTAAGCCAGTGACTGTAGTTGTCTCAAAGATCACTGCAACACTGAAGTCTTTCCCATGGATCTAAATACGGATGTCAAAGGTTTCTACTGAAATATCAGCAAGATGAAAGTTTTTCACTGAAGATTCTTCCATCTGTGCTCTGAAAGTAAACCCACCTCAAAGTCGCTTAGATTTCCGGTTCAAGATGGTAAGATGATAAGATCTAAGTCACCTCAGTCTGCTCAGCATTTTTATATATGTAAATGAACATAATAAAGTTGGACATTTCCTAAACATTACAGCTGTATGGAAGCATCTGTGTTGATCATGTTTCTCCACTCCTTTACTCAGTCTTACTCCTTTAGCTTGATTGCTAATTGTGTAGCCTGTAAACATTATCAACTTTAGACTAAATCGTTAATTGTTTTGTTTTGTTCTGGACTAATTGCAGGGGATTCAGATAACCTGTGTGCAGGGTGGGAAGACTGAGTCCTGATTGAGGAGTGGAAGCAGCTTGGGGCGTTCCCCCTCCCAGCCAATCATGGTGTGACAACGCCCTTTTGTGAAGGCTTAAAAGAGGTGGGGGAATGGCACCCATGGGGCCCTTACAGTCATTCTGAATCTGCCCCTGACTCACTGAGACCCTCATCCCATTAGATTACCAGCCAGAAACTCTAGTCTGTTTAGGCCCTATTGTGTTTTCTTGGCTGCCCCACGTCGAGAGAACCTGTGTTCATTCTTGAAACCCAAGCCCATATACACCTTCAGTTTTAACATTTTATTTCACTGGGGCTTGTAGGCGCACATTTCAGTTTGATTATACCCCGAAGAGGCATTTTTTTGGTTATACCCTGAAGAGGCATTTGTTTGTTGCTTTATTGTCCTCTAGATTTGCATGTTTTTTGTCTATATTTTTATGTAGGTTGGGCTGGCTTGTAAGCATTTTGCTGCCAGTACCGCCACAATCTGAATGGAACAGGCTTAAATGTTCAAACTCAGGTCAAACTCATCATCATCAGCCCAGATTATCTATTCATGAGTTTGGTCTTTAAATGTTAGAAACACTATGAATCATAGACAATACTCAAAACATCAAGTTATTCAGTGTCGACAGATACTATCAGTCTGTTGATCTGAGAGCTAATGGGCATCATTAAAGGGCTTGGAGGAAAAAAGGAAGAACGATGCTTTGAACTTCTTTTTGGACAGACAGTAGAAGAGGCCCAAGAGGAAATTTTTATTTGGACTCATACAACAAACTAGCATTGCTCACTTTGAAATAAATGGTTATTTCAGGACAAATTTGAATGATATTTCCAATGCACTACGTAGACAGAAAAACATTCCATGTCTTGTTGGGACTTGTTTTTAAATGTCATGAGAAAAAAATGCTATAACAAATTAGATTTTTGTCAGAGCAGACCAGGACATGACTTCATGTGTCCCTCATTTAGACTTGGTAATTCTTCATTTCAAAGAGCAAACCCTCGAGATCTTTAATAATGAAGGACCTCTCACTATTTCAAAGGGGCTTTTCACGGTTAATCTCGCTGAGATGCGTCTGTCAGGGAGGCGGCACTATGTCAAAGACTTACATTTTTTATGAACTTTCATTAATTTGACTGAATAATTCAGCAATCGCTTTGATGAGAGCGTCATCATTCTTGTTGCTCTCATGGTTGTCAGTTTTTACACTTTATCTAAACAAGATTACCCAAGTGCATTATGCAATCTGTATGTGCCGCATGGGACAAACCAGGTTTTTCCATCAAATTCTGTTTGTCCTATTTTTGTTATGGGTTTCATTCATCGTTCAAAAGGCCAACATTTGATATGTCCATCAAATTTAGAGAAAACTTCAGACGATTATGTAGATAAATTGCACTTCATAATGTATAATTATATGTCCATTATGCCTGTGTATGTGTGACAATGTGAGCCCTCACTGTCACTAAAAGGACAGCCTTTTCTGACCTATGACTCCTGACGAGGGTGCACACTTGTGAGGAGCACATGAGCAACATCAAGGTCGCAAAGATGTCCTTAATTCAATCCACCTGCTTCCCAGTCACCACACAGGGGTAAGGTGACACACCTGAGACTGGTTGTGGCTGATTGAATGGATGCCACCATCTCTACTTTTACTTTTGTTAAGGAAGTACAAAAGACGTCAAGAAAACAGTACACAAGACATTAAGAGAACTTTATATGTTATATTATGTGTATTTAAAGTCATGCTGTTGTTATGGTGTTTGCGCAACAATTATTTAAAGACAGGGATTGTTTGCAATTCCTTTTTCACCCCTGTCAGTGATCTGGCCCATTTAGTGGGAGGGGCCAAGTGTTTAAAAGGGGGTGAGCTGAGGCTCGGTCCTCTCTATGCTGCTGGTCTGTTGAGGTGCTCAGGAGTAGGCCTACAACTGTCTCTGAGGAGGTAAAGTTTGTTTGTTTATTAAGTCATGACTATAAAGTTAATTTGCTTATTTTTGCTGTAGTTAATTGATTTGAGTTTGTTAATTCTAACTCCTTATTTCAATTAATACATTCAATGTGTTTAATTGTGATTACTTATAGTTTTCTCTCTTTTTACAGAACGTGTTGGTCTCTTTTGTCATTGTTCACTTTAAACCACTTGGGTGAATAAACTTTGTAAAACTTCAGCGTGTCTTGCCATCTATTTCATGTCAACCCGGGTCAGCGGCCGTACACTACCCATACCTGAGGCAGAGGTGTGACAGTATGTTAGGTGTTGTTTTCTAGCTTCAGGAAGATTCCTCAGAATAGCTGAGCGTGCAGAGAAATGAACTCCCCTTGTGAAAGGTGAATATATATTCCTTATATTTTCACTCTTTGAGTTGGTCATTATAATACAAATCTGCAAACATTTTTTTTTTTTTTTTGTTGACCTCAACTGTCCCTCATTTTTTCACGGGAATAAAGGATAGTTTCAAACACACAACTGTTGTAACTTTTGCTAATTATAATCTTGCTTAAACAGTGCAGAATAATGAGCTGTGATGGTGTTTTTCTCTCCATATTTTGTCGTCTGACTACTTTTCCAACAAACTGATCTAGCATTATTGATGCTGGTGCAGTGCTGGTTTAAAACATGCTGTTCAACACAGGTAATCTAGTGCTGTGAGGTGTTTACACATCCAGTTTTAAGCCTCCTTAACTGCTCACAGACTCACCAATTTAAAATCTGGATGAGCCAAGCGATGGGAAACATTTTAGGCCTTGAGGATAACGTTAGCTAGCATACTACTGTTGACAGAAACTTACAAATCTTACCTCCAGTTCTCACTGAACAATAGAAAACCTGTGTTGAAAAGGTCTCCCACCTCATTCAGGCTCGTTTAACCTTCTACTTTTGTTTTTTTTCTAAAGTGTTGCTACAGCAAGTTGTTGCGCCACACTAATCTCCATTTTGTTTAAGTCTGCTTACCCAAGAGATCACATGACAGGGATTATGTGAGAGCCCAGCTTCAGTCTGCAGAGCGATGAAGCCAAAGCCCTGCTGAACAGAGCGCTGTTTGCTGTTTATTCAAAAGTATGTATATTGAATGTTTTGCATGTCCAAATTGCACTGAATTCGACAGTGACATAGATCGGATGAATGGTTCTGGAGATGTAAGAATAACAGACTGACAGATTCCTTTTGACAAGAGAACAGAATATTATTAGATTTCTTGGTAAACCAAACTTTTACCTGCTTGTTTGCAGCAATACACCCAAGTGTGATAATGTGATATGCGCTGCATTGTATCTGCTGTAACAAGCAAACTACAGGTGAAACAGAAGCCAGACTCGATTCAAAGTTGGTAGGCTGTGTTTAGTCCTATAGATTGCATTTAATATTTGAGAGCTCACCCTGTCTACTCCAATAAACAAACCAAAGGAGCCTCTTCTGTGGGTGTGAGAAACTTTCCCTCCAATTTGCGACCAATCCAATTGCAACCTTGTGCCTCGCACAGCCCACCTATTCAGGGGTCTCTAACTTGATTTTCTCCAGACCTCTTGGAATGAGCCAGTGTTGTGGCTATGTCAGTTTACTGCTGCTGTGATAGATGGCCGAGCTGCTGATTGAACTGATTCAAAAGTGCATTTTTGAAGAGGACAAATGCTTGTGCTCAGACCACAGTAAGTTAAAATGTTCTCCAAAGCTTTTGCTTGTTTTTTTTCTTCTTTTTTCTTACATAGTTTTATGAAATAAACACAAAATACACTTTTCACAATGCCATATTTTACTTATATTCCTCTAACGACTGCAGCCACTCCTACCTACTATATGGACAAATCAAAAATGCCTGAGTGCGTAATGAAGAAGAAAGGGTTGGCTGAGAAATGAAATGCACTTTTAATTATTTAGCAAACTGCTGAATGGAGCTAAAGCACTGTTCTCATCATCAAACAGTGATGCACAGAGAGCGAGGATCTACTGCAGTCAGTCACGAGCCGAGACTGTGCTCTCCGAGCTGTCTGCCTAACGAACTGCCTGCCTGGTCCCTGGAAAGTTGCAGGGAAATGCTTCTGTTTTTAATGGATCTTTAATTCACAGCCACAGCCCTGCCCATAACCTCCTATCCCCCAATGCTATCAACATTACACCTTGGCTGAGTCTGTTTGTTTTGGTTTAGATGCTGTGTAGATGAGACAATTAGGGCTTAGTTTTAGAACCTTTTTAAAAAGAAAGTGTTAACAAGCAGCCCATTTTCATTTTTAATGATTGACTTGAGGGCTCCAGGGATCATTACTCTGTTGGACCAGCAGATGATTAGAGATCAAAGTTTTTTTTAAGTGAACATTAATGAAGCGTGTAAAAGCCCTTCTTACAGCCAAAGTGAAAGACCTCCACCATGTGCAGAAGGGACTGAATATGCCGACTGCTGTGCCACATTCCTAAAATTTCTGATGAAGCTCTTTTTGCAAACTAAATGTTAGTTTTTCTGCCATTTTCTCCCAAATATGACACACACAGCCTGAGTGTTTTCTCAACTAACAGGTTAAGATGACATTGATTGTAGGTGTTTGTCAGTGCTTTCCAAAACTCATCTGAAAGATTGTTAGGTTTCAGTACAAATCAACTTTATTTAGGAAAGGAGTGATTATAGTCACTTTTAGAAGAAACCGCAGTGCTTTGAAAGAAACGGGATGTAAACAGTGATCTCTGCTTTCAAAGTGAGAGGCTTTTAAGGCAGAATGATCAACTCTACTGTGAGTCATCCCTGAAAGGTTCTGGGGAAGTATAACTGTCATTGTTTTACACTTTGGTTCCAAGTTATATCAATTAGAATTGGCAAGGCAAAAGGAGGGTTGTTGGTCATGTCCTTGTGAAAACTGTGCCCATTCCTAACTGATACAACTTCAGCTTTTTAGGGACTGTCAAGGTCATAATGTTTCTATTCACCTGGACACACACTACATTAATGCTATCTAGAATTGTGGCTAATGTCAGCATTAGTGTCCAACCCAATATCATGGCCGTTAGTGAAATACTGACATAATGTAATCCATAGGATTTGTGTGCATGGGGACGAATTGACTATTTCTTTCTCTACGCTGAGCATGAGTATAAAATGAAATAAAAAAATGTCCACAAAACCAGATCCAATTTTGTCGTCATTTCACAGACAGTTTTTCATTCACAGAAAACGGAATTTGCTATCTTTTCCGTATCCTTGACCAAAGTGAGTTTTAAAGATGAATTTTTGTGACAAACTGAAAATATCTTTTCCAGCTCGTCTTCATCAGAAAAACAACCATATACTTAGGTAACATAGATACGTTTGTAAATCAAGTTTCAGAAGTAAAAGTTATTCGAACCCGAACCACAATGTTTTCCTAAACCCTAATAACCTAACCCTAATATTATATTAGAGCCAGCTATAATATGTATTGAAAGTATATTTTTGAAAGAGACGGTCTCCTGAAAGCTGCATTTTGAAATCTCTCATCACACCATTCACTTAGTAAACTAAATTGACCTCCGCCCACACCACATATTTCTGTCTCACTTTCTTTTTCCTTTTCTGTTTTCTATAGTGCCTGTACTGTGTATATATAGAGTGGTTGCTAGGAGATTTTGCAATGCAAGTGCAAAGCCTCTTTTGGTAGAGTGTGGATTATAGAGCGAATATATGCATGTATGCTGTAAAACAAACATGTATCTTTTGCATACATGCATGTAACATGTATGAAGACTTTGTTTTTGCTTTGGATGCTGTGTATTTTGATCAAAATCAAAGAAAATGCTATGCGTATGTTCAAAGACAATAGCCTGAGCCTTTAAAATGTGCAAGCGGGTTCAATAATTGATTAGTGAATCACTCGAGTGTACCAGGTGCCTATTTTTATGACTCTAAGCGAATTTCATTAAAAATAAAAAGGAGTATGAAAGATGTGTATCGACTGTATCTGATGCCCAGAAGCAGCCAGACTTACCAGAAACATTCTTAAGACATTTAAAATCAAGGCTCAGTCATCGCTCATTAAAAGCACATCTCTTGAATAAAGAACAGAGAAGGGAAAGACAACGGCCTCAGGCTGAACTTTTACCTTGGCGTGACATCATCCGTGAGCATCCCCATTTGCCTGAAGATGTTTATATCCCCGAGAGCTTCAAGGAAACACTGCTGATTCTTATTTGTACATGTGGGAGTGTTTCCCCAAACAGATTCTGTTTTTTATTATTTGATTATTTAATTTTCTGATTCCTGTCTCAGCACAGAAAAGATGTTCTTAATCCCAAGTAGAGCTGGCACAAATTCTTATGTAGCAGAGGTGTTCTCTTAGAAATAAGGTATTTATATTTCAGCAACGTATCCTTACTATTACTTTGCAAATGTCACTCCCCTGACAACTCCTAATAAGTAGTGAAAAAGATTATTTTTATTGCCTTGAGCAAATTTATTTTAGCAGAGAAATCAATTGAATTCAACAAGAGGTTGGTGAAAGCATTCTTTTTATTAATATCCTCACCACCTTATTGAATTGGCGTAGCAGGGTGGCTCCTCCAGAGTTTTATGATGCACCAACTTGTTTGTGTCAGAAATACTGAGATAGAAAGAAGAGCCTCAAACGCAGGCAGTTAATGGGTGAAGACACATGAAGTCATGCATCGAGGCAGTCATGCAAACATGTCTCTAGAATCAAAGAAAAAGTGAAGTGTTAATTACACTAGGCTTGTTCGAGATGAACTGTGCCTTGCCTGGAAGGTGGACGAGACCAGGCGGCAGCAGCAGGGGGCGGTGACAAAAAGCTGCAGTCAAGTCGGACAGTTTCCAGCCGCCGTCAAAGAACATACAGGAAGTCACAGAAATATTTACATCCTGTTAGATCCATCTGTAGGCTACCTGTAGTTTGCAGAACACGTTCGGATAGCTAAGGCTGAAGAAATTGCGTATGCACTGTCATTTATAAATCATACAATCACTAAATTTAAGAAATTGAACTACTGAATTAACAGTCCAAACGTTCTCGCAGCTATATAGGCTACACATGGGGAGGACAAGCAGCAAAGGTTTCTTATAATCTTTATTTATTGATGTATTTATATTTGTAATTATATACAGTATATATGTGGGAATATGTGTGTATCTGGCATTGTTTTATCCTTTGTTCTTTTTGTCTGCCTTGTAAAGCACTGATTGCTCGTTTTGATAAGTGTTATATAAATAACCTTTATTATTATTATTATTATTATTATCATAATTGTTATTATTATTATTATTATTATTATTATTATTGTTATTATTATTATTATTATTATCATTATCAACCACACAAATGTTAGTTAACAGATTAAACCTTCATTGCACAACATGAGATTCATATAATCTAGCATTAAATATAACAATTACACAGAAAATTAGGATTTTCGACAAAACGTAGTGTTTGTAGTCCTAACTAAGAGCCAATCAGCTCTTTGATCAGGCGACAGCCAGGCGTTTCCCATCATGCCCTGAGGTCTTGCAGTCGGTGGAAAGCAACTGCGGCGCCTGGCTCTAAAAACTGCGGCCGCCTTGATCTCGTGAGGTTATCGTTGCCGGCGCGTGCATGACGTCAGAGCAAGTCGGGATCAAGTCAGACACAAATCTAACCGGCATGCATTGTGCGGTAGTCGCCGGTGATCGATTCTGCGCAGGCCTGGCTCATCTCGAACGAGCCTATTATTACCACAAAACTGTTATGTTATTAGTTAAGACTATTAAATGCCAGATACTCTTAAAATTATTATATAAATATTCATTATATGTCATATGTTCGGACCAGGACCCCAACAAAACATTTATTATTCATCGTTCTGCATCCTGGAGACCGTTGACTCTCTTTAACGGCTCAATAACCGACTTCACACTGTTTTATCACATTTAAACTTAATGACTTTTTCTCATTTAGTGAGACTGTCTGCTGTAAAACAATATAAAACATTTTTTGTTGTTGGAGTTGACAGGACAAAGCACTATAAGGCATCATGAATCTGTTTTGGATTTATGGAGTATTTTAATGGTCTAACAAGAAATTAATCATGATAGGGAAACATAAGTAATATCATGATGTAGGATTCAGCACATTCTCATGTAAAAGCATGTAAAAGACCCTAGAGTGCAGCTTGTATTGTCTTGGAAAGGCATGAAAAGTAAACACCTGTATGAAGGTGGCACTCCAGGGGCTGATAATAAAGAGAGCAAAGGACGAATGTTGTATAAAGAGCCAGAGAGTCTGCATCAGGAGGAGGTCAGGGTTCATAGGACTTTCACTCAGCGAAGCTAATAGTCCATGTTGACTGAAGGAAGCAGCTATTTTGAAGAAAACCATGATTATTTCCCTAAACCTAACCAAGTAATGGTGATTGTTTTTAAGGAAGTAGTTATTTAAAGCCAAAGCATAATATTTCCAGAAGCTAACAAAGTAGTTTGTTGCCTTTATTTTGAAAATATTGCCAGACATTGCATGTTTGTTATATGCAGTGATGAAATGTAAGTACATTTACTCAGGTACCGTACTGAAGTACTCCAAACAATGAGGATGTAAAGCCGGTGTCATCATCATCGACACATCATCTGATCAGTCTGACCAGGTGAAAACACACAGTATACAGAAGTGTATACATTTAGGTACAGTATGTACCAAGTGACACGGTCAACAACTCAGCCGTGCATCTCCAAGACTCAATCTCCATCTCATCACTCCAGACTGCTTAACACACAGCTGACTACATGTAGGCACATGTTTCCTGTAGTGTATGTAGGACAAACGCCGTGTTGTTGGTTGCATGCACTGTATCGGCTCTGTCCTTGCACAGTGAGACAAGGAGGGGGAGGTCACACACAACTCCCAGGTGAGACCATCAGTGGCTGGATGCATTTGTGCAATAGAGTGATGAGGCGAGAGTGAGGGAGAAGTCTGGAGGAATTGAGGAGGTAACAGAAAGGATGGAGGGAGGAAGGGAGGGTTGGGGGTTGCTGGGGTGACCTCTCCTGTCCCTGTAAAGCTGCAGTTTACTTTTGTAATCCCCCACAGAACAGCTAAGGGGGATATTCACACTGTGCTTCCCTCGAGGAAATAAAGGTGACAGTGGAAATGATAAATTTTGTGCTCGCTGGGTTAAAATGTGAGATTGCTGCTCATACAATGATTCCTGTAACCATTGCAGGAAATTTACAACCGACTAAACTTGTTAGGAATGACTGGTGGTCGGATGAAACTTGAAACGGCACAATGAAACAATCATATCCTCAACGTGAGCTGAAAGTAGCATACAGAGAAGTACAGGTTGCTTACTTAGCATTTACAGCGGGACGTACCAGGTAATTGTCTTTCGATTTGTTCTGTGTGTCTGTTATTATTCTTGTTTAGTAGGACCTTAACGCTGAGGCACAGGCTAATGGAAATCTCCTCAAGCTTGCCTGTAGCTAAAGATGCCCCACCAACAGTACAGTGTGCATTTGAGCTTGAATTTATTCAGCTACTTTATTAATGTAAGAGATTATCATCTGCATAATTGCTTAGAAACAGCACTGCTTTGGATTTGTGTTTCAAATTTTCCTGTGCTCATTCCTAAATAGAGTATCACATCCTAACTGCCCATTTATAATTGGAATTCACTTGAGTTTAGTCCCGTCACGCTTTAATCACTGTCATCCCTAAAACGAACCATAGCGAGGTTTTGTTCGCAATCTCTTTTGCACTTGTAGCCACTCGTCTATTCACTGCCCCCTTCCTGTTGACCCGGCAAGGGATGCGGCAAAACAATTTTGCAGACAACTGCAGGGCAGGCGGTGGAGTTCAGCAACATCAAGGTGTTGCAACGAGATATCAGAAAACTCAGCGAGGTTGATATGCTGTAGTGGGGAGAAATAAGAGAAATCTCTGGGAGCAGATCAGATCGGTCTCAAGCTGCATAACCCCGAGAATCAGCTTAAAGAAAGAAAGAATGTCAGAGCTGGCAACTTGACATCAAAGTAGATTCTCCCCCTCAGATGTTTTTCTCCTTTTACCTGAAAGGCCACAAGATGTTCCTCCTGTCGGAATGAAAAGAAAGTTGACGAAAGCTTGCTCGACTATTGCAAAAAAGAAACAGAATGCACACGGTTAAATTAAACCTGATCACTCTCCATGAGATTAGATATCGATTTGTCTTCCAAATGACTATAAAGAGATCTCTCCCTAGATGATTAGGTATTTATACTTCATACCGTTATTTCCTTTCCCCCTTGTGCCCACCATGGATTCAATAATCCGAAATGATTGCAGGGCTTATGGTGTGGAAATCTGCATTAATAATAAACAATAAAAAAAGAATACTTTTTTTTGCATTCTGAGATGTGTTCATGCACCATAAGCTTTTAGCCACTGTATGTAGTTTCACTGAATTCACCCGGAAACTGATTTCCTTTGGTTCTGCAGTTACGTTCCCTTTGACAGAGTCTGATGGAGGAGTTTAGCACGGCGCTGTGACCCTGGAGCTCTCTGCTGTTTAAATCTCATTTCTCCTGCCTGGTAGAGAAGGGCTTACTCTGGAGAAAGCAGTAATAACCACAGAATATGTTGAGTCACGTGGCCGGAGCACTTCATGGACAGCCCTTTGTATAAAGATGCGAGGGCACGTGCACTTGTGCTGAGGATCCGAAACTCCCGAACTGGATGGCGCTACAGCGGGAGCACAAGAGCATGCTGATGAAGCAGGGGTGGGAGATAAGAGGCTGAAGGATGTTCAGAGACTTCCTGCAAGAGAAAACACAACACTGACTACACGTAACTGCACCTCAGTGATTGATTGACTGGCTGACTGACGGATCAACAAATATTTGTTTTCTTGCATTATTTGAGCTACTATATGCAAAGAAGCAACCCAACGCTGAATATACCTACCCTTCAGCTGTTTGCATATTATGAGTCATGAAACATTTTGGCAGGTAATTCTAAGAGACCTAAGGTCCATACATTTTTCATATGATTCATTTTTCCTGCAGCTGCATGGTGTCTAAACAAAACAAATTACTCTCCCTCAAAAAAACTTTTTTTCATGTGCCTCAGTTTGTGAAATCAAAGCAGGCTCCAGTCCCATTGGATAAAAAGGTGAAAATAATGAACACGGCTACATTTTTGTACATTCATGAGAAAAGGTTTATTTGGCCGGTGGCATTAAGGTTTGGACTAATTTCAGTGCACTGACGAGGAGTACACTCTCCGTTCCATGTAGAAGAGTTCAATAAATTGTATTTCAAAGTGTGAACAGGTGTTGACCTGTGCTCTTGTATTTACATGAGAGCATTCACCCAGAGGCAATGAATGTTCCCATTGCCATCTCTTCGAATTTGGACAAACCTGTGCATTCATAATTTTTTTCCCCAGAAATCAAACATTTTGTCTTTGTCTACTGTCATGTATGAAATTCAGTGGTGTATTCAGTGGTGAAGACCAAGTGTAAACCTACCCCAACGTAACTTTATGGGTTTGCAATCACAAGGTAGCTGCTCCCTAAAGGATGCCCTGCTTTATCATATGTTTTACAGTAAACTGGGCCATAACTTACAAAATGAACATCATGCTGTATTGAAGAAGACTTGAAATGTGTGACTGAGACCAGACACTCATTAGGAATCTGTTTACTGAAGTAATAAATCAGTTGAGAAGTAGGGCTGTTTTCTCATAAGCTTACATACACTCAGACATCTTGTGAAAGCAGTGGAGCCAACAGAAAGTATGCAGGACCACCTTGGCTTCACTTTATCAGCCCAGACGCTCCTTCATTACTTTATACAGTCAGTGATATAGACACATAACAAATGTACTCATTGCATTTTTTTACTATAAACTTAAAATTTATTTTATTGATATGCAATAATCAAATAAAAAATTATCAATGGAAGTACATAATGATCATTCAAAAAGTTATTTTTATTTGTTTGAATAAAAAAGATTTACACAGAAATCAATTTAATATCCCTGAAAGAAAACATTAGACACCCTTTATTGTTGATAGAGCTTTTCATTACCAAAAACACAATATATAAACAAGTCTTTAAAAGAACATGTCCAAGAAAATCTGATTTCCCAAATATTAGTAGAAGAGAATGACACAAATCCTTTCAGTGTAAATTACAAGGTTATTCTAATGGACTATAAATAACTGTGGGATGAACAGCTGCTCTATAAAAGCACTATAAACTTCCAGGGATGCAGCAGTAACTCTTTGTGTGCGTTGTTCAAACTGTACTTTTCAGAATATGAATGTGTAACTTAACATGAGGTAAAAAAGAGAAGAACAAGATGTTCTATAGCGTGACTTCAGAGGGTTAACCCTTACACCCCTGTCGAGGTATATTCCCCATGTTACTTTATTATACTGAGGGGAAAGTGGCAACAGAGGCATTGTCCTTCACACGAGCCTGATCTCATTTCACAGTGAGTGTCAAACTCATGCCATGTGCTTGTCTCGCTGCACACTCTAGAATTGCAGAAAAGTCAGAGGTGCAGATTTTTCAATTCACAGGAAGAAAAAACATATATTTCAAGTGTAAATCACAGTGTGACATCCTGTCTGTTCGATGTACCCGCAGTGCATTTTCAGGCCTTGTTTCGCTGAGGCATTTATAGCTGCTGTGGCAGAGAGACAGGATTTGAAAATAAACACTCAGTGCTGAGTGACTGCCTCTCAATTAACCTGAAAAATTAGCAGAAGGAACACTCTTGATTATTTCATTTATTGCAGCTGGTTAGGTGTGAAAAAAGCATAAAAAAACCCAAAAACCTAAAATTACACCTGTCAACACATCTGGGGGCTGAGCCTTTGTTTCTCTTTGCTGTCTTCAATTATGTCAGGAAATTTCCCCCATCACTCACTGGAACAGTTTGAGCACACACACACACATTGATGAATATCCTCAAGCTATTTTTGTAATTTTCTTTGCTTACTTATTTACGTAAAAGGAGATGCGGAGATACAGTGCGTGGGTTTGAATGGCAGATGATAAAGAGGAGTGTGTCCACAAAAAGTGAGCAGATTATTATTTTTCTCCCCCTTTTTTTGGAAAGAAACCACAGTCATGTTGTCGACTTTTTAGTGATTGGGAAAACAATTTTCTCCGAAACCTGTGTAGTTTACAGAATAAGTGCAGGGGAGCGTAATAAAAGCCATTTATCCAGGTGGCTTTCCACATCTCTGTGCTCTTGGAAAAGAATAAAGAGGAGAAAACAGCCAAAATGCAGTTACTTATTGAGTTATTTCTGAGTGGAAAATTGAATAGTTATCAAAGGAAGGATACATCAGTGTTTGCAAAGCTTAAAATCTAATGAAAATTGTGTAATTTGTTTAACTTACACATTAAACATTTGATTTACGTGAGGCAGACTGAAGAAGTGCCAAAGAAAAAACTCAAATTCTTGGATGAATTTCAATATCTTGGAGAAAACAATATTCCCCCCCCAGAAACTGAATAAATTTACATACAGTTGCATGTTGTGAATAAGCAGTTTTCTCGCTACCATGTTCAGTCTTGGCATGAAAATGGAAAGATGCTCCCGTGGTTCCTGCAGGGTCAGCTACTAAATGAGAGGGCAAGGTTGTTGAGGAGAAAGGTAAAAGGGAGGTGGGTAGAAATGTGCATGGCAGGCAAGCAGAGGCCCTACCATGCACTTACTTTCACTTCTGACCTTTAACACCTGCTGGGAGAAGCTCACTGGAGAAGCACATCCCCCTTAGCTTATCATGATTTACTTGTATAGCACATACCCTTACAAATACCTGTTTTTTCCGGAGAAAAACAGGTTTAGAATTGCTCATTGGTACCAATCGTGAAACCCCAGCATCAGATATCATACAAAACCCTGAATAGAACTATATCAGATACCCGTGATGAATAAATAGACTAGGCGCTCCTTAGTAGAGGTACAGTATTCACTCCAGGCGTTATCTTACATAGTGGACGGGCAGTGCAGAGCATGGATTTGCAGCGTGACTGGGGCTGCTTCAGAGGACATCCCTGTCACACAGCAATCTGAAGAGGGATCCCAGGGAATATCATCCAAGCAGAATGTGGATTTGAAGGAAGGAGCCGGGGGATGTATCTGTGACTTTCCAGCTATATCCGATAGCCCTGATGAATAAATATGTACCGTGTGTGCTCATGAGAAAGTGCACTTCTCACTGAGGGGGTTTTGTTGTGTACAAACCAGGAGAGTTGTTGGCAAAAAATGTAAAAAAATAGTGTAATTCTCTTGAAGTTCTTACTGGATCTTTGATTTAACTTGCCATAGTTAATGATACAGCATCTGGAGGTCTTTTTGCGTCTGTGGTTTTAGCAATCAGCGGTGCATTTTAGATTCTACAGTTAAACACGCATATATGATGGGTATTTTTTGAGCTGATTGAAGCATTTTTAGGTCCACAATGATCCAAAATTGCACTACTTATTGTTAATTTTGGTAAAAATGGGAACAATGGGAACACAGAGGACACAAGAGGACTTGGAAACAGGCACAGGAGAAGCAGGAGACAGAATGAAAACAGACAAACTGACAAAGACTGAGGGGAAGACAGGCTTAAATACACAGGAATGATTTACAAAGGACACTCAGGTTTACATGGACAAAGGTCTTGAAAAAGACCAAGACAGATGAGGATAAAACTGCAAAATGATTAAACCAAAAACCCAAACCATGACACTTTCCATTCAAATGAATAGATAAAGGTCAGAGACTGTTTATATCTAGTTGTGTAGAGAAGGCTATGAAACATCAGTTGGGTCTACATATAGAGACTTAAAATGTATCACAGTGAAGGTGTCACTCGACTAGATTGATTTCAGTTATCAAAAACAAAAGCAGGGTTGGTGATCTTTTCCTCTCCACTCTTGCTGACTTGCGTGTAGCTTAACTGTCAGATTTAAATAACTGCCTTAATACTATAAAAACTGAATGAAAGACTCTTCCTGATCACTTGTTGGCTGTTGTAGGCCCGGGGCGGGCATAGACGCTCCAAACTTGTCACATGAGGTGTCAACCAATAGGTCAGAATTCGACAGTTGTCTTAGGTAACTCTGCTTTTGCAGTTTACAGTGTAAATGTGTTTTGCTTTCAAATAGTGTCGTTTTTTGACAGACGGCAGCATGAAAAAGCATCCGTGATCACAGGTCGTCACTATTTCAAACTAAAAAAGCTTGTGATCACCTCTGCCTGGTTTTATTAACTGAATATTTCATGTGCTCCAGGTCCAAACCTCGTCTTGCTTACCTGCCTGCTGCTCAACACCTCGCAGCCTTTGCCTCACCTGCTGACAGCTTCTCAGCCCTCATTACCTGTACGATAAATCCTCTTCAACTTGCTCAACCGCAGTCTGTGTTGTGCTTCTGGGTCCAAACAGTCACTGGTTATAACATTCTAGTGTTATTTTTGTAGTTCTCGCAAACTTTTCCACGAACAGCCACTTCAAGTAAATCCCAGTCTTCACCTTCTGGCAACTGCTTCACAATGAAGGATGCTATGAGTGCTTCAGTATCAAAGAGGATTTTATTCTCAAGGCAATACGGGAAATTACAAAGCAGCTTTATTGTTTTAGTATTTTAATGATGTATTGCCTCTTTACTCAATTCAATATGTCCCCTCTGTTAAGAAAATGCACCATTACTATACGCAATTTTCAGATCAATCAAGCTTAAGGACGTGGTTGCAGTGGAGGGGTTGCGCAGGAGATTCGTGAAGGTGATATATATACATATACATATACATATACATATATATATATATATATATATATATATATATACATATATATATATATATATATATATATATATATATATATATACATATATATATATATATATACATATATATATATATATATATATATATATATATATATATATACATATACATATATATATATATATATATATATATATATATATATATATATATATATATATATATATATACATATATATATTATCAAGGTTGCAATTCCTGCTTTTCGTCAGAACAGAGTAGCGGAACAAATTAAAGGGTTTATGTGCATATGTTGTTATTTAAGGTAAATTATCCACTACTTTAACACAGGAACATGGATATAATGGTAGATAAAGAAAAGATTTACATAAAGTTATAGAAGAAAAAAAATCTCAACTCTGTGTTTTAGCAGTTTTGGAACACAAAAAATAGTTAGTGGGTTCAAAGTGTCTTGTTCCTGCTCTTAAACACCACGACATACAACCGCACTGCTGGTGTGACTCTTCCTGTTGGGAGACTGCGTGACTCATTTAAGTATGAAGCTGTGAACAGCAAGTTTCTCTCTGTGTTATGACACTTTTAAATAGGTGATAGAGAAGCATCTGCCCTGTTTTTACCTTTTTTAAAAATGCTGTTGAGGTGTCTGCTGCTAGATGCAGCATACTTATACAAATGGTTTGTATTAAGAGAATATATTGGAATGTTAGTTGTTGTTTGGGCCTTCCTGACTTAGAGGTTATTTGGTTAGGGGTACCAGAATGTAGACATAATGGTACTGCTGTCAGGACAACATATACCAAATGTTAGGTCAGCAGAGTCATGGAAGTCCTGGGTCAGAGGTGAAGAGACATGGTGGGGCATCCTAAAAGAGGTGCATCTATTCTTATCTGTCCCTCTCTTAATGTAAACCATATGTGGTAACTAAGTTTTTGACCAGAACAAGCTCGGTATATAAGGAGCTGTCTGCATATGTTCGTCAGAGCTTCATTATTCGGCTGGAGGCTCTCCAAGTAACGTGTTACTTGTTTACGATACTGAACTTATTGTAATAAATTTGTTATACAACTAAGACAGTGTCGGCGGAGTTTTTCTTCAAACATCTTCATCAGCATCGCCACAGAATATACGACACTGTAATTTCTGAAAGTAAAATGTCAGAACATTATTTTTCAAACAGGGGCACAAAAGTATTTGTACAAAGGAACACATTAAACCACCTGTTCCCCCCCATGTCTGATTTTAATGGACATAATAACCTTTATTTCCGTCACATGAATTCAACAAAATAAGCAGTTATTGATGTACAGCCCTTGGGCAATTTTGCAAATAAAAGGTTTGCCTAAAACTGACTTTCCAGCACAAAGACACACCTAAATGGATGGTTAGTTGTACAAATGGAGAGATAGAAAGATAAATGTTTGACTGAGGAATGTTGTGATTAATTATCCCACTGGCACAAAGTTGCACCTCTTGATTTTAAACGAGGTACAGTCCAGCCAAGAGCTGACTTTTCAATATCGTTTGAGCAGGAGAGATAGTCAAGAACAGTCTCATCTGGCCAAAGCATATTGATCTCTTGAAAAGTGATCCTCTGGAACAAAACAGCCCACAATCCTTTGTTTGATTCATTAGTCTAGATGACAAAAGATAAGATAAAAATAAGAGTTAGGATTGAGGAAGCATCTTTTCAAATAAGGTCAGTCAGGGGTCAGCTTTTACACAACTGGTATAAAACACTTATAATAGACTATTGCTGCTTCATCCATTTTTTGGAATTAGACCTTGAACACATGGCACCTACTTAATGAACTGATAACTGCTCCAATTTACCAAGTTTAGTGGTAACCCAACCACATTTGTTGAGACTTTTCACTTTGCCGACAGCATGGTGGGCCAATGAACTGACATTGCCATCCCTCGAGCAATGCCACAAGCATTGCAAGTCCGACAATATTTAATACATTCCCCAAAGTATTTGCAATGAATCTTGGTCAGCTAGACTCTCATTTGGGATTTTGACCTGGAGGATGATATGAAACAGTTGCTGAGCAACAGCTTGTGGCAGACATCCAGCAGCATTTCTACAGGATATAGTATGTTGCATAATCAGCCGTGACCAGCACAAAGCAATATTTCCACGCCAGAGTCTCATGTGTTCCATGCTAATTCTGTTAAAGGTGGTATCAACTGAAGATAGGATGGTAACTCACTTCTGGGAGTTTAAGCCAGGTAGTGAGTTGCCAAGAACAAAACAGGCAGGAAATACTGAAATACCAGCAATGTTGGGAAGGTTACTTTTAGAATTAACATCAAGAAAACCAACCAAATCAGACTTTTCCTAAACCTAACCCAGTAGTTTAAGTGCGTAAACCTAACCAAACTGCAAGCAGCGAAGGTCCAGTACACCTGTCACTGGTAACCCTGCAACAGTCATGTTGTTTTGGGAATGGTCGGTATGTCGTTTTGGGAGTCACTAGCAATCATCTTATTCAGTCATTTGGGTATGAGGATGTGTTAATATTGAATACTGTAGGTTACAGATTACTCATCACCATCAAAGTAATGAAACTGAAATCTGAAAATAATTAAACTTATTATTTGATTTATTTTTGACCTCTTTTCCAACAAATGTTTTAAACTGCTAAATTCTCTTGATCACACGTATCATACCAAATTAGTCTGCCAATGAATGGAGCCTGTAGATATATACAGCTCCTAATCCATCCTAACCTCAACGGTGTTGCACTTGAACTTGTCACATCAGTTTTGCTGACCTATGTTGCTTTTTTCACTGAATTTAATAATTTGATGTTACCCCTTTGTAATTAACAAAGTATTTGTAAAGTATTTTACACAGTATTTTGATGAGTAACTGAAATTGTATTACATATTGTTTCTCAATAACTGTAACAGATTTCAATTATATTTATTTAGTAATTAAAATTATGTGTAACTAGTCTCATGTAACTGGTTACTACCAAACACACTGAACACCAGAACCAGATATACTGCATCACAAAGCGTCGTCAAAGTTTCAACTGTTGGGATTTTCTCCATATGCCAATTGGGTGTTTTTTTTTTGTTTTTTTTTGTTAAAGGAACATAAAACCATATATTGTCAATAGAGCACCAGTCATCCTTTATCATATGTCATCGTGAGACTGCTGCCAGAACCAAGCCTCCCTCCTGGGAGAGGTGCACCTGCATCTTAACCTGTTCCTCTCCATCAATCTTGGACGACAGAGCATCACAACAAATCACCACCCTGCCTGTCAAAGCCACACACATGCATTTTGTCATCAACGTCCTAAGCTCAGGACAGGCAGGCCAACAAAAACGCAAAAGTTAGGAGCAGACCACATTTTTATTCTTTCGTTCAAATGTTGTTTGTGAGACTGAGAGCATCCTCAGTACAACAGACGCTGATTTGAACCTTTAATACACACTCTTTCAGGCACATCCCCACTGTATAAGGAGAACTAGCCCAGAGGCAACTTTCATTAATTAGCAGTTGTCACAAAATGACCCAGTGCCACACTTTGGTCCAGACCAGCAAGTGGTCTCTGAAGAGCCAGTACAAGACGTAGACAGGAAGCGGGAGAGACTAAATTAAAATATCCTATGAGGTTTGGCAAAGAAGTAAGCAGGATCAAGGGACAGGACCATGGATTGGTTTGAGGTCATTGATGGCTCGAGGTGCAGATGGATGTCTGCTCAGATCCTGGCTGCAGCGAAGGTGAATATCCAGTGGACCAGTCAACCATTGCTTTCAGGGGGCTCCGGTACCACCTGCTTCATGATCGCCTCCATGTTGGAAATTCCCAGCTGCAGCCACCACCTGCCCACTAAGAGAAGCTGCAGTGCATAATAGATGAAGCGACCCACAGCCACATAGGCAATGCCATGAATCTTAACCTGGACTATTTTCTTTCTTCAGAAAAGTGATAAAAAAAACAACAACCTGCTTTTCAAAAAGGGTATGATGGGCTTGAGGCAATAAAAGAAAAACTGCACTTACAGTGAAATAAAAGATTGCAACTGAAGCTCATCTCTCATATTCTCTTGAATTTATGAATGTAAAATTACAGTGCACAGTGCAAGAAAAAACTTGTTAAACATTTGCTTTACACAGCTTTCATTTACAAACACATCTGTCTCATCAGATTAAATCAGAAAGTCGGGCCATCTTTACATTTTGGGACCCTGTATTGACCCTGTTATGATCACTCCAGAACTTGAAACTAAACTTCACTTTCAAATCGGCTGTAACACATCACAGTTGTGATGAAGCTGTTACAAGGAACTTTCATTTTTCGTTGATTCTGGTGGCCCCTTTGGAAAAGGGCTTAAACTGTTTTAGTGCCGTACCACCAGACAAAGTATGAGCTTCTTTTCTCAGGCTGAGGCCCCTCTAATAATCCTCAGCACTTTGCAATGAAAAATAGTTTAAATACTATGACTTATCAGATAGGGATGATTGTAATTACAATCAGTGATAACATTAGAGGTGCAACATTGTGATCCTACCCTCTTACTGAAGTTGCATAGTGCAGAAACAAGAGATGGGGGGGCAGAGTGGCTGAGACACCATTCACCCTATTATAAGACACTGTACCTCTGTAAAATGGAAGCTGTTTTCTTTTTAAGGTAAAAAAGTTACATAATGTTGCTTTAAAGTGTTATTTATCAGTTCATTGGATCCATTTTCACTCTCGCTGTCTCAGATTTCTGCACCAGCTAAAGATATCCTTCTGATATCTCACCCTGCTTGGCTAGTTGTATGCTGCCATTGTTTGCAGGTGGAAAGGAGAAAAACATTGGCAATAAGCAGTGGAAAGTTTATATCACACAGCTGTGCTGGATTGTATTGAGAATTTGTTATTGTGGAAAAATTGGTGTGTCAGTGGCTATATTGTCTATGCTATTAGCTTGATTTAGGAATGGGTCTAGAAATTGCAGTTAGCATTAGGGCAAGACATTTGTTTTGCATGTAATACCATCTGCAATAATAGTTATTTTTTTCCCCATAATCTTTTTTTTGTTTTTCCATTTTTGAGAGACACATCAAAACTAGACACAAAACAAGATCTAAGATTTTTTTTTTTTCTGCCAGGGAAGCCCAGCTGTGAATGAAATGTTTCAATCTCAGTAAAGAAAAAAAATCACTAACTAACAGCAAAATGGTTAGAATATAAAGTGTGTCCACAACTTTCACAACATCTAAGAGAAAACGTGACCATTTAGGCTTTCCAGTTTCAGCAGTGAAGCATGAAATGTGACGTTCATCATCAACCCTTCCTTTCCTTCATTTTCCAATCTGCTGTTTATCATCACATGGCTGAACTGTCAAATGGTGCAAACGCTGTATGATATTCGCAGCATAATAAAGTGGTGGCAGAATGGATGCAGGCATACGGTATACAGATGTTGCATCTGTGTCTGGCAGTGGAGGCTCAGCTCGTGGCCTGTTCTGCTGCGATAAAGGAGATAAAGATACAGACCAGCTTCACAAAGACTCACAGTTCTGGCTTGAGCACAAAGATTAACACACAGCCTCACCAGTCTTTACGATGCCGCCCAAAATCCTGATTCGCACATCTGAACAGTCTCCTCTGCATTGGTATGGAAAAATGAACACAGGTTTCAGTCAATTTTTTTTATTTGTTTGCATCGCAGTGACGCAGGTGAGCTCTTTCATGGTGAATGTGCACCTTATCTGAAAACTCATCACGCTTGAATGGTTTTTACTTTTGGTAAAGCCTCTTTGGGTCTCTAATGCTGTTATGAGAGGGGGGATTTAAAATGTTAATGGTGGTTTTGATGGTGGAATAAAATGATGTGGACCAAAAGGAACTACAGGTCCTTTGTTCTCCAGAGACACCTTGACAGGTTTATGTTTATTTGATGAAGTTGAACTGGAAAAGAGAAAAAAAGGGGCTCTGAAGCTGAGCTGGACATCCAGAATGGGTTAGCCATCATCCTCATGACCATTTGATAAAATATGGTGGACGAGTCTGACACCTTCAAAGATCATGAGGATAAGTTACCAAGAACAGAAATTGTGTGTTGTTTGTAGTATTAATATTGTAAATGTATGTAATATGAATGCACATCTAGAAAAAAAGTGGGTAACACTTTAGATTAGGGAACATATATTAACCATGAACTAGTTTCTTATTAGCATACATATTAGTAGCATATTGGCTGTTTTTAAGCCATTATAAATCACTTACTAATGCCTTATTCTGCATGATCATATTCTGCAACTACTAGGCCATTAACTACTGTGAGAGTTTTCCCTCAATAACTTCCTAATCACTGTTTATTGATAGTGAGTTAGGGAGTTGTTGTAAACCACTTAATAAGATAAGCTAATAAGAAACTGGTTCATGGTTAATATGTGTTCCCTAATCTAAAAAGGGTTGTCTTGACATTGTTGAGATGATGCAGACATTGTGAAGGTTTTAGAATATTTAGGCAGTAAATGTGAAGATAAATAATTGATGAGTCACTACACAGTTGCTGCCTTGGTAGAATTTTAGCTTGCTGGCTTAACATCTTCAAGAGAGTGAGCTCAAGGTTAAATATAACCTGCAAAGTACTATTAAAGAACCAAATCCACAAAAGCTTAAGGGCAAGATGCATCTGTGTATTATAATGTCCAATCATAAATTTTGACCTATAGATCTTAAGTTTGCAACTTTTTAATCACAAATTTTGGGGACATCCAAACTATTATGCTAGTTCAAACTTTTAGTTATACAATTAGCATTTTATCAATAATGAGTAAGTTTTAATTAAACTTTAAGAAATACAGTTATTAAAGATTCACAACTGAATAATTACATGAAAGTTTCATGTTGCTGCGAGGAGTTCATTACTTGCATTTTTCTTGCTGCCAGCACCACTTTCGGCAGACATGAGAAATGGGACTCGTGGCGGGTAAAATGTCTTAAGTGCAGTTTGATTTTATGTACCGCTGTTATAGAAACCAGCATGTTCAGCCCGTTCCCACTCCCAACATGCCAAATAGAGCAGCCTGGTCAGTGGCCCTTGGCTTCAAAGTTTGACGCTGTAGGTAACCCATTCTTTAAGTGCCTATCTCGTGCAGTAAGGGTGAGAAAAGGATTTGGGTGGTTGGATGTGTCATTCACAGGAATTTCCCTTCTCTAGTGACCAAGAATCAAGAGTAATTTGTTTTCTAATTATATTACGTTAGTACGTTAACATATATTACTCTTACACTTCATGTCACTAAATGTAAGTGACGTGAGGTAGGCATCTTACATTATGAGATTGAATGTAGTTATTGAAACCCAAAGTAAGATGTTTTCCTAAACCTAACCAAGTATTTTTGTGCCAAAACCTAACTACACTGTGACTGTTTTACAATATTTATAACAGTCCAAAAGTCATACTATGTCATTATATGTGAAATGTTTGTCAGCAAGCTATTTTGAAAGTCTGACTGGACATTGCATGTTATGGATTATTGCTAACTTGTCCCTGGAACCATTCATACTCAAATCTTAATGAATCATAGTTTGAGGCCACTGGGCAAGCTATTTGACAAGTTGGGAGAGAAAACATGTTGGTATGTTACTTTTTTTTTTTTTTAAAATGTACTATTATACTGATATTTAGCTATGTAGTTTTAGTACTTTTATGTTTTCCATGAATTTGTCTTAACAGAACAGTGTTTTTTTTTTTTCTCGTAAGGTCATGGTATTTTGAATAATAATCATCAAACAAGGTTGTTACTTTGAATCTGTTATTCTGTATTCTGATGTGATTTCTTGTTGTACGACAAGGACAATAAAAAAAGGTAGTGAATAACTTTGAAAGAAGCAGCTTCTCTTCTTTTTCTGCATGCAGGTCAAGCCTTACGGCAGATGTTTCTTTAATGAGCCCTTCCATAACCCAAACTACATCTTTATACCTAGTGACACAATAAGAGGCACACTGATGAACAAAAAAAATACTACTCGAAATTAGAGCGACCATCCTTCACCCAGACGGCCCAGATTCAAGCACCCATGACAGCAAAGTCCCTGCTGGAGTGTCCTTGAGCAGGACACTAAATCCCTTTGAGGAGCGATCAATGAGTTTGGCTCTGTAGGGTCTCCTCTCTCAGAAGAAAATTGACCTTTTTAAAAAGGTTAATTTCCCCCTTGGGGCATCACAATATGAAACACACAGAATCACGTATTTAAGTTTTAAAGCTGTAATTCTCCTGCTCTGTTTTGTTGTTAGACTGTATGCATTCAGATCAAACTATTTCACAATGTAGTATGACAATGCAATAACATTTTCTGATTCAATGGCAACAAAAAATTAGATTATGAGCTGCACAAAAAGATGGAATTTTAGTTCATGCTATTGTCTGTAGTGCAATGTTCTGTTATTTTGTACGCCCCCTGCAGACTTTCCAGCCATCAATCTTGTTTTCTCCCACAGTAGGTGTCACCACATCTTTTTAAACGGTTGTTTTGTCTTGTGGGGGTGAAAATCGTTCATGTGTTGTATCGACGTGGGAAAACGCTACCTGGCCATTTCATTGTCATTCTGTCATTCAATTGAAAAAACATGTTTCAACTGAAAGGATGACCCGCTGTCATCTCTGTCACTCACAGTTAGAGGCTCCATCCAGCAGGAATCACAGAGCTCTTATTGTTATTTTTTAAAGGAAGGAATGTACTGTAGCATGTTCCCTGTGATGCTGTAAAGAAGAAAAATCACTACACAAGCTGATTGCACTAATTAGTTCTTATACCTGTGCTAATTAGAATCTGCTGGGTTAGAACATGTTGGTAGATTAATGCTTCCAGTCTCGGAAAAAGGTTTACCCGCCTCTGAATACAAGAAAACAAATTATTTGTTACCGAGCTGTCACACAAGAAACATGTCACGATGGGTAGAGGCCAAGATCTCTGTCAAGACCTTTTGAAACAACTGTGTTAAACATCCTAACAAATGTCACCGATGGATTCCTCAACTCCTAAAAGTTTCTGTAAGTACCAAAGGGTCATATAAGCACCACTGGGGCCATCGACCAACAACACACAAAAGCTACTCGAAAGATTTCCTCCAAGCAGTCACAAAATGAGCACGAAGAGCAGCCCAAGAGCCAAGGACGACTCGAGATAAGCTCCAGAAAGACCTGCACGAAGCAGGTACAATACGCACTATGCAATGCACTTTCCACCCTTAACCATATTCACATGGTGGCCACTTACCTCTGATGTTACAGTCCTTCCACTACTTTTCCAATTGTATAGTGTAACACTATCAAGTGGTAATGTCAGCTAGGAAGTGGCTAACGGGTTCTCAAATATGTTGTTTTACCTTAAAATATGTCCTGATGTATTGCTATTCGTCGTCTTTTCAGATGTTGATCGATGGAGAAGCAGTAAAATTATAAAGGATTGTCAGATTCCCTTCGTTTATACGGCTCGCAACACATGGCATTATCTTTTTGACTGGAGCTTTTGAGCTTCCCACCCTGAGTGTGATGGCCAGCATTTGAATATGGTCTATGCATGATCACCCCAGAAGAATCCATTACTGAAGAAATGGCATGTTGTTACATAACATTTGGAGAAGCCTGTAGATTACTGTGAGAATGTATGTGGTCAGATGGGACAACTTTTTGTCAACTATAAAATACAACATGTTTTGAGGAAAAATTGCTCTGCATGTGACCCTAAAAGTACCAGCCCTACAATAAAGTCAGGAGGGAAAGGCATCATGGTATGTGGCTGTTTCTCTTCTCATGGTACCTGCAGAATTTAAATTACTGAAGGAAAAATGAATGGAACCATGTATTGCGCAATTTTCAAAAATCGGTTGCAATCCACCAAGACGATGAGGATGAGACACGGGTGGACCAGCACATCGAAACATACTGCAAAGGACACTGTGAATTGGTTCTAGAAGTAGAAAATAAAGGTCTTAAAATGTCCCAGAAGAACGTTTGTGAAATGAACTGAAGATCAAAATTCTCCAGCGGGGCTCACTGGAATCTCCAAGATTTGAAGACAGTCTGTGTGGAAGAATGGGCCAAAATCCCATCTAGTCTTTTTTGTAGAGGAAGTGACTTGAAGCTATCAGACAAAAGCTTCTCCACCACGTATTAAATACATTTCAGTAGACTTGTTCAGTATGCTTTTTCCCTGTGTCATTCCACTTCATTGCACATAACATTTCCATATAATGGAATGAATAGCTGCATTGTAAACATGGATAATGAAAAATGTTGAAATGTTGAATACTTACATCTCCCACTGTATATTCCAAGCAAGAAAACAACCACAACCCTCATTTCTCTTACACATTGGCTTAGGGCTGGTATCTCAACCACACAGGCTTGCGTTGCATTGCACTGACAGCTGGAAGTCAGACGTACACAGATGGTACATGCAGCCTCTGTGCATTACAGTGATCCAACTTGGAAAAGTCAGGAGAAAATCATGGATACCCTTGAGTTTTCTCCCCCAGATATAATCCGCTAATTCCAACGGCAGGGTTGAGGCAGTTGCTCCACCCAGCCAAAATTAATTCCCATGGGGAAACTCCTTAAACATTCATATTGTCAACAGCTACTCTCGTCTTTCTGTATCCATTTTGGTTCTGATTTATTCCTCTTGTAAACATCTAATGTATAATTTAAAGGTAGAATTCAGTTACCATTTAAATTTGGCGTCTCCCCAAAATTGTCCCGAAATAATACAATAATACAAGAATAGACTGTTTTACAAGCCAGAAAACTACATTTCTCATGCGACAATACTGTGGTTTGTAGACAACTCTAATGCCTAATTTCCATTTAAAAACTGCAACAAAAAAGTTGTATCTGCCAGAGTAGCTTAATATTTGTACCCTGACAATTATTGGTGCCAAAAAACGCATTAACCACGCCACCAAACATAAGCTCATTAACTGTTAAATAGAACCATTCAGGAATATAACACTCTTCTGCACTTAGTTTCAGCAAAAAGAGAATACAGTAATAGTTTAATATGTCAACAGCTTATACCTGTTCATTTACAGACCATTAGAGGCAAGTGAATAGGGCAAAATTCAGTCATTTTAGTCGCTGAAAGAAATGTGTTCAAATAGGTTTTCTTTGACTTTTTAGAATGACAGCAGAAAAAACTAATTTTTGTCAATAATGTATACGATTTTATTTACTGATTTGATCGGTTTGCAGCAGCTTGAGCCACTTTAAACTTTGTGCTTGCTTGTTTAGCTTAGTTAAAGTGATGAACCCCTAAAATCCCACGTACATTGACAGTGTAAAGCCAATTTCACACTGGATTAATATTACATGGGGACCTCCAGTACTTTGTAACAATGCAAAAACGACAGTGATTTTAATTTCATGTCTATAATTTGAGTAAAAAGTAAAAGTAAAAATATTTCACCAAACACAGATGTGATAATATTAGTCCTGTGCGAATCGTCATGTCGATGATATGGGGTCTCAAATTGTGTTTTCACATCAGAAATCTGTTTAAAAATCTAACATTATTCCATGGTACGACAACTAAACAAGTATGGAACGTGATTGTGGCTCATAATATGTTGAAAAGTAGTCTGCCGTGAGATCGCTATATTGATGCTTGAGAGTGAAGAGCAACAAAAGGTTGTCATATTTTTTTACATCATACTTGATCTAACTGAGCTGCAAATATGTATTTATGCTTTTGATACATACAGAAAGTGGGTAAAACAACCTAATCCATTTTTATTAATTTGGCTGCTGAAGAACAGACGCTCTGAAACACTAATGTTACGCAGAGCCTTGACATCAAATCATAGGGATAATGTCAGTAAATCGAATGAAATAGTGAGTCTGTTATCCCCTGTGAATGTGCCGCATGAAACACACAGGGGGGTAATTCACATCACATGAGGTCGTCTGGTAGTACTAGTCCCGTATGAATAGTGCCTAGCGTGCAAAATACCATACTATAAAAGTATTCCCTTTTCAGAACATGAATGGAGTTCACATCAGGGAACTCTTACAAACACTTACAGGTCCTTTTCTAGATGGTTTAGAGCATCATTTGTTAGCAGTAGTAAGGAAAGCTTCATGATCTGGCAAATGTCTGTCACTGTACAACTAATGCTGTTAAACTGCCCTGTTGCCATCACTGTTGTCCTGTTTCTCATATCCGTCTCTGCTTTTATAAATGCTTTCTTAGTTGTTACCTAATTTACTTGGAAGGTCTGCGCTTGCTTGTGTTGCTTGTTTTGGCTGTGATGCACCACCACTTGCTCAGCCCATGTCTTGTATTCAGCTTCTATCCGTTCTCATCTTTTGTCCATGCCTTACATCCTGATTGTAGTTTTAAACATATTTCTTGATTTTTTTCAGCTCACTTTGGGATGCCAACTTCACACCTGAGCAGGGACTACAGATGAAAACTAGCCTCTTTTGTAATTCCGGCATGTTTCCAGTAGTGTTTATTAATATGTACTGTCTTTGAGAGAGACACTGGATACAATTAAAATAAAAGAATTTAAAAAATCTGTGAATGTCACTTGCACAAAAAGATTTCAAAACTAAAAAGGGTAGATTAAAAAGATGCAGGTGCAAAAACAAATGTCACTTTTCAATTAGATATTGCTGGTGATTTAACAGCTTAGTTCCCTAAATATTATTGTAAATAATTTGAGCTGAGTGGCTGGGCTTCGTACTTGAATGTAGTCTCAAAATAACTTGATTATGAATATCCCAACTTTTTAAAAATACAACTACACTACAGCTCAGTATTTGGCAGCAGCACTGCTGATAATGTGCTGGTTTCTACGCCCTACAGGAATGATTGATTTACATGGCAAGCAGTGTATTCAGAGCGTGTCTGTCCCCATAGCCAGATTTATGATGGAGCAAACACACGTAGAGGTCAAATAAATAAATGAATAAATAAATAAATAACACACACATACACACACACACACACACACAGCCAACACTGAATCCAAAAAACGTAGGGATACTGAGATCAGTTTTTTGGAGCTGTATAAAAATGTGGATAGAAGGGAGAAAATATCTGGAATCTCTTTGCATTTATATTTCAGGCGTTTGGCTCACTGCTTGTAAAGAAATATGGAATTATTAATCAGGAGTTGGTGTCCCTCTGAAAGGAAACATGGTTGATGAAGAATACTTAAAATATGGATCAGTCTTGTAGGTAAGTGGGTCACTCTGCCACAACAAGCGTCTGAACTGCCCTGGAAACACACACTTTATTTAGAGCATCAAATTCTAATGCTCAACATCACCTGACTAGAACCTGAGTTCTGCAGTTGCTCTTTTATAGGTTGTTTAGTAAATGTTCCAAATGTTGTTGAGAGATGAGTTTGGAGTACGGTGTTCCTGATTGGAAGATTCTGCAGTAAACAATTAACATCCAATGCCAAAACACAGTACCAGAGATGTGTTTATATTGCGGTAAAACCTAAGACTGTCGAGTTAACCCTTAACATAGCCACCTTCAGCACTCCATCTACAAGCAACATCTTTTTAAAAACATAATTAACCATGGAAACGTTCTTTTCTGAGAAACAGGTTTAGTATAGCATGGGTGTTGTAGAAATAGTTATTTAAGAACAAGTGGCAGTTAACCATAAGAAAGACTTTTTACAATTAAAGTGGTATTATGCTAAATTTTTTAATGTGTATTGTGGTACGTGGGTGATTTCTGTCATGACCAGCTTGTAGGTCATGGCAAATAATGTGAGAGACACAAAAAATGTATTTAAAATAACTTTTATTTGCAAAACATATCATTCAGACACAAGTGCTTTACAGGGGCATTGAAATACATAAAAAATAAGACATAAAAAAGGAAATTTGAAACTTGCATTTAAAGGGACTATATGTTTTTACATGTATTAATCGCCTTTTTTGATTTTATATGTAAGCGGATTGTAACACAATGTGAAAAATTAGACCTTCCCCGTCTCTCTTGGTTGACTTTTAAAAGCCTGTGGACTATTTGTTTAAGTTGTTTTCATGCTGCTGGACTGTGGATTTCTTTGTGAAGCACTCGGCTCTGATTTTCCATGACAGTCCAAAGGATGTAGTGACTTTAATATGCATCCCAATGCCTCGTCTCAGTGCCTCTCACTGCTCTGCTAACAGAGAGAAACAGTAGCTAACGTTAGCTTACAAATGGAGTCTGCTAATATTAACTAACGACCGGCTTCCAGCACAGAACAGAAGTTACACAGAGCCCCTTAAAAGACAATGACACAAAAGTAATAAATAAATCAAATAAATAATTACTGTAATAAATAACAGTACTGTATTAAGCCCTGATTTAAATGTGTTCACAGCTTCAGCACTTCTCAGATATTCAGAATCTTGTTCCATATGTGGGGAGAAAAAAAAGCTGCTTCACTTTGCTTGTTTTCGAATCTGGGAACAGTGAGTTAACCTTTTACAGATTACCTGAGTGGTCTGGATGCTGCGCACAAGTAAATCAGAAATGAATTTAAATAAATGTGAAAAGAGAATTGTGGGAATCAGTGAAAGCAGCAAACATAAAGATACAAATGCACTGCATGCTGAGAGCCTCTTAAAGGAGACTGATGTGGCAGCTTTTATAGTGGTAAGGAGCATTGGGTCCAAGGACTCCCTGATCCTCTGACTTGAAAGCCCTGCCTGCTTGTTATGTGTAAAAGTGCAGCAATAAAGGATAAAGCTTCCCATTCATTTGAGTGAGGACTGGGGCAAATCAATTCTTTTTCTGGTCCTGAACTGACCCCGCCTTGTTCGTGTCACAAAGAGTTCAATCTGCTCTGACATATGAAATTGCAATATGCTCAATGTCTAGCCATTTAAGTACAGAGGCGGGAGCTATTTCACTTTCAAAAATAAGAAATATTACAGGCCTGCTTGGCTGCAGTGAGTGCAGAAGCTGTATAATTTGTGGACATCTGTTATTAGCCCGCAAGCCATGCTGTAGCGGCTGCTGTTTATGCGTACAACCTAGCCCATGCCATTTCCTCTCCCACCTGTTTTTTGGCACACTACACAAAGAAATTTGGCTAAGCAAAATCCATACCTTAAGGCAGCAAGAGCAAATCAATGGGCGCACACAAACAGGCCAAAGTGACACCACAAGGCTCACATTAACAGGTTCTCATTAGCTGCTGTTAACAGCTGTGCTACCCATTATGTTAAGCTTACTTTATCTGCAATTATAATTTCTGGTCAGGAAAATTATGTTTTTATATTTTGTGTTAAAATCTGGAAAAAGGAAACTTGTTGAACAAACTAAAAAGTATGTTTTTTGTTTTTGTCTCCACATTTAAAGATGGGAGGATGGAGCTCCTGGTTTGGTTGATTTCCATATTGTTGTGTACTGTAAAAAAAAAAAACCCGTAGCAATTCTGGCAGCAGTGGGTGCCAAAAGTACTGTAAAACAACACAATTATAATTTGTAAATCTCAAAAAAACACTGTAATTATCAGTGATTAGCATAAATATAAGATACATGTTAATTCATTCAATTTTCATGTTTTGGCCTTTTAATGTTTAATTAAGGATACTTATACATATAATAAAATTACCTTGATTATCATTGAAAACTTATACTACAAAAACTCAGGCTTACAATTACAGACAAGTGCTGTTATTAGTATTGGTGTATGTATGTATGTATGTATGTATGTATGTATGTATATATATATATATATATATATATATATATATATATATATATATATATATATATATATATATAATGTTAATGAAAAATCACATTTATTCAATATTCAACCCACTCATAAACATTTGATTTACTATTTTAAATATCTCAAAACGATGCTGTATATCTGGTAAGCAGATGTAATTCCAACATTGTGTTGGAATTCGTCCTAGTTACAATTTAACTTTAGCTTAACACCGGTACATCTGAATCAGCGTCTGTGTTTTAAACTAGCAATTTTAGCCATTACCAATATGAGCCATGATGTTCTGCACAGACACATTACACCACTAAATAAGCAAGTAACATTTGCATTTTGGATAATGACAGCAAACTTAAACTGCTCAGCACAATGCTTGAAAAAAAAAAAAGTGGGCCAAGTGGGCCATCTTTGTTGCAATTTGATTGTTGTCACATTTTTTTTTTTTTAGATAAAAAATGTAATTACAGTTTAAAACTTGACATTAAGGTTTAAAAAATTATATATTTTAAAGTACTTTTATGTGGGACAAAGTTACAGATTTAATTATTTGGTTAGTGAGTTACAAAGAAAGTCTCACTTTATTATGCTGCGTGGAAAAATGAGGAATCCATCTTACTGTGATAGATGGGGCAGGGAAGCCAAAAAGTGAATAATTCAGGCCTATGCACAGCTACTATTAGCATCATCTGGCTTATAAAACTCAACTAATAAGCTGTTAATATTTATTTATTCCTCACCTGAGGCATACGCTGAACTATGCTCATTCTGCCCTATGACCGGTCCAACAATAACAATCCCACATTAATAAAATAACACTTGTAATTTCACTTTTTTGGGCTAATTTTGAACAATACCACTGTTTAACCACCCATAACATCACATTACATAAGTATGTTTCTCCCAAAAGCCACTTCTTGTGACAACAGCGGGCAACTACCCATGCTGGCAGCTTTTAAAATGCATCCAGTGGTAATTGTTTGAAAATGTAACCTCGCTTCACAGAAGTCATGTCACTTGATGTTGGCAAACTGCACACAGCGCACTCATGTTTGCCCCTTTGATCACTTTTATAGCAGAGAGAAGAAACAGACTTGGAACAAATGGAGTGACTACACCCAATAAAAACTATTCATTTGGGCAAATAGGGGACACTTACATGGCCTCATTTAGAAGGGATGGGATGCCTTTGGATCCACTGTAGCTCACAGGTAAATAGCGAATAGCAAAAGAATGTATGAACATGGCACATAATGCACAGGACCACTACATATACTGATGTAGTATTATTTTACATAAGAAAATCTGCCTACTGCAGCTTCAAAGACGTTATATAGTCAATTTGATTTATCACAATATGAAGTACATCTAAAAAATATGCTGATCTGACCACTTTAAAATAACAGCAGAGTGATTTATGTACAGTATGAGCAAGCCAACTTTGCACACTGCTAAATTAATTATCCCTTCTTGATTGTACAATAAAGAGAAAATTGAAACCAGTACCAAAAACGTGCAGGATGATTCATCACCAGAATGTCCATTTTTTTTTTTTTTAGTGCTGCGAGAGATACATTAGCTACAGTGCTGCAGGATAAAATCCCTTTTAAATTTATTGAAACATCAAGCTGCTGAAACTGTATGGCTAAGTGCAGTGCTTGCACTGCGAGAAACTGATGTGACAGTTAATTTATATGGCTTATATATTAAAAGCTGGCTCCCATTATGCTTCGGATGTGTAATGGTGGGTAGCCTGTGTTCCGCTCTGTGGTATTAATGTGTACAAGTAAAGTCAAGGTCAACTTAACCTGCTGGTTTTCTTTTTTGGGACGAAATGATACACATAGTGCAGACCGTGCTGAGTTCATGGTTGCTCATTTGTACTCACTGTGCTCTCATTCACATCAAACACACTCAGAATCTCTGAGGAGTTTTCAATGTATTTATTCTGTTTCTTCTTTGTATCTCTTGTTTTAATATCCATTAATTATTTACCTTTTTTTCCCCAAGCATTCCTGTCTTTTGTTTCCTTTAAATCACCTCTTGACAAATCTTTTCAAAGTGCTTCGGGAATTGATTTGACCTAATTTGACTTGACTGCTGGATATGTAGCTCCCCAGGCTGCATTAAGCTGAGCAAATTAGAGTGAAACAGTTCATTGAAGGATAATAGCGCAAAAGGATAAACTCTGTTGTGAAATTACATTCATCACTCACTGCAATGTCTGGTTTTCTTCGACAGAACACTTTGAATATTCCGACGAGAGTATTTAAGCACTGATTTCCACACTTTGTGAATTTTTACTCGGCCCTGAACGTTTTCACATCCGACAAAAATAATCAGCTCAAGGGACGACAGTGAGCTTGTATAGTACACAGTCTGTTACACAGTGACCTATAGCTTGTAATACCTGTTAGCAGCTTTTAAACGTGAAAAATGAAGAGAAGGGATCAGGTCAGGTTCTTTATAGATTTGTTACACTTGAAGGAGGATTCTACTGCTTCAAGGCGAAATCATAAAGAAAAGTTTTATATCAGGCCAGGACATTTTAGTTAAGAGAATGAGTTGTGAATAAAAGCATGTAGATAGTACTCAAACCACCCTGAGTAATGGTTACGTAATACTGTATAATTAACAACTTATCAGATTTCTAGTAGCCAGTAGCAACATGGGATAGTGATGCTTTGACTCTTCATCCAACTATTCTGACAACTACTCAACATTAGGGGTCAGTATGGAACCTCTTTTTACTACTTACCAAAATGTGGAGGTAATGACTTAAAAAAGCAGCTAAGGCAGTGGCACCGACTTGGGTTCAACAGTAGGGCGACAAAAATGTAGGTAATTCTTGATGACAGGATGGTGTGAAAAGAGTTTTTGCTCTAAATTTCTACAGGTGCAGTGAAAGGTTTCCAGTGTTTCTGCTGGTGATGCTGCTTTTCCAGGCATTCTGACAATTTCGTTTGGGCTTGCTATGGAACCTTATTTTCTTTTGCTAGTTACCAAACTCTGCATGCGGTGACTTGAAAAGCTGCTGCTTCTGTTTAAATTTGGCTGAGAGGCAAAGATAAATAAACTTAAATGTTCCAAAAAAAAAAAGGTATGAAACCACAGTGATTGGCATGAGGTGCTGTGGAAAACTGTATGATTCTTTCACACAGCAACATCAACATGGTTGGAGGTTTAAATGAAAATGAACACAAATTACCATAATGCCAAGACTTTGATGTAGTTGCAGACCAAGGAAGTCCCTGAGTGCCTATGTCCAAATCCACAAATCTGTGGATAAGTCTGCAAGGTGGTACATGAGACGATGCAGAATTAAGACTTCATTGACTGAATTACCCACAAATCACTGCAATACAGATGTAATGCTGTATTTTTGGTCTAATCACAGACTCAAGGAAAACATAAAACATCTAAATGCCACCCCAAAAAATAATGCTAAACTTTATTGAAACATAAAAAATGGGACATTATAACATCCCTGAGGTGCAGGTCCTGTCGTCAGGGGTTCAGGTAACACTCTCGTGTCCATGCATAATTGATGTGATGATGGTGAGCATTCCACAGTCAAAACATTCTCACTTGTAACTTCTGAAATACAGCAGCTTGGTCAGCGGACTCAAGCTACAAACTATGACGCTCTACTTACCCCTCCAGCATCTGTTGTTTTAAAGTGAAGGGCTCAGCAGTAACATTTGCAATAACACATATGCAACGTCCGGTTAGACTTCAAAATAAAGCTTGGAGACAAAAATTTCACGTCACACATGTTAGAACTTTTGGACTGTTATTAACGTTATGAAACAGTCCCGGTTTTGTTAGGTTTAGGCCAAAAAAAGAACTGGGTTAGGTTTAGGAAAAGATCATATGTTGGGTTCTAATAACCTTGTACATCATGACACTTATTTTTAAAAACACATCAGTCTTCACCCTCTGTAACACAGGGGCCTTTTGTCACTCTTTACTACTGCGCTGAAGGGATGCTTCCAGAAATGATGCAAGAGGGGTAACTACAGCGTCAAAGCATAGGGCCACTGGCCAGGCTGCCATATTTGGTGCACTGGGAGTGAGAACTGGCTGTCACAGTGGATTCATACGGGCCAAGTCTGCAAGGGTAAACATTTGGATACAGCCAAGTTAAACCACAAGCCACGGTTATGAATTTTGGTATCACTACTTATGGTGCCCAGAGGAGGATTAATGATTCTGATGACCCCTGAATTTCCCTCTAATGCCACTTTTAGGTCATTGGTTCGGAGGTTTTTCAAAAAATACCTACTTCTTTTAGAAGCATAAGATGGATAAAAATACTTTCTAAAACTGTGAATCGAGAGCGATTTCAGTGCATCAAAAATGATTGAGCTTTGATCTCAGAAGATTGGGAATGTATCGTGATATCAAATTGTTCTTTCAGGTGGGCACATTGTCTGTGTAACTGTGAACAATTATGTGTCCAATTATAGCACTGGTTCAGTTCCATCTTTGTCATCACTAATAAGTCATAAGCAACTGGCTCACAAAGTCACATCTAATTTTCTTCAGTGAAAAGTCGCCTGCTGTGCAGAAGAATTGCTGCTTTAAAGGTGGATGTGGATTCCGCAGTGGAGCTCTAAAAATGACAACCTGCTCGAAAATGAAAGCTTATTCGTCTCTTGACTCTTTGATGCTCGGCTCAAACAAGACTGTCATAAATCAGCTCTGTGAGATAAAATGGGAAGCAACTGAAATCACAATGTAAATACCAAAGAATTATACGGAGGATGCAAGTTTCACCTCTTACATCCCTCAGGGAGAGTGGGAGGACAACCACCTGCTTTTAGCCTGTAAATGTAACAGCAATTTATGAGAAAACTGCAGCAAAAACAAAAACCTGAGACTTTGAGGGTCAGTTTAGTGTCTATTTTTAAATGTAAGCCAAGAACGTTTCTGCAAAACCACATATAAGTTAAAACTGGACGTTTCTTTATGTTGCAACTTTCCGTTTGTTTTGATTTTCTATTTCTCTTTTGTCAACACAGTGTTTATGCTCTGGTTAGGTTTAGGCACAAAAACCTGGTTGGTTAGGGGTAGGAAAAGATCATAGTTTTGATTGCCACACCCACAGATGGAGATGGTCCAACATCCCGTGAAAAATAGCCGGTTCTGGTTGCCACGAAATGCCCCCACTGCTCCTCAAAAAAAACAAAAAAAAACACACGGTTTTGTCGCAAGAAACACTGCTGGAAATGTCCACAGCTCTGTGGATGGAAACATCTCCATGTGTTTTAAAAAATATCCGGTGACTTGAACTCCCGTTGTCTGTCTGGCAGCTTTGTTATCTGTGGTTTGCACTGCTAACATTATATCCTGGGGACTGGGCTGTTTACGCACCTGCCCGGTGACAATAGGAAATAGGTATTTTTCTAGAAAGCAGTGAGTCGGATGAATTCAACTTCTTGGAAATTAATTTGGAGTTCACACCTGCTCATTAAATTTTCTTTTCCCTAGTTTCTATTTTGCAACTTTTCCCTTTGAAAGAAGAATTAATTGGATCAAAACCATTACGAATAAGTTCAGCGAAAGGAATAGTTTGGGCAATTTAAATTACTTTGGAAAAGGTTAGGGTTTTTTTTTTTTACATCTATTCTCTTGTCTGCTCTTTCCTGCCTCATACCCCCTCTCCTGTCATTGCAGATCAGCCGCTCCTGCTGCCCAGCAATAGCCCCTTTCCTGCCACCCCCCCTTTGCATTACAAAGCCCTACTTCTATGCAAGCCGCAGACATTCAGCTTAAGGTAGTTTTTAAACTGTGGAGTTGCTAAAATTAATAAAAACAATTATGGTACAAACTTTATTTGCATGGGTTTGGAGTCACTGCTGTATTTAAACTCAGTTGTCATTTTGTTTTATTTCACTGGCAGATTACTTTTTGTTTTATTTCATCCATATAATTATTTCTCCAACTTTCCAAGGCCATGACATCCTTCCAATTGCTGGCTGTTGCTGTTGTAGTTATCATTTCAGAACAGAGGAAGAAGCTAAATGTCTGAAAAGTAAATGCGAGACTCTGTACAACTTCAGTCTGCTTTCTTGTGGCTAAATCAACTTTTAATTTCCCCCGATGAACAACTCATAAAAAAACAACCAAGAAAAATAAATTAAACTATGGACTGTGTAAATCTAATCTTCTAGTCCCATTGCATCCCCCAAAATATTCAAAGTAATGATTCATTTAATTTCCTAAAAGTTTAAATTGCCATCAGTTAGTGCTAAAAACTTAAGGAAATTGTTCTCATTTAGGTTATTCCCAAACTGAACATCTACTCCCATAAACTATACCAAAGAAATTCTTTAAAAAATGGGACTTTTAGAATAAAATAAAACTCGAGTTCTATTCTCTTGAGTTTTGAGGGGATTTGAAAGGATACAGTGTTTTCATTCACACCTTTTTACAGAGTACATGCTTGATATGAAAAATAAATGTGCTTACCTGTTGGAGGACTTAGCAATTCAGTCTGCAGAATAAAATGTTGGCAGTTAACGTTTTTGCAAAGTACAGATTTGTACTTGCCATATGTATCATATTAACATTTCTACAATACCTGTCACATCACATTCACATTACATGTTTATGACTTGACTTTCCAATGAGGAAATGTGTTGTTACAAGTGACAAGGCTGCCAAGCCAGTGACTGAAGTTCAAACTGTGTGTGAAACCACTGGATATTTTTGATGAGGGACAATAGCATTTCAATATTTGTAAGCGTCACACCACTGGATATTTTCCAGCTGTTTGTGAATACTGATACAGTATTTTAGAAAAGAGTTTGGCCCATCCCTGACCATAACAGTCATTTTAAGCCAAAACATGATCTTTCCCTGACCCTAACCAAGTAGTGTTTGTGCCTAAACCTAGCCAGACCATAAGAACAGTGTTGTCACAACATAAAATAGAAAATTGGTAGTAAAGAAAAATACAGTTGCAACATAAAGAAATGTAAAGTTTCAACACATCCATGGTTTGCAGAAACATACATTGCCGACACCTATTCTGGCAGTGTTGGGATTTAGACATGCATTTATTCTGCATATAAAAGAAAAGAAGGAGATACAAGCTAATAGTTTTGAACAATTCAATTTTATGCCACTGAAACAAACCAGCAGATGAATATAGTACATAGTGCAGAGAGGTAATGTAGTATTAAAACTGAAATTCAACAGCTTCGTTGAATGCTCGATGAATGAAGGGGAGCTCATTACGGTTGTCAGGTTTGGAGAACCAAATCCTGCGAGCTAATTGGTGTGAGCTGTGAGAGTAAAAGAGTGCCATCTTTCAATGTTGGCTTCGTACATAATGAAATAAAAGCAAACATGGCAGCATGTAAATGGGTAAAGCATAATATTCATTATGGAAGTAATTATAAAAGTGCAATTCAGTCAGCTGGCTCCCTTGGATGGGATTGTTCTGATGATAGCTTTGTGCGTGGTGCACTCAGCATTTGAGGAGTTCTTTACAAAATGTATGCCCAATTTGAAAGAAGCAGTCTTTCAACTATTTCTCCGCTAAGTATTGATTTTTTCAATGTTTTGTGACAATCCTAAGAGTGGACACCATGTTTTGTGTGCAGACTTCTAAATAAGATATTTGTCTGGGAAGCAGCCACAGCAGATGTCAGTCAGTTTCCTGCAGCCTCTCCTTGCAGCCTCGCAGTGCCTCGGTGGAACAACAGGCTTAGTGCGGCGCTTTCCATGCCATTTTCAATTACAGTCATCCTCATCAAATCTGGCCTGCCGAATTCTTCTTGCTCAATATCATGGTGCCTGGAAGCGCTCTTCTGTTAAAAAGCATAGCACCCCTGCTAAGCTGCGGGAGTTTTTTGAAAAATGTCTGTACATGTGCGGTTTCTTTGCCGTGAAACGGGTGACAAGAACAGAAAAAGGGGGAAGGAAAGACTGTAAATTACTGCTTTAGTGTGGAAAAATAATTACTGTTCCGTCACGTTGTTATGTACCCAGTCTAGTGGGAACCTAGAAATAACATGTTGTGTGGCTCTTGAATGCCAGCTGCGTGGTATAAATCAAAGTTTAAAGTAGCACTTTATTATAAAATCCCAGATGTGACCATTGCCCAATACAAACCAAAGTTCACCCCGACCTTCCCTAACAAATGCGAAATGTTAAAAAACAAAAAATGGGATTCTCACTCCTAGTGAACTGAACTATCAGTGCTCACATTGGCAACAGCGCCTATCTGTTCAACTCAGTCTTTATCAGGACATTGCAGTTGCCTGGCAATCAGAGTAAAGGTAATTATCACAGATTCAGTCAAAAAACTGGGCATGTGCTGAAATATGTGTAACAACAGTATGAAACATTCAGAAACACTAAATTAGAAAAATAAATACATAGATCAAACACAAAGAATTGGTGATATCCCAATATAGGTAATAGTACTTTTAACTTGAAGATCCAAGATGTCTCTGTTTGTAACAGTTTCTTTAGTTTATCTCCTCTAAGACATTTCAGTGGCCTTTACTGGTCTGAGTGAGTTCTGATCACTTACATGCTGTTTATAATATTTGGCCATTGGGTAGACTTCATTCCTGGTCTGAATGGCATATTTGTGTTGAGAGCAAATGCATGTATCTCAGATGGGATGACTTCAGTTAGGTTTAGACACCAAAACAACCTGGTTAGGAAAACATCAACGTGTTGATGTTGCAAACTTAAAACTAAGTAAATAAGTTCAGTTATGTCACTTGTGTCATGTAACGCAACTTAAAAACAAGTCAGCTTTAATTTCTGGTTGGACAGGGGACTCAAAGTTGGGACTTCTGAGAGGAAAAACCTGTGTTTGACCCACTGAGCCACACCAACCTCCTCCTGATGTGGACTTTGTTATGGACAGAGATCAGAGATTCCCCAAGGTCTTTATGTGAACAGATTTCTAAAGATCTCGGTCACAGGTCATCAGAAGCTATTGGGTGCACCTGTGATGTTCTCCCTCAGCTCGCTGCAATCAGTCAGCTGGGAGACTATATAAGGGGGTTGCAGTTCAGTTGGTTGTGTGTTTTCAGGGAGTCAACACCATCAGTTGGCTTTCTGTGTTTTCTGTTTAAGTGAAAATCTGAGTTGAGTGTGTTTGAGATATTTTCTTCTGGCCAATTCCATACATTTTGTTTCCCCCTTGTTCAGTGACTCCTACTTCACCTTTGTTTTTTGGGTCCAACCCTTTTGTTCGTCTATCATTTTGATGGAATCAGTGTGTGGCTGTGTGTTTTATTCCCACCTCCACCTTTTAGACACCGAGGGACCAGTTTGCTTTGACCCTTTTTGTGATTTGTGCAGTGCTTTGTTAGATTCCCAATATGCAACCCCTGTCCTTCAGGTTTTGTTTTCTGGGGAAACATAACATCTTTTATATTACTATACTAGAGGGGCACCTCGAGAAATGACCCTGACCTGAAGTGTGAAGCATTGGGCCATTGACCAAGATGCCTTTTTAAAAAAAAATGTTTTACTTTGGAAGTGAGAATGGCCTAGGAACTAAACTCTGGTGTCAACTGTAGAAAGTGCCAGAAGTGGCACCTAAAGCTGTCAGCTGGGGTTTAAATGGAAGCAGTCATCAGCTAGCCCAATCTGTATGAAGCAATCCCTTCTAATGGACCAAATATGGGGCACCACCTGTTGCTCATTACCCACACACATGCACACGGTATAAGCAAAAGGGAGTAGAGAGAGAAAGAAATCTGTCAATCAAATGTCAAAACAAATATGATCCAGGGTAACAACAAGGTTTATTATAAAATAAAGAGACTTGAGACTTAGCAGGTCCCTGATAGTGGCTACTTTAGAGGATATGCTAACAACAACACTTTATTTAGCTGCATGTAATTCTGTTTGAATGATTTGTTTTAAATTTCATTCTCATGCATGACTGTGAGCCTCGAAAGCCACATTTACAAGTCTCAGTCACGATGTACCATATCAACAAAACTCTCAGAGAAATAGAGCTGCGACAATAAATGTTTTTTTTGGCTCACAAGTCTAATTTTGCCCATTTCTGCTGTCAGATATAATGCAAGTCATACAGTGGGATGCAAATGGAACCCTGCCAGTATAAATAAAATGGCCATTAGTCTTGCAGACTTGACAAGCCGAACATGTAAAGAGAAAAGTTCAATTACCTTGTTAACAAGTAAATGGATCTGGCCCACTGTTGCATGTGATGTATTCGCTTTTCTGAGAGTACATCGCAAACTAAATTTCTCTTCAGTAAACAATGATTTCAGTTTATTCCTTTTATGATCTGACAACAAAGGCAAGGCAGAATATTCCATATCAAAAAGAATGAGGCCCAGTGGTCAAAAAAAGACAAGAAATGGTCATTCCTCCATTATACAGATATAATTCAGACGAAACAGAAGTCAAAGTTTTCACAGGAGGAAAAGAAATGTGTTTCATTCATGTGATTTTTGAAGTATCAAGTATTCTTCTCACAGCAGTAGTTTAGCATTTGGTTGCCAAAAGCTGTATTTTCTCAAGACATGCAGATTTCAACTTAACAGCTCGGTGAGAAAAAAACTCATTATAAACTTAAAACTGCAATGGCTTCTTTAGCGCACCACAAATCCAATTTTTTTTCAATTGAGGAGGCTGAAAGCACAAAAAACTACCACCCTTCACACCGAGAGGGATTACACAAGACAGAGCAGTGTGCGCACACACTTTCCAGGTGATAATTCTGACAAACACACTTAACAGGTAAGCTAATGATTCAAGAGCGTGCACTTCTAATTCTGAGTCCACATGGATCCAGAAGCCTGCTGGTTTACATTCCGTCTAATCAGCGACTGATTTACACCAGAGGTGTAAGGTGAATGCAATTATCTATAATCAGCTACCTGGTAGGATGCAAAATTAGCTTTACGCAGCAACATATGGTGTGATCATTTACAAGCCTGTTTTGTGCCTCCTTATTTGGGACACACATGATTCAGAAACAATTTAATCATCCAAACCATCAGTCCATCCTTATTTGAGATTTGGTTTCAACTACACTATTTTTGGGTATCCAATATCCATCTGATTTGATGTGGCCAAGTGTAAAGACGGAAACATGAGTTTTAAACATTAGTCACACTGACTGATGGGGGGGTAATTCAGATGTTTCATAACACAGGGTGACAAGTTCCCAACTTCTAAATAACAAAGTAAGAATACATATTGTAATTATGTTCGTTTTTTGACATCATGTGTGAAATGCTCTCATTCTGTGGTGGCTGATGGCACGAGAGCTTCATTTGGCAAATTCAAATCTTAAACAGAACAGAGAGACTAAACATTATTTGACTCTGCTAGGAACACAAATATAATATGTAAGCATTCTGCAGTAAGGTGACTAAAAAAGACTGACCTTTGTTAAATATTTATTATCCCAAATATTTCCAACAATGTTTAAACCCACAGGTTTACTCAAGGTAATGATACTTGGAGAAAGTGAAGATGGAAGTCCAAGATTGCAACTAAATGTGACGTGAATGAAACTATAAAACTACTTCACCACCAGCAAAGCTAGTTTGACTGCTGAGAGCAAGCAATGGCACACAGAGGGTAAACACCTGACAATTGAAGAGTTATGAAGTAATCTCTGAGCTCTCCTCGCTCCGTAAGAGCCTCCGAATCAGAGCAGAATCCAATATGATTCCAGGTGTTTATTCCTCCAGAAGGTCTGGCTCTGCATTCAACTCTGTACTCCAGAGCTGGTATACTTGCACGCTATTTGCTGTCCCATCTCTATTATAGACTGAATGAATGAAGTCAGTGTTTATTGGTAGTTGCTAGCCTGAAGAAAACCAAAATGTGTGTTTCCACTAACCCTAACCCTACACCTAGTTTTTGTTTTTATTTCAGATATGATACCATTATAATCTCAATGAGCTCTAAGGTAAATCATTAATTTTGTTTTTGATATTAAAATAATTCAGATATCACTGCTGATGATGGTTTCCAGGTACTTGTGATGAATTTTTGATCATATGGGTGCTATAAATAGATACAAGCTCATGTAGGGCAGCTGGTGGTAGAGTCAGTCATGAAATCAATCACAGGGTTGGTGGTTTAATCGCTGGTTCTGGCTGTCCACATGTTGAAGTGCACTCGAGGAAAGCACATCCTTAATTGCATCGTATGTTTGTATGTGCAATGGTGTATGCACCTGTGGCTGTTTTGTGTTGAACAAAGAGTCCAGCAGTCTTATTTGCAAAGTAAAAAACAAGCTAATAGAGATCAAAATAATGATTCTACTCATTCTGTTTTGCTGAGAGCTTTTTTTAGCATGAGAACAAAATGACTTTGTCTATCTTTTGTTAAGTTTGAATCACATAGGTAGGTGCGGCAGCTCAATGACCCCAACAAATACCCATCACCTACATTATAGCCGTGTTGGCAAATGGACAGTAAAAATGTGGACTTTTCCTGAAGGGGGGCAGGGAGCAGGTGCAGTTCACGAGCCACCAGTTGCCCATTCCTGAAGTGAGACAAGGGTCACAGGGGAAGCAGGAAACGTCCAAGAGCTCACCACTCGCTATCATTAGAGCCAGATCAGTCTCAGTGGGCTGATATGAGGCCAACAGCTGAGACAGAGCTCTGACCCTTCCCTGTGGTGACTAATGGTTCCAATGTTGCTCGCTATATCTCCTGGGCAGAAGTGTGTCACCCATTTCAAAAGACCTCTGGGTGTGTGAGCTGGAGGCGCCCATGGCATATGTTACCCCACATTGTTCGGTACATTATGAAAATACAGTAAATCCCACATTTGCCTTTGGCAACTGTGTAGATAAGATTTTAATAATTTAAGTCCATTTTGTATAAATCAACCAAATTCAGGAGCCTGCCTTATATAACTAGTGCTCTTGCTGAGCTGCATTTCCCAGTGTTGGATGTTTTTTCCGGGACTGTTTTTGTCTGTTATACCACTGTGCTTTTCATTGCTAATGTTAACAACCCAATTCGCTGATGTGGCTGAAGGTAAAATGCATAATTCTCTTCTCCAATCACTCCTATCCAAAAGTAGAACACCAAAATGGGAGTGGAAGACAAAGGGGAGTAAAGGAAAGTGAATAACATTCGGGACACTTGTGTGGCAAAGCCTGAATACTAATTCTTATCTGCAAATTCCTGTTATTATATTTAGCTCTGCTAGTGGCCTGGTTTTAGGGAGGACTACGTTGGTCCAGAGTGAAATACTGGATATAATACTGGATCCATTGCAAAAGAATTCTGAATTAAAAAAAAACAAAACACATTAATGGTTTCAAGAGGATTAATCCTAATACTTAATACTATCCTCTGACCATGGAATTGACATTTTTGGTCCAGAGTTTAAGATACAATATGTAAGAATTCAAATGTCTAAAAATGACTAAACTCTTATTATATATTTTGTTGAGCTGTGTACTTACATAATCCCCAATGTTTCCAACAATGTTCAAACCCAGACAAATCCACAAGTTTCCTCAAGGTAACAGTGTATTTCATTAGGCTGCCTATCGCTACTTTTGGGATGGGGAAGTCGTTGAAAAAGAAATTAATATATTTTTATATAATAAATAAAGCATTACTACTTCTGTGAGCATATGTGCCTGAGTCACTACAGATAGATTTCTATGAGTAATGGTGTGCTCACCACCAAAAAGCGAGTTTTACCGCAGGATGATTTGTGATTATTTGATACTCTTGCAAGCATTTATTTATTTATTTATTTATAACAGCCAGATTAGCTGCTTTACTTTGCATTAGCTGTAAGCTAGCCGGTTGAGGTCAACTCTCACTAAAATCAGCACTCACCAGAGAGCGATATCGCCATCAGCCTCAGCTGTACTTTGTATTAAGGTCAAAAAGCAAATGTTTCCATCTTCATCACTGGACTATCTGACTATCTTATATGAAGTAGAAAGATTTACATGTACACCCACACATCCTCTGCAGAGGAAGACTTCAAGAGACAATTTTCTCATTTTTACTTGTCAGCTGTTGGCAAAACATGCAACATTACATGACCAACAAGGCCACGCAGCAAAAGATGCTGCAATGACCTTTTAGAAGCCGACATGGTGATAAGAACAGGAAACTTAAAAGGCTTTCCAGAATGGGCTGAGGTTGCCTCCCTATTGTATTATAATATGAATATGTTGATAAGAGTGGAAAAATGCAATAATGAAATGTATTCATATGAAAATGTCATGAAAATCAATTAACTATGAAGCTTAAAGTTCAGATTCTGCATACCCAGGTTTTCCTGTTCACATCTAGCTGTGATCTCAAAGCTATAGAAAAAGATTTCCTCCTGGCAAAGTGGCACATTCTTGCAGGGATTCACCAGCTCAGATAAATACAGACACACACACACACACACACATGTATAAAAGCCACAATGTTTATGGATGATACAATCTTGGCATGATTGAGCCATAGGTAAGGAGGGGAGGATTTAGAAAACCTCAATTAGGTGCAGGTGTAGTGCGGGATGATTCTGCAGGGAGGATTGCATTCGGAGTGGAAGGCTAATGCTTTTTACAATGGGTCACAAATGGAGGAGAGGGGAGAGCAAAGAGGTGGGCCCTGATGCCACTGATTGGCTTCAATCATCGTGGGTGATTGGGAGACAGGATGATGGAGGGTCCTGCTCCTGCCTCACTCATCATTGCTCCAACTCGTATGGATTCATTTATTTGAGTCAGGGACATTTAGTGGGCCGAGTAGAGTGAGTGGATCTATGGACGAAGGCATACAAAAAGCAATTTAGGTTGCCTTTTGTAGTATTAGCGTGGTGTGGTATAAATGTACTGTCCTGTCAATACCAAGAGGAGCAATAAAGCAGACAAGAGAGGGGAGAATGTACTGTGCACGGCAACCTCAATAAGAGCCACATTTCAGTCATTATGTTTGAACTGTTCTGTAATGATCGGCTAATTTCGTAGAACAAGGTGGTCGAATGCCTGATGGAATACAAGCAGTACACGAAATGTTGCTAACAGAGCACAACTAGTGCAGACAGTGACCTTGATATTGTCCAGGGACAGAGCGGCGGCGAGCAGAATACACAACACACCCAGTCACTCTGCAGCTAATGAGCGAGTGCATTGCTCAGCTTTATCTTCCTAATTAATGATTGAGACGTGACTCTTCCAGTTCCTCCTGGATATATGCACATCAGCTCTGCTGGGGATGTAACAGTAGCGACTCGCATGGGACTATAATTTGGAATCAAAAAGCAATTATCAGGTGAGTTGGCAGGTTATCGGCATGTGAAGTGTAAAAATAAAAAGTAAACATGTTTTCCCCATTGAAGTGTAAATTTGTGATTTGATTATGTTTTTTTTTTTTGTGCGCCGTTGCAAAATTTGCATCTTTGTGTTTAGTTCATTAAGGTTCATGTATCCCAATTAAACGGGAAGCAGTGCTTGTAAACAAAAGTCACAAGGATCTTATTTATTAACAACTTTCATTGTAGAATGAGGTTTGAGCAACCAGGGGAGGCGGAGCAAAACCAGGTCTAATTGTTTACTAATGATAAGAATTTATAACTGTTGTTGCGTTTGTGTTCTCAAGAAAAGAAAGTAAGGTACGCTGTCTCCTGACCTGTTGCTGTAAAAAGCAACACTTCAAAAGCTGTGTGGATGCAGGCCAGACTTCCTGTACTGTGCCAAGTAATACTGCCACACTTGTGTCTGCTTCAGCACTTAAGGTCGCTTCCACTCAACTGAGTAAGTTCAATGTCAGCACCTCTGACTGTTCACTTTTTAAAGTAGACACCACTTATTTTCCAGTTCCATACCACATGGTGAATCTGGCTGGGTTTTGAGTTCTTGGAAACGAAAACGAAAAATCTAAATTAAACATCCAAACAGTTCACAGAATTTGGACACTCTTTCTCTTGATATAATGCACAATTGAGCAGCCACCTACCGCTGAGAAAATTTAGAGTAAAACTGTCAAAACTTTAGAAATATCTTTATAGAACATAAACAGTATTAGCTCAAATATAGATGCTAACAGGCTTACATTATTGGCTGATAATCCTTTTTAAATAGTCTGTAAAAAGGCCAATTTCAGAGAGGACTTTGACAGTTTCTCTTACTATGTTTTCTATTTTCTTCACACATGCAATGTATAGTATGCCTTCCTGACATTTCTTCCATTTCTTTCCCCAAATAATGGCTTTGAATCAAGTTGCTAAGGAATAGAAAATGTCATATTCTGTAGAGATTGTAAAAAAAACAAATCATAAATGAAGCTTGTTATTTTTTGTTTCCATTGTCAGTGTTTGTCACCTTCTGTTAGTACCGAATGATGAAGCACATTCATTTCTTGGAAACCAATCAACATTCAAATTTATATTGTACCGTGTTTCTAATATCCTACATGGCACTATTATTTGGTATGAAAAGAGACAGTCTCTGGGAACAAGAGTGGGTCATAAATAGAAACAATATGAAAACAGAATTAAATTCAAAACAGTGTCTCTGCAAGGGAAATAAGTGCTGAATTGCAGTCCATAATTTTAGATCACTGAGGCTCCAAAATAAACGAGAGCGAGAAATTCGGTGAGAAACAGTGAAGAAGGGAAAGAGCCAACAAACCAAGTGAGGGAGTTACTTGTCTCGAGAATTTTCTTTTATCTTAATATAGCTGCTGAGCTGAAGATTTACTCTAAACCTGTAAACAAGCTGTTCTGTGTCCTCTTAACAATACTTTTAAATGTATGATAATGTTTGTGTATGATTGTTTATTGCAATGGGCACAATTATGGGTTAGGGTTAGGGTTTCACAATATATGGGAGACGATGAGAGGGACAGTGTATATTTCCACAGTTTACAAAGAGCTGTAAAGCAAATAAATTACAGTTTTATTCAGATAAGCTAAATATTTCACTTCCCACAAACTCTAACAAGTTCCCAGCGATTGCAGTTACAGTGCGTCAGTGTTACCAGAGAAATATTACCCGCTCCGAAACTTGTGTAGAGTTGGCAGCCAGACTTTCACAAAGCAAATGTCAGTCAGCTCACAACCTGTATTGATGATTGGCACAGACTCGCTGTCAGATATGTTGTCTTTATTTTGTTATGAAACAACGAGGCGAGACTGCGTGGAGTGAAAAATCATTTCAAAACAAGTCATCAGCTTAATGTTATTTCACATGATTGCATTATTTAGAATCAATGTTGAAAGTAAGGGGGGGCGGGGGGGGGGGGGGGGGGGGGGGAATTGATTGATCATTAAATTGCTGTAAAGATAGATGAACATTAACTGCTCTTTATCTAACTTTAAATGTTTACAGATTAAACTTTCTGAAACCTCACACAGCCTGCCGGTTCTTTGGATTTTCTGGACACCTCACAAAAAAGGCAAACACATGTCACAACACATCACAACATGTTTTTCTTGAATGCAAGGAGAATTTGTGTATTTGTGACATCAGAGGCACACGGTCTTCCAGCCCAGTGGCCAGGATAAAATGTCAGCACTTAATGTTTCTGCAAACCAAAAAAAAAATAAAAGTGAAAACTGGAAGAAACATAAAGTTGCAACATGAAGAAATGTCAAATTTCGACAGGTCCTTTTTTTGTTTTGTTTTTCAGAAACCTACATTGCCAGCATTTACTACAGCACCTGAGTTGGGTCTTTTCTTCCTCACTCTCCATTAATACATAGAGATGGCAAAAAGACTGGAAATAGACAGTCATTATGAATTGAACTCCAAAACACATACTTACATCAGCCAGCCACAGAGACTCAAGATTAAAAGTCACCTAGCAGTACAAGCTGGGGTAGCAGCAAATGTTAAATTTTCATGCAAATGTTCTATGATTTATGGCAGTGGATACCGATAGTGTTACTTTTATGCCCAGGGGAAACAGAAGCACACAGAAATTGTTTTCTCCTCCACTTCACTTTATTCCACGAAGGAGGTCGAATGAAAAGCAGGAAATGATGATCATAAGGGTTTCTAGCTTCCTTCAACTTCAAGATTGGGAAATGATTTACTCAGTCAATATAAGTAAACAACTCTCCAACTGGAGGAGAGTATGAGAGCTATGTGTTCAACACAGAACATGCCCGAAAGCTACAAACTTCAGGCGAGAGACGCTCTGCCACTTCCTTGTGTGTGAATGTGGTGTTACAGTAGCAGTCCAGTCAAGACTGAAAACCAGGTCACCTTTCCTCTCATTGCAAAAGGAAGGACTGTTTTCAGTCTGACGTTGTATATTATCATATACCTCTTATGTCTCCGTTGTTTACACAGACAGAAAGCTGAAGTGGCTGTTGGTAATTGTAGTCTTTGTTTTGACGGCATTTCCGAGACCTTTGTGAAATTAATTTGGCTCCGAGTTGATCATTTCCCAGATGGATTGAACGATTGTTTTATCAACCCTTAACCCTGCATTATAAGCCAGTGGATCATCAGAGTGAGAGCTGTGCTTCTCACAAGGTAATATTCAGCTCTAACATAGGTACTACATTATGCAAATGGTACGAGAGAACATCATCAGTGTAAGACTTGTTTTTTTTTCCTGAAACAACCTCGGGGGTTGTTTTACAAGGGCTGCAAAACGAGAACACGTGCCTGTGTCACAGTGCTGGAGCGTGTATCCCTGCTAGCTGTGCATTATCCATTCTGCGGCTGGATTAATGGGGCAATTGATCAACGGCAGACTTGTGTATCCCAGAGAATGGCTGATCACTCACCTACAGCAGGGCCCGACACAGGAGCACCAATCAGCACTGCAACAGCCAGAATGATTACAGACGCATGGCTGGGCTGAGCAGCAGAGGAGCCGTCGCCGACTCCCACCTCCTCTGACAGCCTGACATTGATAGGCGAAGGAGCTGTGGCGGGGGGCACAGGAGAAGCTGAGGAACGGTTCAACAAGGCAGAAACCTAACAGGGATGAAAACACAGGTGTAAAGCTCAATCACAGAGCCGAGGGCATGCTTGGAGGGAGACAAACGCTCCTCAGTGCTGTCGATGTAATGATGTACACTTGAAGAGGAATCGCAGTTGATCATATAGATTGAGTTAAAGATAGAACAGTTTGCGTCAGTTCCAGCCTTCTTCAGGAATGTAGCATGGATTCACGACTGTTTGCACTTATTGGTATTCGAAGGGGACATGTCCAACTATTTAAACTGTCAATCAGCTCAATCACCTACCTTTCACGGTACATAATAGAAAACAGATTGAAAAATGGAATTCAGGTGGTCAGAGCATCAAGACTTTTCATTTTGTCTCCATCCTCGCTCCTCAGTAGTCATTGCTGTGGTGTCCTTGTACTGCACTTCCCAGCGATCACTTGTCCATCACCCGTAAAATATTGTGCTCTCAGAGCTGAATATTGCTGTGAGATGGAAGACTGAGAGCTGTAGCCCTCACAATGCACTGCTATAATGCAGTGTTGAGTTTGTTGAAACACTCAATCAATGCAGGAAATGATCGCTTGAACTGGTTTATTTTATCCAGCTGTATATTATAGCTTTCACACTGAGCACAATGGAGGCAGTGAAGCTGTATGATAATGCAATGTGATGCAATGAGCACTGCAATGGAAGAAGAGAGTGGTTTCCAGTTGCAAACCACATGAGCTTTTGTCTGGGCTGGGCAGCAGTGGAGATTCATTTGTCTTGGATTTTGTGCTGATGGCAGTTTGAGTTGTGGTGGATGCTGCTAAACAAAGGGGAATTTGTCTCAAACACGTCCAGATCCAAACCAGTTTTCTAAGAGAGGCTCAGCTCAGTTTTCAAGACTGTAGATCCAGACAGAGCCAGATGATGTTTGAGTAGGTTTTAATAGGAATTTACCCAGGGTTGTTGAGGGAATGATATTTATCAGATGGGGAGCAGAGGGGGGAGGGACTGAGGAATAAGGACCATGCCAGGAACTGGCACAGCTACATTCCTTTGTGCACTGTTTGCAAATATAGGCAGCATCACAAGCTGTTCAGTAAATATGCTAGCCTGCTAACTTAAAGCTACACTAATCAATATGTGGGGTCAAATGACTATGTGTACTTTAAAAGAGGTTGCTTGTAATGATAAACCCACAAGGGATGATCTCCCAATTCTGCAATTTCCCCTCAGCTCTACAAAGCATTTTATCTTCTTTCAGCTCATTGTTTTGGTTTACAGGCTCCCACATCCATTTTGGTTTACCCTTACCAACTGCCCAGCACTAAACAGCAGACATACAAAATTGACCCCATGAGTTGGTAGAGAACACAAAAGAGCTATAAAAATGGACAATAAAAATAAATGAAAGCTAATGTTACTCCTTGTTGGCTGTGTATGCAACCAAATCACAAGAATAATAGTTGGCAAAGTATATTTCTGCAATACCACAGATAAGTTAAAACTTTACATTTCTTTATATTGCGAGTTTACATTTCTTTCAGTTCAATTTATCTCTTGTCACAATGCTGTGCTTATGCTCTGGTTAGGTTTAGGCACAAAAACCACTTGGTTAGGGTTAGGAAAACATCATGTTTTGGGTTAAAATACCCATTTTGGTCACCACAAACACAGCTAGAGCTGTCCTGAGGTCTGATTAAAAACACCTGGTTTTGTCGCAGTGGTGCAGCTTACAAATGTTGAAACACTGCGGTCACTTATCAAAACTATCCAGTGGCTTTACACAAATGCTTGGCAGCCTTATTGCCTCTAACTCCACCGACCGTCCCCTCCAACTCCAGAAATGCAATTTAGGTAATAAACATGTACTGTGAGTGTGAAATGACACAATTTGTCATTGACATGTCAACGCAGTATGCAGCCTATGACAAGTACAAATTTGAACGTTCCTGTGAAATGTTTACTGCTAACCTTCGGTCCTGGCAACTGGCAGCCCATCTAAATAATGTTTACAGCACCTGCAAGCGCCCCTCCAAAAATCTATAAATAAATATTTAAAGCACAAGTATAAACAAGTCATACATCATGACATGATCATCCACCATACCACAGATCTCTTTCAGGATGAATCCAAAAGTCTGGATGTCACCACTCTTGCAGGATCGCAGACTTCATCCTGTCCACAAGGATCCCAAAGAAGACCTTGTGTGGGCTTCCAAAGAGTCTGCTTGAGGTGCAGACTTCTGACAGTTCAGTGCAATATGTTTTTGAAATTTGCTGACCAAAAAAACACAAGGAACTCAATGAAATTATGAGACAGTAATCTGTATAAGTATAATAATTACTTAAGACCCTAGGACTTTGGGTGGGTCACTCAAGAAATGGATACAATTGGACAAGAAAGGGGCTGGTGTGAGAGGACAGACAATTAATTAAAAGTAGTTGAGGAAGAATCAGCAGCATGCAGGACAGCTGCATCTAAAGTAATCCAGGGAAGATTCAGGAACTGTAATGTGATGCATAGAGTCATGAAATAAGTTCACATCAATTTGATTAAGTCAGTAACCAGACTTTAGAGAGCTGTTAAAGATTTCTAGGAATTTAACAACAATGATATCACCTAAAGAAACAACTGAAATGTGGGAAAAAGACATATTCAGGGAGTCTGGATGAGGGGAGAATAAATCGTTCAAGAAGGTGAGGTTGGATACCGAGACCCATAAAGAATTCCAGGTATTGATTACCTGGTTAAATAGAGGACTGTTAGCTACAGTCAGAGTATAAACTGATTAGACCCCACTGTAAGATTGACTGTGTGTGTGCATGTGTGCAGTAAAAGAGGAACAGAGACAGACAGAGAAACTATTTGCTGAGTGTTGGAGCTGAGGAATGGCTCATCATACTATCTGTAACACTCCTGTGCTGCTTCTCATATGGCATAACTCCCCCCCCTCCCGCATCCTGCCGCTGCCTCACCCCCACCACGACATCCCATCCCAGCTCCGGCAGATACCCTCTGCTCTGTTCATTGCGCCGACCCAGCCCTTCAGTGGACTGTGCCATTTGATCCATGCAGAAGATGATTCACGCTCTGCGATCCAGGGAGTAAGGGCGGCAGAGGAATCCCTCTCTCTCCCACCCTTCACATCCATAATTCAGCATCTGCGCCTTCGTCCTCCTCCTCCCTTTTTCTCCCCCCCCCCCTCCTGTCTCCTTCCTCCCACTGCTTTTGCCGCTTGCTACTCACTGCCGTGTGCACTCCAGCACAGCATCCACAACCTGAGGTATCAGTCGTCTATAATCCAGCCATCTGGAACTCTACGGCAAAGCTACACAGGTAAGGCAGGAGCAAAACAAAGCGCTACTTTGCCTTCATGGGATTCAGAGTTTGTGGTGTGTGAAATGTATGCTGGCTGCATGCATCTTCTAAAGTCTTTTGGCTGATTTGCTTCCTAACTTACTGCATAATTTACCCTTTTTTTTTTTTTTTTTTTTTTTTGGAACTAGATATTTGGAGAAAGGGCTTGAAACCGTTGCTATGGCAGCTTAGTGAGGCAGCCCCCCAAAACTAAAAAAAGGTCTGTGGTGAGCTTAACACATCAGGGGGTACATTAGAAACTGTTGGAGCATCGGTCGTTGCCATGCAATAAAGTTTAGTGTTCCCGTACGAGTCACCCATCCCACCATTCCCTCCACATGCGCATACACACATGCAAAGGCACTGCCACACACTCACACCATTCACTCATTCTGCAAGGCTGCTTTACCTTTACCCGCTCATACAGAGGAATCATGTGAGTTCAATCACTGGACTCCTGGTGGAGCTCGAAGGAAGCTGGAGTGTGTTGCTTAGCCAAGCAGAAGCTTACTAACAGGATGAAACCCCCATTACTTAATGTGATATGATGCATCCATGTTTCCTGTTGCAGACTGAGGGTTTTATAGTGTGGTTGGACTTCTGAAATATATTGCATATCTGTGTGTTTTTTTGTATTTGAAAAATGCATCTTAGGTTGCTTTTTTGTTATGTAGCATGTATATAAATGTAAATCCAAATGAGATATATAAGCTACTTAGTGATATCTTTTTTTTTCTGGCTTTCCTGCGAAATGTGTTTGAGAGAAGATAATTTAAAAGAAGATATATTAAGGAAACTTCAAATTTGACGAATCTGAAGATTCCGGGTGCTGAATTATATATTTATCTTGTTTTTAAACCATTAAACTTAACGTCAGGAAGATGTTTTCAAGCTAAAAATGCCTTTATTTCAGATGATGGAATTCCTGTTCAGGTGTCTCATTCACATGTTCACACAGAGCAACATGTGGCCAGAGATTGATATGCAACCCCTGCCTGGGGGAAGTGAATTGATTTGATATGCTGTGGCACACTTCTATGTTATTTTTGTGTTGACTTTCTGCTTCATAATGCAGCAGGTGTCAAACAGCCTGCCAGAGAGAACAGACAGGAAGAGGAAGAGAGACAAAGAGTATGTAACATCTCAGTGAGGCTGGCTGTTGATGTGCCGCTACATGAGAGAGCGTTGAGGTGCACTGAAGCTGAAGTCTGACGCAAGATTGTCAACACAGCTGGATTTCAAAGAGGCTGGCTCGGAGTGGGATACTGTTGAGATTTTGCAATTGAGCGAGACAGGAAAGAAGTAACTCAAACAGTGATGTGTAGAGGGTAAAACAGCCCGTGAGGCAGCACATTTAACCAAACTTATGCTGTAATTGTTTTGGATTGTTCTTATATTAGTTTAATGTGATCAAACACGTTTTCTTGTTTTATGCGTCATTTGTGCCTTCCCACGTTCACCGTGCGCTCTTCCACTGCTGGTGATCTGCTTTGTTAAAGGCAGAGGCTCTAATGCTTGTTGATAGATGTGACACAAGTAGCACAGTGGGGAAAAATGTTGCCTCGGCTTATGAGCTTTTAGGAAAAAGGTGCTTTGGAATGAAGATGGTAGTTTTGTCAAACTGAAATCAATGAGCTCTCGAAAATTAAAAAAAACAAAAACATGAGAGGATTTTTGTCGAGGTTTTTTTGGCTTTGACTTTTTTCTCTTCTGGCAACAATATCAGTGCTAGGTTGTCACAGCTAAACTGCTATTCTGTCTTTGCAAAGGTGTTTTTAGCACTACACTTCCAAGAGATCAGCTGTCAATCAATCAGTGGGAGTGGATTTTTGTTTTTGGCTTCTATTTTTTGTTGTTTTTTCTGTAATTGGGTCAATTGCCAGTTTGAACATTATTATTTCTGTTATATCAGACACCTTACATGAATGAAGCCTGGATGTGATGCTTTAATAAATATTATTTAAGGTCCACTATGTAGTTTTAAGGAAGAAGTTTGAATCTGTTTTTTTATGCCTAACCAAGCTAAATAAACAAACTCTCTTTGTTTTCATGACTGAATTAACTGAACAAACAAACTGATCTTAAAGGACAACACAATTTCAGACTGTTTGACTTTGTTTACATTGGCGGACCCCGCCACCTTTCTAGCTTCAAACAGTGTTCTGGGGACCTTAGTTTCCTCTGAGAACAGCTAGTTTATTCACTTATGGAAAAAAAAAATATTTCTGAGTTTGTATTGTTACCTCATTAATATTGTAAATTAAAATTTAAAATTCTGAGTTTGAATTTCTTCTCCAAAACTACATAGTGCCCCCTTTTTAAAAAAGATTATAATGGGAAATTTGAGCAACACATTTCATTAATTGATTAGTTGTCAACTATTGAATTATTCGGCAACTATTTTGCTCATTGATTTATCTGTTTACATAATATTTTAAGAAACAACAGTCAACATTCTCTGATTCTAGCATCTTAAATGTGAATCTTTTGTGGTTTCTTTTCTCCTTTATGACAGCAAACTGAATATATTTGGCTTGTGGGCAGCATGGGACATTTGAGGACATCATCTTGGGCTTTGGGAAACACTGATAAACATTTCTGACCACTTTCTATTTCCATTTTGTAGACCAAACAATTTTGATAATCAGGAAAATAATTGGCAGATTAATTGACAATGGAAAGAATTATTAGTTGCAGCTCTAATAGAGATCCAGTTCCTATTTAGATGAGCAGCAAACTGCCATTGCTAGCAGTTACTTTTCATGAACAATGGAAAAAAAAAGCATTCTCATGTGTTCAAATTCTTAAAATAATCTTTGTTTATAGCTTTCTGACACGTCACGTCTTGCACTCATGAATAATTACTTCTCCCCTCAGCAGCAAAAGTGGAAGCAGTTTGATGTTGTTACCCTGCTGCAAAAATCTAAGGGCTGTTGTCCGTGTGCATTTGAGCGAATGTGCACTTGTATACAGCACATGTGGATGTTTTCACACACAAATTAAAGGTATAACATCACAAAACCTGGCAGGAAAAGGTGTCAACAACTCAGCCTGACTGACATGCATGGCTGCACAATGCATTGTTGACGTTAGGGACGTATGCATGTCACCTTCTCTGCAGGCGTCTGTAACTTATAACACCTGTCTTTGTGGAAGCATAACTCCAGTTTAAGGCTGTCATAGGATTAGGATTGGAGATTGTAGTGTATGTGGCATCTCCTGCCAACACTGGTTCCTTTTTAATTACTGTATACGACCTCGATCCTGAACCTTAACTATGTAGTTTTAGGTGTCTTAACTTAACCAGATGTCATTCAGGGGTTTACATCTTCCTCAGCAATAGACCACAGACTGTAAGAAGAGATACAGTATTATAATAAACCGCCATCGCCGACACAAGAGCCCCTCACTGCTGTAACCTCAGTCTCTTCATTTACACCCTCTACACAAATCAATATACCGGCCCTTCACCAATCACCACATATTTCAATACTTGGAGCAGTAAGAGTAAGGCAGTATTATCAAAGACAGTTACCTTGTTACAGCCCGTCAAACTCACTATTTTTTCTCACTTTTCACAACGGTGCAGCTTTAACTACCTGCAGCTGCAGTCATCAGCACATCAAACACACCCCACACTGTGCTGAACTCCTCCTCCACCCATGGCAGGACAGCTAAAGAGCTTTAAATATCTAGGACTCATTATAGACACTGAACACAGTTTTGATCAACATAGGACTTTTATCCATAAAAGATACACAGAAAGACTCCCTGTTAGGGATGCCATGGCGAAGACATTTTTCCACTCGTTAATAAACTTGTGACAACACCAGGTTTACCAATTATAGACCAGACAATTTACAAGAAATGTTACCATTCACCCCCATGCTGATGGGAAGTGGGTGAAGTTTCAAAGTCCACAAGATGTTTCATGAGCTTCACAGCAAAAAAGGGTTGCAGCATTCTCCGAAACAAGTGATGAAGATGAGGACTTGTTTTAAAATGTAAACAAAACAAAAACATAAAATGCTCCCTTACAGGAAACCCCATGATCCCAAATTGATTTTAAAACCCCCTCAATGTGCTGTCAAGCGTGTGTACTAGATGTGGTGTGTGCTAACTTTTATAGCTAAGCAGCTACAGTGCATATGGCTGAGTAGATAATGACTGAATTTCATTTTTGGGCAAACGTATCCTTTAAACTGATGAAACATGAGCTGAATGTTATACTAAAGTAGTTAACGGAAATGCAGTGTATTTATAGCACCTACCACTATTGCTCATCAAAAATATGTCACAAAACATCCCTTCAAATACATTCACAAAATGTGACAACGGCCATGTTGGGCGTTTGTTGACAGCGGATCAGTTTGAAATATGTCAGGAAGCAGTTTCATGCAGTCTGTGGGAGTAATGAAACAAGAGGGAGCTGTTATGTTGATGAGGAGCTGCTGATACAGGCTGCACACCTCCAACTTCTCAGTGAGGTATCCAACTCCTTTGTCCCTCATTAATATTTCTTATCAGCATTAGGTTTGAATCTAAAATATTGCAAAAATCCAAATTCTCCACTCCATCGATTTTGGTCAGCTCTCTGTACTCCACTCTCTGACTCTCTGCTGTTGCTATACCAAGCAGAAACTTTTGTCTTGTAATTATAGAAAGAAACGCAACTGTGAAAAATCACCTATCTTTCAACTCCCAGTCTCTCAGACATTAATCACAGAGCCATCACACATCTAGATCATGCCTTCAATCAACACTTCACTTAACTTCATCTGGGCAGAGATAGAAGACTCTAAAATAGATAAGACCTTGTTACATTTGGAGTTTTTTGTTCCTTCTGATCAAACTGCCTCACTGATGCTGCTGTAAGCTGGGATGTATGAGTGGAGACATGAGGGTTATATGTATTGTCTTTATCTGCAAGCTGCTGCATTTGAATGTATATTTGTGTTGTACTGGCTGTGAAAACAAATCTGAGATCAGACATGCACTTTTGTAGCAAAACATGTTGTGCTTTGCTTAATCAGTCATTGACAAATTGTTATATCTTGACCTTGCACAATTGTATCCAGGCCACAAGAGGTTCAGGAAATTTCATTATGCGAATGAAATCGTGAAACACAGAGGCTGAGGCGTAATTCATTAATAATAAACGTAACGATGCTCTCGTTTGAATAGGGCTATTAGCACGGGATGGCCTGCATCTGGGTTTCAGAGTTAACAGGATTTCATTGTTGCACTTTCCATATAGCTGTTGATTAAAAATGCCTCCAGCAGACATGTGTGATTACCCAGCTGCTACCTGACACCAGAACACAATAAGCATAATGGTGGCGTGTGGTCGAATTACTCTGATTGTTTTTTTTTTTTTCTTTTGTTCTTGTCACAAACTGAAGTCTCCTTGACATTGAAGTTTAAATGAGACTAAAATGAGACGCTTAAAACATTTAGAAAACTCAAACCCTATTACCGGAATAGATGTCAGCAATGTACAACTGCAAACCAGGGATATGTTAAATCTGTCCATTTCTTGATGTAGCAACTTTAGGTTTCTTTAGGTTCAATTTTCAATTTAATTTTGTGTTGTCCCGAGGTCTACATAAAATTACCCTTTTACAACCCAACAAGGCTGCCAAACTGACGACCTGAGTTGGAGTCACAACACTGGATACCTTTTTTAAGGATACCTTGAGAAATTTTGAGCCGTTTTGGTGGCGTCAAAACATGTTGTTTTTTTAAGGAGAGCTGCAGACATTTCCAGTGTTTTTATAGCGAGCAAAACCGGCTATTTTTCATGGGAAGTCGGACCATCTCCATCTCAGAACATCTCCTTCTCCATCCGTGAGCGTGGCAACCAAAACAGGCATTTTGAGCCAAACCATGATGCTTTCCTTACCCTGACCTAGTGGCTTTTGTGCCTAAACCTAACCAGAGAATAAGCACAGCATTGTGACAAAAGAGAAAAAGAAAACTAAACAAATGGAAGGTTGCAACATAAAGAGGGGTCCTGTTTGAACTTTTCTGTTGTTTTGCAGAAACATGCTTGGCAAACATTTATTCTGGCGAGCCTTCTCGTCCACCACTGCCCCCTCCAACTCTTGATATAAAAGTCGGGTCATAAACATAATTTGAACGTGATATGATAACTTTTGTAGAAATGTCTATGAATGTTTTTCTCTTCTCCATAAAATAAGACTCTTTTTCCCTTCTGTCTCTTCAGTCTGCACAAAAAAGATTTCCTTCAGATGGAAAAGCTGCCAACATGTCTTACGTCTGACATGTCAAACCGCATTCAGAAGAAACACAAACCTGAGTTGACAAATTCTGAGCCCCTGCTGACATGAACTTGACTCACCTCCATTTTTTTTTAACAAAATGATGTCTATGGGTCTCTTTCAGACATAGTAAATAATAACACGCCAAACCATAAATAAAACTATTCTCCAAAATGCCCCTCTACTCCCAGCTGCCTGCTGTATATTCATTCAAGTGTTAATTGCAAATCTATGTAGAATAGAAATAAGTTTCTATATTTAAAAGAATGTGTATTTAAAGTAATGAGACAGAAAAAACAATTTTAAAAAGTGTGCAGCCGTGCATTGTTTTCCACATTTGAGGTTTTGCTTGCTTAAAGGGTGGATTTAAAAAAAAAAAAACAAGATTTCCCGAGGAGCATCGTGGCTCTGAATCATCTAAGTGTGTCTGGGGAATTGCCCTTTAAAAGATTACTTTGATGGAAGTGTTTTTATCATTATTCAGCTGGAAGTGAAAAGACATAAAGGATGTGTGAGAGGAGGTGAAACAAAGCCACAACGCTGCCTTTACTTTGTAAGCACCCTCACCAGCTGAGCCTCAGCGATGCGTACGTCTGTTTGCCTCTATTTTTGGGGTTTTTTGTCATCTGCCTAGTACTGAACACCAAGTTATATCATTCAGTTTTTAATCCAAACTCTTTCTATAATTTGTAGAAGTGACTTGTGAAGAACCCTTTCCATTTTTGATGAATTTCTGCTTGCTTATTATTCTGTTGTGATACACTTCTAGCCAGGCAAATCGACCTTTTGATATTTACAGGCTGTGGCCTCTTTGGTCTAATTTCATTGATCCCCATTGATTCGTTCCACATGGGGCGTCTCTCAGAGTGTGTTTACCTTGATCAATGGGTTTAATGGGTAAATACAAATTTCTGCTATCTTTCTCTTGCTTCAACCGGTCCATACTAATCTCCTTGTGTGGTCTGAAGATATTGCTAAGATACTAATCGCTCAGATCTTGAGGTTTCTTTCTTTCTTTCTCTTTCTACCTTCCTTCTTTATAGCTATATTTTCTGTCTCTGTCCAGCTCATTTGTCCTTATGAAAATGGCCACCAGAAGATGATTTCTGACAGATTTTACAGGAAGGTAGTCAGGGAAATGATCTGCATGAAGACTTAAAAATCACACTTGGCTGCAATACACTAATGAGGGCAGAGATGTGAATGCTGTCTCCAAACAGCCCTGTGGTGGCACTGTTTTTCCATAAAAGAGATTCTTCTCATCTCCCACATATCTGTTGGGTAAAAACACAAGGCAAAATAGAGAGTAATATATCTATATATAAACAGAGAGAGGGAGAGAGGGAGGAGAATGTTGTTGTCTCAAGAGTGTTGACATAATAGGATGCAAATATTTTGATCTCAGCCTGTTTATTTCATTAACATTTCACAAAAACCTTTCAAACATTGACAGATTGGGCTCATCCATAAACACATGCGCCACAAAGCTGCGTTGTGTTTTTATTTTTTTTACGGTATGAAAGTGACTACAGCAGTCCACTGTGGGGATTCCACTCAAACTCAAGTTTAATACAAACTTTGGTGTCACTGCTTAACGTAATACTCTAATAATCCAGTTCATTAGGGATTTGATAAGAGTAAAACTTTACACTGTGACACACATTATACCATAAATCATTTATCCATTTCAACACCATAATATCATTTAATTAATGCAGCTGCAGGATAATAGTGCAGTTTCAGTCAAGTCTTTCAGGGAAGAAGACTAGAAAGTAAAAATGACTCTTGACAAGGAGTTGAATATTAGATACACGCTAAAACAACATTTGTGCAATCTTAGAAAAATGGCCTGGAAATTTAAAGGAGACCTATTATCCAATTCTGTGAGTTTGTGACATCACACTATGTCACCATGTCACACATTTGCATAATTTATGCCTTGGGTCAGGCATGTGTAAACTGACCAATCAGAGGAGACTGGGTATTCGTGAGGGGGGGGTCTTAAAGAGACAGGAGCTAAAACAGAACGTCTCAGACAGAGAGTTAATACAGTGCTGCAGCACTGGACAGAATGAGAAAACCGATATGTTTTTTTGAGCATTAAAGCAGGTAAACCAGTTCTAGTGGTAATCCAAAATATAATCAGGAACCTGAAAATTAGCATAATATGTCTCCTTTAAGATTCTGAAATGAACCTACACAAGCAATGAATGCACACATTGCTCGGGAAAAAAAAAATCTCTGGGTAAAGCCACTTGCTAAATAACATAACATGCATGTACTACATTTATTTTTAAACACCAAGAAAGAAGAAGACGGTGAGCATTTGCTACTTACCCTGTCTAACAGACATAAAAGCTGTCATGATAGGCCCCAACAGCATAAGGTGATTTTCCATACACCACTGACATCTCAAATGCTGCACTGGCGAGATAAAGTCTCCGTTTAAATTGCCTCCAATTCCAAATTAGCTCTGAATCTAATAACTACTTGCATGATTTCTTTTCTCCACATGAGAAAAGTCATTATCCAGTATCAGCACAGTATGTCAGCAATCTTGCCAGCAGTAGCAATGCAGCAGTTTGGTATGAGGTCAGGGACTTTTTGACGGCATCTGGGCTTGTCAGCTATCAGTCTACTCTTTTAAAGATTAAAAAGGACCCACAGGGGCATTTTCAGAACTCATTCTGGCCCCAAAATGTGGCAGAGTGCAGCAAACAACAAACGGCAGCAGTAACAGTATGTGTGTGACCTAATTTTATCATAATCTGCCCTGCACTGAGCCAGTTCCCAACAGGCGCCATGGAATTACTGCATTTGTGAACATGGAAATTGAAAGGCTGCCACATTGGAGGTAAATGCAAAAACTGCTCATCTTAACAAGTTATTTTCTCTCTTTTTAAACGTTACTCTTCTCAACACGAGTGTCACTTGTTTCTAAGGCAATTTAACTTGTGTAAAGAGTTCTCATGGATCGATTGGAGCCTTGAAACGGGTGGAGTGGCCTGCATTGTAAAAAAGAAAATGCCTATTTTCCACTGAATAACACTTCTTTTATTGGAGGAGAATGATTTGCTTTGATTTCCCTTGGCTCGAGATGCTGATACTATGTCTTAACGAGTGAAATCGTATTGAAAGTTGCTTGTTTCTTTAAGTAACATAACATCACAGAAAAACATGATATTCTATTACTTACAAAAAGGCACCAAAAAAGAAAAAAAATGGCAAAAACGTTTCAGAACCGAACTGAATGCATTTCCTACAGCTAGTAGCTATAAACTTAACAGAATATGAAGAAATAACAGTTTTGACGTCATGTCAAAGACATGTACAGGATGTATTACAAAGATATCTGCTAAAGTTAGCATGCTAACCAGTTAGCCCCAAGCCACATAATTCCGATTGTAAGCGAGACTAAGACTCCCCCGGTGCTTGGAGCTCGCAGTCCAGGCAGAGTCAGCTAATAGGAGTGCTAGCTGCACGGCTAACTGAGCTAACTAGCTAACAGTGGTTAAATTTAGCAGCAGTTACTGGTTAAACTCGTGATTTGCTGCCCTGTATGTGCCACATGTGAGCAATGCTTACATACTGCACCTTTAATCTGACAGGTTACATGTTTCTATACATGTATAACGTAACATGTTGTAAATTAAATCCACATGTACTCTACACATGAAAACCAAAATATCAACGTAACTGCTTCTCAACCTGAGAATATCTCAAATTAGACCATTAAAAGAGCTGCTATTGAAAGTGTCATAACAGTGTTAGAGAGTTAGGAGAGTACTGACTCCTACAAGGCCAATTTATCATTATTTTTTATTTTCGACAACCACAACTCAGGTAATTTCACAGGACTGCTGCTACAAATCAGCCCAAATGGCCTTGAGTAGGTGGAGGGAGATGCATATTCACCGCCGGTGTGGAGGTACAGTCTTTAGCCATGACCTATTCTTCTTAGCCAATGGGAAAGAGAAGTGTGCCAGCATGATTAATGGTCATGATTACCTACTCAGAAAATGTGGTTTTCTGGCCCAGCAGCTTCACTTTTATGACTTAAACCTGGGGCGAGACGCTTCATCATGCAGGGAAAGCTGCATTCAGACCTCCCAGACAGTCCGTTGTGATGGCAAAACATATCGCTGTTAAAGTGTTTACCATCAGCTGTTTGGATAAGCTAAAAGCCCTGCGTGGATTGTTATGTGGACATCTCTGGTTAGGTTTAACATCAATATTTGCCTCAGGAGTTTGTAGCCGATGCTGGACTGCTGCTAAATTCCAGTCCTGCTGTGGTGCTTGTGGATGTGTACGAGAACAAAATAGACTAATTGTATTACAGATCGTACTGAGCAAATCAACTAGAGCCGAGAAGCGCTCTGAGTTTAAAATGCTTCTAAAATCTCCTCCAATACCTGATCTGAATCTTGAGTGACTGCTCCATATCATAGAGAAGCTGCTGACCAAAGAAAGCCTTGAGGGTGTAACTGACAAACCCATAAGATTGATACCATGCGTTTACCAGATGCTCCACTGTGTTTGTGTGTTTTCATGTGAGCATGCGAACGTAAAAGCCTGTGCATATGTACGAGCTTGTGTGTCTGTTTGTGCTTGCTTTTGCAGCACTCGTGTGCTAAGCAGCTCCCAGAAGACACTCCCTAATCATTAACCTAAAGTTAATTTCTGTCACAAACACCACAGCGGCCCTCATTAGACTCAGTGCTACTCCACCTTCACCAAATGACTCTGTATCTTGCGACTGCGACTCAAAGGTTAGCCCCTCTAAAAGGTTACAGCTCCCTGTGACATTTCCCTTGATGACTTATTTGGCCCTTTGTTTGTGATAAATATCAACTCGTGTGTTGTTGCCACTCGGAATTACTTACTCATTAAGCTATAAGGGAATTTGTCCTGGCTTACAGATCATTAATGAGGAAAGCCGTCCCGTGATTCATCTAAGATGTAAATGAGCAGGCTTCCTGACAGGGACAAGAGGCAATGTGTGACGTTCGTCAATCTCCGTCAAAAATGACAGAATTTCAGCGACAGCACCAGCTATTGATGCGTCCAACCTCAACAGCATACAGTGTTGTTTATGGACAACTGCAGCTGACATGAATATTAAAGTGAAATTAATTAGAGAGGATAACAGAAACATCAAGTGAAGAGGAGATATATCAAATGCTAAGTAGTCTAATAATCGTCCATTTGACTTTTTTTGGCTGGGGTGCAACAATTCTTGTGGCACTCACACCATCATCCATCACTGAGCAGCTGAAAATATGAAAGCGGCTGAGCTTGTTCCAACAGTACAGGCAGGGAGTTTTGAAAGTGAGAAATCTCAGGTCCTGGCTCGGTAGCAGCTGACTCACTGGTAATGATCAACAACCCTATCAAACCCTGCAGATATATCATGGTCATTTCTGTGCTCAGGGACCTTAAAATCTTACTTATTGCACCTTTAACACCTTTAGATATGTCAGTAGCCCCCCATTACATCTGCCAGCTGATGCTTATGCACATAAAATGAAGCTGCAAATTCTCCTTGACAAACAGTAATCCAATCTTAAAGAGCAGCGGTACAGGACCTGGCACAGGAGGTGGCAGTTGATTGAAATTGTGGCCAGGCTGTTGCAAGCCCCAATTTGGCAAGGAGTTGTTTTAACTATACGTTCAAGAACCAGCCAAATCAGCCCAGAAACTACCACAGTTATACTATTTTACATATGTCAACAACTTCCCAAAAGAATATGGAATTACTACTAGATTGAATATATTTGATTAAGCAATACAAATGTAAAAAACAACAAACAAACCATTTCGAGTTGAACCCTGACTCATGGGATGGCTGCTCAAACAACTTGTCCCACCATACCCCATACGGAAACATGGATTTTTCTGGAGTGAAGCATTTAGTATTCATAACACAGACAAACAAATGATGCACAACCATAGAGCAAGGTAGTCACATTGTCTTCAGTACCGGGAGAGCAGCATGTGTGCTCATCACAGCCCGTCTAGGACTAGGGTGGTTCAGAAGGGACATATGATGGCACATCTGCAAGCTATGTTCTGTCTAACCCTGTCTGTGGTGACCAAAACAGGTATTTTAAGCCAAAACATGATATTTTTCCTAATCTTAACCAAGTGTTTTTTGTCCCTAAACCTAACCAGAGGATAAAAGTTGTCACAAGATATAATTGCAAGTTGAACCTAAAGAAACAAAGTTGCTACATTAAAAAAAAAAGTAATACTAAGTTTAAACATATCTGTGGTTTGCAGAAACACACATTGCCAACATTTATTCTGGCATTTGGTCTGAAAATGGAACCAATCAGAAGCTGCAAAAACTAAGCAAACCTTTCTTTGGCCTGACTCTGAGAGAGCAGACAAGTCCCTGGTCTCTTGAGAGTAAAGTGTCGTCTGGCTCATGTGCTACAGTACACTCCATATGGCAAAGCTGCAATCTAAGCTCGACTCATAAGTCCTATGGAGTTGTGGGTGTATAGACTGACATCTGTCTCATCTACATTAACCACTGCCACATACATAGTGGCACTGTTGGCGTGCTAGTGAGACCAGTGCACACTCAGAGAAGGGACCAGCCATCCTCAATGGGCATCAGACTCCCTCCTTTTGGACTGAATGAACCAGTCATTTCTGTGCAGGCTCAGCTACTGACAGGCAGCTCCTGTGTTGCTGCCAGGAGGCTGACTGCAGCAGCTCAGCTTCGGCTTTGTGTGCCGCGGAGCCACTGGGGCAACAGAGTTTGTTGCCACGGTGCATGTGGTGTGTACCCCCACCGGCCATGTTGTGGTCTCACCCCTTCCTGTGCCAGAGATTCATTGTGGCCTGCTGTTTGTTTTCAATTTCTCACTCCTTTGAGCAAAGCAGAAATATTCCAATAGTGCCACTCAGCAGAATGGCCCAGACAGCGGGTTGTTTAGACTAAAGATTAGAGATTTCTGGCTTAAATCCATGAACTGGTAGAAGTGAATCATATGCTCTTGTGCAAGGCACATGTCCCCAAAGTGCTGTGGTGGAGCTGCTCAGTGACCCCGAGCACTGTCGACTGTAGTGTGTAAGGCTGTGGTTTTGTTAAAGAGCTCGGAAGTACAGCGTATGTGTAATTGCAAAGCAGGGCTACGCTGGAAAACAAGAGTGCATACTCAGCAAGCCTTCGCCAGATTAATACATATCATTGTGTTGGGGTGTTTAATTCCTGAGCCCATGCTGCTCGATGCAGTCGGCCTTCCTCTGAGCCACATTGGTGTTTAAATTGATGGTCTGGGAAAGTATTTGTTTTTCATGCAGCGGATTAAAACCACTCAGCAAAACAGTGTAGGTCAAATCAAAGCCATTACTGATCCCAGTTAATTGAGCACTGTTTGATCATTTTGAACTCATACAGATCTGTATCTGATATATGTTAGATAATCATACATACTGCAGGAGAAATGGCTGTGTAGACACATTTAGTTTGATTTAGTTTAAATAATTAAACAGGTTGTACCTTATGTAAAAATATTGCACAGCAGCTATTTTCTAGATTAAAGGCTAAAGCCAAATTACTTATAGGCAAGTCTTGCCACTCAGCAGCCATCTTGGCAATGCCCCTGCTATAGGCTATAAACACCAGGCCCCTATCTAAATGAATGGGAAGAGAGCCTTAACTTCAGTGCATGTATAGAATTACCAGTCAAATCTGATAAAAAATGTTCAAACGTTTAGTGAGTTTTCACTAAAATAAGGTTTAAAGTGACATCAAGTTTCCTCACCAACTTCAGTCCAGGGTGCTGCAACGTGACACCATCAGCTCATCCAACCTGTGTACTTGAACAAATACGAGTACTTAATGTCTATTGTTTGAATAACCTCACCTTTCTTGGAAATCCCTTGCATTAGTGCGATATCCTCCTCTTCAGTGCCTATTAGACGTCTGTCTGCAGGCGCATTAAAGCGGTTGAAACTGTTGTGAATTTCAACTGTGCACTCACATCAGTGCAACAACATGATTGGCAGGTATGTTTCCCAGTTCAGCTGTGATGAAGCACACAATCGGCTTTTGAGGGGAAGGGACAGGATATGTGTCATACAACCACTATCTCTGGCGTTACAGATTTTTCTATTCATAATGCTTTACGTCATTTGTCTCCCCTCTTGTACGTCTCTGTTAAGATATAACACTATTATTTTTTTTACAGGCTATAATGGTATGGAATCATCAGTGCATACTGTAGCAAAAGATACAAGACAGTTAATTTACTGATGCAGCTTCTGAAAACCTCTTTAAGATATTCTGCAGACCCCCGGATTCTTGAGATTTTACTAATTCTAGGCCACACATCCTGGTATCAAGTGCAAACATAAAACAAAACCATAGTAAAATGGTAAACAAACAGAATAAATCCTCAGCCCAAGCCACGTTATTTGAAGAAAGGCAGCTCATTACTTAGAAATCCACCCAGTAAATCACTATCTTTGGTTTTTCATGTTATTATTATGAAAATACTCCTCTGTTATTAACAGTGCCTGTGTTTTTACACTCAAACAGAAAATTATATTCATCACCAAGGTTATTGTCATCACATAAAGTTCATAATCTTTTATTCCTCTCCAGACCTTTTTATCTTCCTGTTATTTTAGAAATTCCATTATAAAACTAGATTACAAACAGCCTCGGTGTACCTCCAATTTTCACAGAGTGGATACTTTTAAAACTTCAAGTCTCCTTTAAATTCAAAGTATAAATCACATGATGACGTGCAAAAACTGATCTTTTAGCCTCTGCTTGTCTGCGAGTTTCAGCCATTTAATATTATCTCTGATCCAAGCAAAAACAAAAATCACATTCATCTAAAATTTGCTGAACAGAGACATACATTGCAGTGAAATACATGTAAAATGTACAATTAAACTTTGCCCAACTGGCTCACTCCTTTGCATTTGGTGCTGATGTGTAACAATGTGATTACACAATAATCATCATCTGATTTATGACCCACTCTCTCAGTCCTACACACATCATTGACTTTTACTTATAGGTACATTTGAACTGGTTGTGTAGTGGTGAGCACGCTTCATGTGGAAAAAATGTACGTACATGTTGCTTTAATGTACATGAACCTCTGGTTCACATCTGTCCCACACGGTGCCTGTTTTACTGTTCTTCATGGACCGTGAAGTGAGAGTCTGTTGTTATGGCTTCACTGTTATGTCTCTAATCCCATCATAGAGTGTGATCATGGCTGAGGCGGCAAGGTTCATCCGATTATGTAGCAGATATGAACATAAGAGTGTTTTACTGCGCCATAAAGAACATTTAATGTATGTTACGACCTGCTGTCAGAACAATCACGTACTGCAGTGAATCCATTTGTTAAGAGAACACATGTCTAGAAAAATGTGAGGAGGTCACTGACGGAGAGACAGCCCCCTCTTCTTTAGTGTGCTAATCATCTTTCAGTCCATTCATTTTCTACACCAGTCATCCGCTAGAGTCTTGTTATGCTTGTTCCACAACTTGGTTGGAGGTGTGGTGCATCCTTAGATTGGAAAATTCCAGTTGACCTAACGTGCATGACTTTGGTGTGTGGTAAGAACGACCAAAAGGAAATCCTCAAAGACCAAATGGGACATGTAATCTTGACATATTAGAAGTCCATTTGCCATGCGATTGCTTCTACTGCTTTAATATGTGATATAAAAAAGTGATTCTTGCATTTTATCTCAGCTACTTTGCTTTATATTTTGCTTTTGCAACCTTTTTTCGGTGTGAACCTGCTACCTTACATATTGGATTGGGACACAATATAAAACAACAATGCGTAACTTTCTTGAGTCCCAAGTTGTCAAATACTGACAGTGTGGGTGCTCGGGTACGACATCAACGCATGTCATGAGAGTAAACAATCAACTATCTTCCTCCAGAATAGCTTTAAAAGTCACACAGTGTTGCTTGCTTCCTCTGTCTCTCTCCACTGTACTGAAACCCTCAAACCCAGTCTCTCTGTGCGTCTCTATCAATGGTGCTGAAACTTTCAAACCCAGTCTCTCTGTGTCTGAAACATTCAGGTCCAGTCTCTCAATGTGCCTCTATCCGTGGTCCTGAAACTTTAAAAACCCTCCCCGTCTGTGTGTCTCTATCCATGGTCCTGAACCTTTAAACCCAGTCTCTCTGTGCATCTCTGTCCATGATGCTGAAGCATCAAGGTCCTTTCTCTCTGTTACACAAAAACAGATGATCTAGTATAGATCTAACACAGTCTCATGATAGTAATTAGGATATAACAAACTAAAAAGAGCCTATATTTAGTTGTTAAAGTTTACTATTGTTCAAGGCAGACATTGAGAACATGAAACAAACACAATGAATTGGAAGCCTTTCAGAGTCTGGTACAAGACTCATAACTCTTCCTCCTTTGAAAAAACTTGTGGGGTGCACAGGGCATTTGGAGCCTATGGGATTTTAAAGAAAATGTTCAAGTTCCACACGCCTCCAGGAAACCGGTGGTAGAAACAAAAATGTGCTTGGCAGCCTGTGCACTTCTTTGAACAATAAATAGCCGGTGTTAACAGGCTTTTTTTCAACAGAGAGTCACTCAAACTACTCATGTATGACAGTTGTTGTTGTCTGGGTATGGTGGGGAACCTGTGTTTGTCAACATTCAACAATGATGGATTTTAAGTTTGAGGGTAAAGTCTCTATTTCATGAAGGATGAATGAAAGATATTCTATGAAACATATTCCACCTCTAGTACTGTGAATTATGTGGCACATAAATGAAAATATATGACTCGGCTTTTTCTTTTCCGGTTTTAATTGACAACACATACACAAATTCAATTTGGCTTACTGACTAATAGTTCAAAAGACACTCTTTAAAGGCAAATCCACTCTTAAATAAATAAATAACAACAAAATAACAAAGGCAGCAGCATCTACTTGAAAGCTCTTTAAGTGGTAGTGGTAGCTCTGCCTTAATGAAGCATTAAACCTCTTGACGAGTATAATAATACACAAGACAAAGCTCTACATTCTCAAAAAATAATAATTATCTATGAAACACATATTTAAACCTTTGGGAAAATAACTTTGGTACACTGAAACACAATAGTATTGTCACAATGAAAAAAAGGGTCTAAAAAATCTTTAATAAGCACAGAGCTCTGTACTGATTCAAAAAATGAAAGCCAAAATTAATCATTACGGCTTCTTTCCAACTGATATCTTGACAAAACATTATAAATCAGGGGCATCGCCCCAACAGTGCTGATAATGCGTTTTCCAGCTCTGAAACCATTCTTCTGAGGTTTTGGGGACCTGGGGTGGAAAATGAAAGTGATGACCCACACTTTAATTATTTGGACATAAAACGGAGTCATTAGTAGTGGTCTGTGTCTCAGACGAATGTCTGTGACAGGCATGCGAACGTGAAAGTCAAGGTTACATTAGTTATGATTAACAGCCGGTCTCAGGCACAATGGTCTGTTGCTTTTGAGGAGAAGAGTCAGTTAATGTTGTTTGACTTTGACATTAATAATGTTTAACAAACCCACAATATTTCAAATAAAAGAATACGATTTATTGGCTGTTGTTGATAAATATAAGCAATACGATGAAGGTCCCTTTCTGACATCATTCAAAACCATTTCTTACTTGAGGCACACTAGTCTTCTAGACTTCAGGGACTCAGGATGTACGTGACGACTCCAAGACAGAGGGTCTTTGTCAATTTAAATCATTTCCCAGTTCAATGATTGCCCCCTCAAGTCTCTGAGCAGCCTAAATATTTCCCACTTTATTACTCATAAAGCCCTACCGATTGTATTACTCATATCTGGGCAGATTGGATTACGGTAAAGCCCTTTGACTCTATCACTGTTGATTTCCCCCGAGGCCACAGGACGAACTTTAATGAATCTCCATTTTTACCAAAACCCTTGCTGTGAGGTGTCTTAATTTGACATGCCATGGGCAATAAATGAGTCAAAAGCCCAGACATCTCAAATGACTAAAGGTGGCAGGTTTTGACCAGAGTCAGTAATGTCTGATTAAGTTCCATCAAGGCGAAGTCTTTAATCTAACAAATTGCCAAAAGAAATTTAAATATTTTAAGAAGTGACTCAGTGCATCGCTAAAGACTTGAAAGGAAGTTCTGCTTTTTTTTGTTACACATTTAATAAAGCCAAGAAGTGTAAGATCAGATTCAATTTATTTAGTAAGTGAAACAGGGGAAGCTGGTGGTAACACAGAGATGTTTACTACAGTTTGCACCAAACTACATATTAAAAAGTCCAGTGTTTAATACTAAAATGCATCATTATGTGTTTTGGTTCTCTTTGTGCCGCTTGGTTTGGAGAGACACAGACATCTGCCCCTTTTACTTATTTAGTGTATTTGCTCTGATCTTGGTCTTTGTCATGAACTGAGTACAATCTGGCTTATTTTGGAGAGCTAATGTCACAATTGCTTAAAGTTTTGCGAAGGTTATAGCCACATTTAAAGAGCATTTTCCTTTTTAAAATGAAAGCCTCACTCACAGAAGAAAACTCCTCTGTATTAACTTGTGTTGTCAGACATGAAGGCCAACTCATCCACCCCCCGTCAGTAGATTCCTTCTTGTGTATCCACCACATAATCCTTTCATTGTGGGTAAATTTATTCCTCTTACTTATTCCTCTCACTTATTTGCATTTTCAGACTGTGCTCATTTCACGCTGTCCTCAAACAAACGAGCGTTTGCTTTGCACCACGTATTTTTATCATACAATATTTATGTCTGGTACAAAGCTGGTGATTGCTAGAGGAATTTCCCCAATAGCCATCATTCATTATCAAACAGATTTCTATTATGCAAGCTCAGAGAGGAGGCATGTTTGTTACACACAGTGGTTCTGACCCTTTCGCTTCTTATTTTTGCTAGTTGCAATTTGTTGATAAGGAAATTCACGCATATTAGATTCAGTCGCTCCGGTTAAGAGCATTGACTTCTTTTTAAAGTGAAATGCAAATGTAGGAGTACCGGAACTGAAATCTAATCAAATAGACAGCGGTGACCTGACATTATTCTTCAACATGATGCAACTTGGTTGCAATCACAGTCAAAATTCAGCATGTCTGACGCAGGGATTAAGTCAGCACTGCGTGAGCCATCGATAGCCGCTTCTCCGCTGACCTCCAACACAGCACACTATGGTTACGTCTTAATTGGACCGGCTTCAGTAAATGTTCGATGCTGGAGACGTAGACCAAAATCTCCAAACATGTAGGTGTAGCATGGTCCTTGACCTCCTCCATAGTCAACATCTGTGAGCAAGTACATCATTCTTTTGACACATGAATGTGACTTCTGTTTGAATGCTCACCCTGCATGATTGCACAAAGGATTGCAATATCAAATCCTGTTGGTAAATCTCACGGTTCCTGAAATATTCCACTGTCGGATGGCTGATGTCACAGTGAGCTTTGCTTTTTTTTAAAAAAAACATTTTTGACAATTTGTTAAAGCTCCTGTCAACAGTAGAACAAATAAGCTTCTCTGTACCATCGCTGTCAAAGCCAAAGAACCATGGCAACAGATAAGTTCATTTTTATATTCAATATAATGTAAATAAATTATGTTTGATGAATGTGTGTTGGTAATGTGTTTGATTTTAACAGCGAGGGGAAAAACATGATGGCGCTTTTTAATTTTTATGCAAGGATGACTTTATCTATATTTAATTCTCAATTTCATCTCCGGAGATTGCAGCTCCATCTTCCTGACCTTGAAACAGCTTGAAGCCAAACAAATGAGAGGAAAATATCTGTGATTAGCAGGAGACAGAATAAAGATGCATTTTAATAACGTCAGAAGGTTACTTCTGGCTGTCCTCTGACCACTGTATCCTGTGATATCCGACACTCTGAGTGACCTCAAAGAAATTAAGTAAAGGACAGTTAATGTAGTGTGTTTTAACTTGTCAGGATGATTCACTGTCTTTCCTCTACTCTCTCTGCTCTTGAAAATGTGAAACCTCACTGTAGCTTGAGTAGTCACAGCATTTCTTCCAGTGTACTTCAATTCAATCTGATAACTTCATGGAAAATAATCATTTTGCCAACTTCGGAGCCCGAGAATGCAGAATTGATTATTCTTTTTTTAGGCAGCGCATTTGTTTATCTCAATGGAGTAGGGACCGGTCATGGTGACAGCATGTCAATTTCAAGATCAATTGTTGCCTCCTTGCCTCTGGCCTTTGCATTGCATTAGCATAGTAATGACTTTTTGACCCTTCTTTTTAAAGTGGAGATCTACATTCCTAGTTGAGGAGACAAATGGCGTACCTGAAAGTCATTTGTGGTCTGTGATGAATTATTCTCCCCAGGACCTTGTGTATTCACACATCAAGCATCATAATTGACCATCCACTCATGTATTGTTCACAAGTGCGAGGGTGGTAGTCTGAAAATGTCTTCCATTAACTGCATCATTTTTTAAATTAGCATTTTGGAACTGCTTCTTGCTGGTACATTAAACTGTTTTCAATCTCTGAAGCACCACTGTGTGTGCATTGTGACATACTGCAGTACCAGTACTAAGTAGAAGTATATATAGACACAGTGCACTCGAAATAAAACCACACTATACACTCACACTCAAGTACAGTATAAGTACAAAATGTGAAATGTGTTTCTACGATGACAAAAAACGTAACATACCATTGAATCATTCTACAGTAAATATATTATTTATGAAAATATGAAAATATTTCAAATGTCAATTAGATGTCTATATATAAGTAAACTGTATAATATGATTGCATGTGTATATTCCATCTGAATGGATGAATAAATTATGTTTTGGTAACACTCTTGTGAAATCAGGGGCACTCATAGTTCATTATAATGCATTCAAAATCCTTTATGACCATACAGTGATAACCAGAGATCGAATGTACAGTCTCCTAAAAAATAAAACAAAAAAAAAATGATATGGCAGAAGCAAGATATCACCTTTTTTATTCCATGCATTATTCTTCCTTTTCAAAACCTGCTGCCTACATTACCCACAATGCAACGTATCCACTGAGTGGCATGACTGGAGGAATTTTATCAGTTTACATACTATAATGCACTATAGGTGCAGTCTTCATAGGCAGTGTTTGTATTGCGTCATATTCACAACTATGCATAGTCCACATTGACTTATGACACCACAGAGTCATCTAAGTCACTGACAAAATATGTGCAGTGGCCTATAACACTGGAGATATCACAATAAATACTCGTTAAGCAATCTGCCTTGTCATCTTATACAGGCTTTTTGACATAAACTTCAACAAAAGTTCAAAAATTGAGTAATTCCAAACATGATCCAGCCTAAACATTTCAATCGCAAAAACCATTTCCCCCTTCAGTGGAAATGTGCTGCGAGGGGCGCCCTGGAGGCCTGGGGGCTAAGGCGCAGGACCGTGAACCGTAATGCTCCCAGTTTGCTTCTGGCTGGGAACCTTTGTTGCCTGTCAGTCCTCATCTCTCTTATCGTTATTTTTCTGGCATCTCCTTCCTGCTGGTTATCAAATAAAGGCATACAATTCCTGAAAGAAGAAAAGAAAATGGAGCATTCTTCTAAAAGTACATATGCCACAACAGCCAGGGGCAGAAAGTGATTATATACGACTCTCTTCTTCCATAAGAATGCTACTGTTGTGCTCTTTGTTAAGTTTTAATGTCTGCAGCTGCATGGATCATAAAATGGATTTTGCTGAAAAGGAACATGCCTGCTCAGCAAACCTTCAGTGGAATAAAACAAACAAATAAATAAACAGACAAACATGTTGAAGGCATCCCTTTGAGTAGTCACGTTAAATGTGCAGTTAAAGTATTTCATGCCGTCTGGAAGCTATGCAAACATGCCAGTTGTTGTTTTTGTTAGAAATGTCTTGACGTAAAAAAACGTACTGCCTTTAGATGTATTTCAATCAACGTGTAGTGGTTGAATGGGAGATATAATAGAAGACTGGGCAGTTTGTTCAGTTGGGAAGGTTGAAAAAGTGCTGGCTGAGAACAGGGAGAGGGGCCCTAATTAAAAAAATAAATAAATAAATAAGCGGATCGCCTATTCACAGATGGCTGAAAGCCTGCCATGCAAGATGTCCCTTAGGATAGAAACTTGTCGTCACTGCCAGGCAGATATTTGGCATTTTAGAAACTGTCAGCAAGCCTCATTTGCTCTCACGCCATCCTGCGCTCGTTTTCCGCGGTCACATAACTGTAGAGCCTTGGCTGGCTTAAGGTAAGTCCTGTCTCAGCTGGATGTGGGGAAGAAGCACAAACATCACTGTATGCCAGAAGATGTACTCAGTGACATGAAAAACTGTGATGAGGAGGCTCGACAGAAGAAATCTTAGTCAACAGCATAACCATATGTAAAGATTTAACATGAGCTACACACACACGCAGCAGTTGGACAGGAGATAGTCATGCGGTGGGGTAAACGTCAACAAGCATTTCTAGAACTAGAGACTGCCAAATGTCTCGGGAGTTATGACTCTAAACAGGTTTCAAGGTCAATTGTGGAGGAATTAGTGGCATCTAACAGTGCCGTTGCGGATGGTTTATCTATCGCTGTGAGACCACAAAGGGAGTTGTGGTGGTCCAGCACACAACTTTCCCCCAGGAGACTGCAACTTATTTTTATCAGATTGATTTATTAATTCATGTTTTTTGTTGTTGTCTTTTTTCTTCAGTTTTCTTCCACAGTCTGGTCCAGTTTAGGCAACAAAACTACTTAAAATAGTCCCTTTCACAACATTTAACCACCTGTCAGAAAGGCTTCCATTTGCCTATGTGTCTGGTTTCGTTCCCGAGTTGCAAATCTATGACGGTACAAAAAACCATGATCGATCGGCTGCAATGATGCCCACTAAGAATGCAATAACACATAAGACCCTCTCTGGAGCTAGTGTTTGGTTTGTCCATTCTGGGCTACTGTAGAAACACGGTGGTGTATCATAATGCGGGTCTGTCATGCACAATCAGCAGTAAAAATGTAAAGTTAGCTAGCTAGCTAGTTAGCTACAGAGACATCAGCAAAGAAACATTTGTAGCAATTGTTTAATGCTTGTTATAAAAGAAAAAGGAAAAAGAAAAACCTCTGTTTGGAGGGCCATGTTGCCTGAACACTTCACCCTCTATACCAAAAAGAATCAGGACGCACTACCTCAAGAAGTCAATGTGCAAAAATGACGGGTAGGGCTAAGTGGTGGGGACAAGGGGTGTATTGGGATTAGTCCTTAGTTTCAGTTGATTATACACAAATTAAACCATAATTATGAATAGTATCTTCCATTTCTGCCAATAGAGCCCAGAAATCCTACAAACAGCACCTTTAAATAGCCAAAGGGTTGTGAAATGCACCACTTAACACAGGTGTAATATTTTCCTGAGCATATAATGACATATGTTGTTTCCTCATACGGTAATGATTCATGTCACTGATTGACTGAACAAATAAGCCACATATTTGATCATCCAGTCCCAGCAGACTTTGTTATGGCTCTATAGCAGCAAAATGATTTTCCTGTAAACTTAACAGCTTAACTGATTATGTGTCTGCAGTTGGGTTCATTCCTCCACTAATATCTGACAGCTCATTGTCCTTGCCTCTGTGCTACCTGTTGTCAAGACCTGAAAGGACACTGTAGCTGTATTTTCCAGCTGTCCAATGATATCACCTTGTGTCACCTTAAACCAGAACGACTAGCTGATTGATTTTCCTCCAACGAATCGATGCATTCTTATTCATCCAGCCCTGGCAGACGTTTCACAGTTGTTTTAAGGAACTGTTGGCCTGAGAATTGAAATTCTGTCATTATCTGCTCGGCCTGATGTCAGTCGAATCTCCAGTGAAGTTTGCAGGCCACAACACACACATAGGTGGAGTCAAGAAAAGATAAGTGATCTAAAACAATGCTCACAGAGTATGTCATCATACATTATTTTATCATTTGCATTAAAAAAAATGTTTTTATCTCTTATTTCCCCTTAATTTTTTGAACATGGAAAATCACGCGTTATCCAGTTAAATTTAAACTAAAGTTTTGTAGATTTGGACAAAGTTTGGCTGCTCAGCTGGAGTTTGAGGTGACTTGGGTTGTGTGGAGTTATCAGAACGTATGGATTGCACAATGCTCAGTCACAAAGGCCAATTTTGATGTGACATTTAAAGTTCAACATCAACCAGCCCACCGGTTTGTTGAGCTCATGTGAAATCTGGTGATGCTTGGGATTTATGAATGAGCCGTTTTTTGCTTTGTGAAGCAGAAGCCATGTGTTTTGGACCAGAAGGGTTGCAGTGTCTCCAAAGTCCCTTTTTATTGCCAGTAGCTGTTGCAGCACTCATTGCTCTTTCAAAAGACCACTTGTTAATCACACAGCGAGGTCGGCGCTGCAACATCTTTGCCTTTGATTTTGCGATGATGATAGCTGAGTGGTGATCGTTCCGTTTCTCAGATTTGGCAGTTCGTGACAATCCTGTTCTTCTTTTAGTTACTCCAAAAAAAAAAAAAAAATCACAGCCACCGCTAGAAGCAAAGAACTGTTCATTTCCTGTGCGCCAGAGGATTTCTTCCCCTGTAAGACACAGCAGACAGTGGGTGGTTAGAACAGTAAATGAAAGCTTTCTGAAGGCTTTAATTTACTGTGTGTTGAACAGTCAGTCCTCATGGTACAGTGGCTTGAAACGGCCTTCTGATTGCAAATGCCTGTCTGCATGTGTGCAGCCATGTGTGGAATCCACATTAGCAGCACTTTGCCTAAAAAGCCAGTGGCATATGTTTAGATTTCAGACTCTCTAAAATTACATTTTGGTGATTTTTGGAGAGAATTAGGTTCATTGTTCTTTGATCAAAGCTAAAAGTTGAGACTTTGACCATGAAGCTAGCTGTGGTCAAAACTAATTGAAGCCCTGGTGGCGATGCCTCAATCCACTAATGAAGCGAGTTCAGTGAATGACACGAATACACCTTCCACCACTCTCTCAATCTCAAATTTAAGACCACCACACACCGAGGACTGTACTTACTGTATCATTATTGAGGAAAAAAAATATCTCTCATTTGGATTAAATATTTAATCATATAAATACCACTTAATGTTTCAAAAGCAGTGGAAACTGGCTCGGTGGTATAGTTTCCAGCTGTGTCTGATAAATATGTAATAAATTCCAATTAGCATAATAGCTCACTTTTACAGAACAATTCTCTCTCATTACAGCTAACACAATATAGACTATAATAATGGTCATAAATTATTATTATCCATGCCGTGACGCTGACATTGAAACATTGCTCCTATGTCCACTGTCTCACTTTGAATTCTTAAACATACTGTGGTTCATTGTGACTCAACCTTGGACTGAAAAAAGAGACGGTGCCCAGGAAACCGTAAATTACATTCAGTTTTTATTTTATCTCTCCTGGGCTTGACCTAATAAAGCAAACATTTCATACTGAACAAGTGCCAGATTTGACTATTTCCTCAGTTGAACGGTTCAGTTAAACGTCAGAGTAACACTTTACAATAAGGTACACAAAAATGTGAGTAGTTACTAAGGAGCGAGTGAAGAATGAATCTAGAACTACTTCATATTTAATTAATCGTTAATGCGTGATCTCTGAATAACTTTTGTTTTAAGGAATATATTGCTGACAGTGATGAGTTCCTATTGACCTGATTGGGAGATAATTAATCATTAGGTAATAATTAGGTCATAATTATCTGTGTATCCACATACTGATCAATTTCTTAATGAGTGTTCCTGATCAACTACCAGCCGATGAGTGTTCCTGATCAACTACCAGCCGTTGAGTGGCACAAACTAGTAATGACTCATTAATTAGTAGTTAATGAGTCATTAGTTACTCTTGTTGTCCCCTTCAAGTAAAGTGAAACATAATACTAAGTAGTTAAAAAGCACACCCATTAGTTTCTAAAAACTGAATCATTAGTTACTTACTGAGCAATTAAAAAAGTAGAATCATTAATTACTCAGGACTTAATCAGAAGTTAGTTTTGTTGTGTACTTTCAAGAAAAGTGAAGCATAATTAAATAATTACTGAATTATTAAGCTAGTTACTCTTTTTGACCCCAGTGAAACATAATACTGAGTAGTTACTAAGTACTCCCTCATTACTTCATGACTATGCTACCCAGTTATCCCAGTTATTCAGGGATTGCTCACGAAAGATTCCTTGATCATTGAGCAGTTCTTGATTCACTCCTCATGCTTCCCTTAGTAACTATTTGTTTTTTTGTAGATCTTATTGTAAAGTGTTACCAAGCTCTTAAATGAGCTGTTATACGCACCCAAAAAAACCCCATTGGCATGTGTGGATCAGATGATAGTAAAAGTGCTTTATGTGGTTAAATTATGGTTGGTAGTGCTTATAATTATTCATCTTAATGAAATAAATCAGTTACAAATCAGACATCGTGTTGTTTACGTGTGGTTAAACTTGTTTCCGAACAAGTGGTAAATGATTACCTCCGTAAGATGCCAGCAATTAAAACTCTGTATTGATTGAAAACATCAGTACTGAATAATTATCATAATGTAGATCCTCAATTTCAGTTACATGTTTTATACAGTATAATTGCTATCTCTTGATGTTACAGTAATTTATATTCCTTCCTGGAATGCAATCAACACGAATAAACGGGTTGTGTTGTGTTTTTCTGTTCCTATGATTCATGCATCGCTTAAACATCCCAGATGTGGAAACAGCATCACACTAAATAATTTCCTGCACTCTGAGGCAGAAACAGTACTTTATTATTTCACTGTTCAGATGTATTTTATTTTGATTCACATTTAGTGGCCACACAGGAGTCGAGTTTACTGATCGCCATCTCACTGCTGGCTTCCACAGGAAATGAAAACAAAAATGAAAAACAAAAAAGATGTCTGACTCCACAAATCAGAGGAGGTAAATGTCTTTTGTGTTTGTGGAAAATACAGACCTTGCAGCTACTGAAACTGTAGGGGTAGTAAACATTCAATCTGTCTTAGGTTCCTTTCAGAAGCAATTCAGAAAATAATGCTTTTCCTTTCAGCTCCCTTTCAGCTTGCCTGGTCTTCACTGTTATGATTATTTCACAATAATTGACATTTCAAATTAAACAGAGCTTTTTATTTTACACGGGACGAGGAAGGACAGTCCATTGTAAATCTTTTGTTCTTCTTCTGCGACCATTCTGTATAACAGAATTTACATAGAGGCAATTTCACAGTGCATTATATCTTCAGTGAATTCAATCTGCTTCAAAATAATCTAAGTAGTTTTAAGGGTTAACTGCTTGTATATTACAACCCTGTTTGACAAATCCTAAAAACAGTACAAATACAATGTATTACATGTCTTACTACATCAACTTCATTGATTTTTGTAATGTTTCCTCTGAGTTTAATGGCAACATGTTTTAAACAAGTTGGGAAAAGGGCAACAGAAGACTGGGAAAGTTGGGAAATGCTCCAAAAACACCTGTTTAGAGCATTCCACAGGTAAACAGGTTGGTAGCAGATGATAGTACCATGATTGTTCACCACTTTGTCAATCACATAATTGTGTGAAGCATATTATTACATGGGCTCGGAAACAGTTGTCGGTACTAATAGTTTGTTTTCAAATGATTGCATTCTGTTTGTATTTACATTTTACACAGCTCCCCAACATTTTTGGAATTGGGATCATACAAACTGATGAAATAATCAAAAAAAATTGCGATGATAGCCAATGAAAACAGACTGAATTTGGACAGCTAAAAAGCCACAGCAAACATGTTTTACTATTGGGAGAACAAAATGCATTAAAAGGCACAATAGCGGTCTCACAGTTCATGGAATGGATTTTCATGAAAAATGTGTCTAATTTTAAGAAAATAATTTGATTACCATTCGCATTAAACATTCTGCAGCAACTATATAAATAAAAACATGATGCAAATTATCCTGAGGGTTTATACGATGTTCAGGACAAATTTAATCCAATAAAGTGAAAATTAAGCCCTTGTTGAGTTGTCACGATGAGGGCAGAAAAGGTGGACCCAAATGCAGGAGACTGCAGGCAGCTAGATCAATTGCAGACCTTTAGACTGGATTTAAATACCAACCAACCTAACGAGGGGATGAGGTGCGGGTGGTGTGAGGTGGAGACACACAGGTGAGGGTAATGAGTGGAAAAACACTAGGAACAGGGCTGGGCTAACGAAGGAAAAAGAGCAAAATACATCACCAAAACCCAGAAAACACATTGAACAAAATGAAACCAAAATGACAGGACCATGACAAGAGATCTGGGATATACTTACAAAAAAAAATTAAATAAAATGAGGACATTAGGTCTGAGGGCCAAACTTGAAAAATCCTTACTAAAATGACTGACTGATTTTTTAAGTTTTTACATGATTTTTTCGATAAAATCCATCACATGAACTTGGAAAAGTTTTGTTCTGTTGAAGTGAAATTTCAAAGGTAGAATGTAAAATTACTTCTCTTTAAAGTCTGAGAATATTACACAAGTGACATCAATGGCTGAGGCTAGACAACAGATATTTTTTTGCAGACTTGCATGACAAACTGGTCCTGTGCAGTTTGATAGATGTGGCCATTTACCAGACATCTAAGGTCTAATGAAAGATGTAATCGAGTTGCAAAGTGTGGACCCAGTGTTTGTTTGAGCTTGACCCATATTAGGGATTCAGAGTCAGGATATCTCAGCCTCTGCAGCTTTGATTTGACCATTCTTTTTGAAATCTGCCTCTCAGAAGTCCCTTAGCCTGAGGACAGTGCGGTTCTAAATTTCTACCCTTTTAACTGAAAAAGCCAAATACTGTCTGATAGCATTATAACGATCTGCAATTTGCCCTTTAATCTGTTAGGATTATTAGACTTTTATTTGATCATTTTCTCTTCTTTAAGATGCCTCATCAATGTGAAGTACCCAGAACTAAAATCCAAAGTGCGAGCCACTCAAAAAAACTTGTTTCTAAGGGCTCCTACAGGATTACTACAGGTGCCTACAGCTTTGCCTGGGAATCATAAAGGAGATTGTTAATTCTATTTCAGTGCAGGTATGAGTGAGAGAGCAGGGTCTGTTGTGTGCAAACCTCCCGGGTTGATCTCCATGACCACCTCTCATTGAATAAGTACCCCGCTCTGACTCTCAATTGTGCAACCTTGCTTTTTGTGTGTGTTGTTGTTGGAGTCTGATTGTGCTTCACGCCATGGTAGCACAACCATTAGTGAACACCCACAGTGAGTTCCAATGCCATTGATTTTCACCTGTGTGCAAACCTCTGCTTCGAATAGGCAATCTCAGTCGCCATAAGGACAAGAGCATCGTATTAACAGAATTATTCATGTACTTTGGACAGCTTTCCACACACTCTCTGTACTGGGCTTTAGTTTAAGCTGTTTCCCTGCAGTTGGAAATATCAAACCCTCCAAAATGTCTAATAACACATCAATCGTAATAAGTAAGGGACCACTTAAAAACCATTTCTGACAGCAAAATCCGTCCCATGACTGAACTAGTTTAGTTTCTGAGTACAGAATCCAATCAGAGAATACAAAAATGATGGCTTAAGCTGACCCAGTTTGTGAAAAATAGAAATTGTTCTTTTAAAATATGTCATACGTAAGAGTAGTTTCTATGATTACATTCATGATTTGAGTTGCATCTGCAGCCATTTCACCATCTGCTTCATGAAATTAAACCTGTTAGGGGAACAGCAATCAATAACATACATTATGCACATAGTGGATGATTGAGGAACTAGAGAACACATATACTCCTTGGAGAGAAAAAAAAGCATAAGCAGGGACAAAAGCGAATTCATCTGCATGAAGAATTGTTGTGTTTGGTGATTCATCCCACTCGGGAGCCTCTTGACGATTGGAGTTCAGTTTGTGATGAGTGACAATCAGTCAGTCTGCCGACTTGTGTATTTCCCAAAGGCTAGAAAAATGAAAGGAAATAGAAACAACCTATAGTTTGACCAGAGTATGAAGAAGTCACATTGCTCTGTATGTATAGAATGAAGAGATATTGTGCATTAATGTACACCTCATTCCCTATGTGCATAATAAACAGTGAGTAAGCTCTGTGAAGGGAATGTTTTCAGTGATTCACCGTATATTTATAGCACATTTGACAGCTGGGGCAGTCATATTATATTTGCAGTGCAATCGAAGCATATTATTGTTCATTCATAAAAATGCTCACAATAGACAAGTGGTATCAATGCACGGACACTGGTCGAAGCTGAGAGTATCTCCCAACCAGTTAGTGATTTGTGAAACAAAAGTAAACAGCAGGAAGCAAAACTGAGACATTATTTTTGGTGCACCGCAAGTTTCAACCAATAAATGACAAGCATGGCTGACATGCTCACTGTATTGCGTTTTGTGTGTGTGTGTGTGTGTGTCTGATGTGTTTTTAATGTGTCTGTATGTTCTTTGCTGTCCCACAAAAAGCCTCTCAGATAAGATTAAAGTGTCTTTTTTTTTTTTTAAGGCCAACTATATATAGTTTGCGAGGGAAAACCTTGACAGATTTTTTTTCCCTGTTACCATTGGGAACACAAAATGTGCAACAGAAACTGTCGAGAAATGTGGCTACACATGACAAAATCAATTTTCACATAATTTGCATGCCTTAATTGGTAGACAAAGTTGCTATTCTTTTTAAAACCCACACAAAAAAAATCACAAAAGTTAGATTTTCATTCATTTGACATCTAAATAACAGATTTAAACTGCATTAAAGCACATACTAGTGAAATTAACCCGAACCAATGGAACCAATCATTTGATATATGGCCTTGTAGTTTGTGAGATACAGCAATGTCTGAGAGTTACTCGTTTAATAATTTTTCGAAAAGAAAAAAAAAAAAAGAATATGAAGGATAATACAGGCTTCTATTATCTCCTGTGATGAAAGTCTAAAAAGGATGTAAAAACCAAAAAATTGCCCTCCTACTCAATTTTAGAAATATGTGCATAACTCAGCTAAAACTAATAAAAAATCCACTGTAGACATCAGTTACTGCTTGGTGAGAGTTTAATGTTATCATATTGTAACATAGTGATATGATCATATCATTGTGTTATCGTTTGATCCAATTAATGTCGAAAGTAATGGTCTAACTCAACTATCAAAAACAGTGAATTACTTCATACGCTATTTTGCATTCATATTGTGACATACCATACCTTACACTATATGGCCAAAAGTGACCATGTCTAGATACCTTTCTGTACTTTTGCTCAGGGGCTGTTCATAGTTTTTCTTAGGTGTTATAACTGTATCTGAAGTAACAGGACTCAAATGCACAACTCAGAGATAAGATCTTGAGTAAGAAAAAAACCCACAACAACAAAAAAACAACAACTTTTATTATTATTATTATTTTAAGTCTTTATTTGCCAAAAGAGAGTTTGGTACACTGCGATCAGTCAGTGAAGGCAAACAAATCTAATAGGAGAATGGCAAAGGCAAGGTCAGTAGCAAAAATCCCACCATATCACAAAAAAAACACAGAAACACTTGACACAAGGACAACTAAGGCTGGAATGCTAGACACTAAAGTACTGAGACAAATTGGCAAGCTGTGAAGGGAAAATGGAGACCAAATACAGTAGGGAGGTAAAACCAACAAGGAACAGGTGACACTAATCAGGGCAATCACACAAATGGGAGGACACAGAAGGCAAAGAATGAAGTGATCTAAAACGAGACGAGAGGTGAGTATTTCAAAATAAAACAGAGGAAATTGAACATGAATTAATGAATAATAAGACAAGACCTTCAGAAACATGACAGGATGTGTCACTAGACCCTTTTGTTCTACTGAAATCTTAATGCTTTACCATATAATGACATTTTAGACCATACAGTACCACCGACAATGTGGCAGCAGTGTGCAGAAAGAGCCTCCCTGATTAACTGGCTTGCAACCAGGTTTCAACTTTTTGTGGCTAGCAGCTTATTATTTCCAATAAGTTTGAAATTACTTGTCCAACAGTCACAGATGGGTGTCATTTTTAACGTCCATATACTTTAATTGGTTGTCCACTCACTTTTGGTATACAAATTGATATCTATTGCAGCTATATTGCCAGTATCGATACTGGTAAGTTACATGCCAAGTTCTGTCAAAAAAACAGTATCTGTCCTGTTGAGGCATTTACAACAGCCTTTTGTTTGTAATGAAACAGAAGAAGTAGAACTGGGTTGTTAAGATGAGCAGTGTAAGCCATGGCTGTACATCAAAACAACAGCATCAACGGAGATAATAAAAAAAAAGTTGTATTTTTCCTGTCTGGGTCATTTCACTGAAAGTGATCTGAGGGAACTGCAGTTCAGAAACACTTCAGCAATTTTGCACCAAAGATGTCGCCAAAATACAAAACACATTTGACCTGAATAAAAAGCGTCCTCTTTCTAATAGCTCAAACTCAACAAGCTGCCGTACAAACAGCGATAAGTCAGATCCCTGTCAGGAACTTTCCCTCTGGGTCTCACCTTTTGCTGTGATGGATTGTAGCAGCTGAGTTATGATCTGTCAGAGGCGAGAAATTTTGATTTTTCCTGAGCTGCATCAGGTCATGCCCTACTGTCACCGTCTGCTTGAAATATTGATGGCAATTATCTGCTGGTGCTGGTGGCCACAGTAAGATCGTGGGTGTCTGGTTGATCTGGGTGACAACTTGTTACATCACATTGTACTGTAGCCCATATTAAAGTGGTAATCGGCAAGACCCTTGCGGTGGCTATAACTTTCTTTCTATGCTGATTTGGCTGTGGTGCTTCTGAACTGTGATTCCCAGAGAATCACTTGTCAATTAAAAGCAGTGTGGGTGGTGCTGTTTTGTATTTTTCTTGATGAAGTTTAAGTTTCTGTGGGCGGCAGCACTGTTTTCATCGTCTCTTTAGACTTGGTGGTTATTCCTTTTGATGGCTAAAATATACCCAGTTCTCCTTCAGAAATATGTCCTGCAGAAGCTTTTAAGGAACTGTGTAAAAGTTAATGGGAAGGTGTCAATTGCCTATTTTTAGCAGGTGCCACACACGTTTTTGCACATATCACATACTGTATGCATTACAATAGCTACAGTAATACTCAGGCCTTGCCAAATATACAATACTAACAAATACAGATATTAATTCCAACACAATGATTTATCGAACAAATTACTGACATTGATCAATCAGTAATAAACAATCCCTGCAAATTACAACAACCAGGTATGTTCCCTCTGCTGAATAAATTGTTCCTCACAGATCGATCATGTGGTTGCACGCTGCCCTTGCACTGCACAGATGTAAATTCACAGATGTGAATCCACATGCTTTCCAGAGATAAGGAAGTGGAAGCGCCATGAATGGGGAAACAAATCCCCCTTCCCCTGACTGTCCTGCCTCATCCTATGCCTTTAACCAACGACCATGAAAGCAAAATTCTGCGAACCAAACATGCGTGCACTCGCACAGACACACGGGCAGGCTGGAGGTCAAAACAAAGTAGTAACGACAGAGGAAAAGATTACAATGACAAAGGAGAATGGCACTGAGTCGGGAGAGCTGTGGGGAGGAGGACAGCAGAGATGGAGATGCTAAATAATGGCTCTCTTGTGGATAAAATATAACCTCAGAGGAAAGAGGGGAGGGCAGCAGAAAGAAGTAACCATAACATTTTAGAGGCAGGGTGGAGGAAAAGCAAACAGAGTTTGGAAGGAAATCAACAGTTTATTTTATTTTATTCCTAGGGTGTGTGTGTGTGTGTGTGTGTGTGTGTGTGTGTGTGTGTGTGTGTGTAAAGGGTGCTTCAAAAAGGTTGTATATAAACACATTTCCTGTCAACGTCTTCCATATTCATATAAATCATTTTATTGTCTTAACTGATTCTATTTTCTGTAAACATTACAAGATAACTTACCATTTAAGTCAATCAGACATTGCGAATGGATATCAGGGCGTCTGGGTTCTATATTCATCGCAGCAATTAGGTTAAGATTCCCATATTTATTTAAGTGGTACTCATCATTTTCGGATGGAAGCTGCGAATGTGCAGGTTTAATGGCAGACAGACTCTCGGCTGGCGGCTGAGAGGATCGGCTGCCTTTCATCATCATAAGCCCTGTATTGCAGCTTGTACTTAGGGAGCATAAATGAATTGGTGCCCACACAAAAAGTCAGACTGTTTTTATTACTAACTGGGGATCTCGTAACATTTACAGCAAGGCCAAAAGCAAACGCCTCCCATGCAAGCTCCTTTATATTCAATTAATGGACACCCTCCACCTATTGTTGAAGACAGGTTAAAAGAAGGTCAGACCTCCTATTTTATGCATGTCCAATATGAGTAATAAGGTTATTAATCCTCTCACGTGACCCAGAGGTAATGAATGTTCGGTTGCTCTGCTTTCAAATGTGAAGAGGAGGCTGTGAGAGGCTATGAACCACAAGTATGCTACTGGCAGAGAGGAGAAGTCGAAAGAACAGAACAAGAGGGCAGCTAAGAGGCTGCGATTTGGAGAGATGAGACCAGAGATGAATGGGAAGTGGTCAGAGAGAGCATCCAACTAAGATATTCTTTTGTAAGAGAGATGATGTTTTAAAGATTTTATTCTGAATCTGGCTGGGAAAAGACAATCTGCCTAATGACAAACCACTCTCCACTCACTGTAGTGCACAGCCTTCATTAGCAGATGAAGTTTACTCAGTTGTCAAGGAATTGTAATGTTCATACTTTCTACAGCGCACTTTCAGGACTTTGAGTCGATGCCAGCTGAAAAGTTGAACTCAAGAACAAGAGAGCAAGTGGACCTCGAGTGGAGATTGTTTTGTCAGCTGTTGTTCTCAAGGTCAAGAACAAACTGTCAAGCTCAATCATGGTGATCCTTTGGAGAATACCACAATCCTGGGGGTTTCAGACTTTCCACAAGGTTCAACTGTGAAAGATTCAAAACTCACAACCTCCACCATGGCCCTTTAAATATATAATGCTGCAGCAGTAGCACTTAAAAACAAAATGCCCAAAATACTTTACAGGATTGTTTGGAGTTTGTAAGCGCGTCATTAAATCTTGGTGGCAACTGCATATTGTATCAGAAATAACTCAAAACCTTACGAAGATTTGTAATATTATTATAATAGATTATATTTATCTAATTTATAGTCAAACTAGAAAGGCTCTTAGAGTGCATACCTCCGCCAAGGCCCAACAGTCACCTTTAGTTCACTCAAGCATAATCCAATGTCCAACCTGTCACTCCAAACTGTACTCACTGATACCAACCACCTAAATACTTCCTAAATACTATAGATGCATTATTCCCTAAGAAATTAACAAAAACGTGCCTTGCAGTGTTTAAGAAAGTGAGAAACAATTTCTGAATTTGTCCCTTTATCCGGATCCTAACCAAAAGTTAACCCATCCTCTATCCAAATTTTGTGGCACTCTGTTCAGTAGTTTTTGTGTAATCCTGCTGACAAACCAACCAACCAAGGAATCAAACAAACAGATGAGCAAAAACATAACCTCCTCGGCGGAGGTTACACCTCATTACAACTTATATAAGATGATCACCTAGAAAGTAGCATTTTAGCAAGCTAGGAAACTTAGAGACTGCACTTAAGACCAATTACACTTGTTCCATTTACATATTTTCTTTTGAAGTTGCATTTTTCAGTGAAAGACTTTACTGCAATTTATTTACAACATCTTATGCTAACAAGAATAAGGAAACCGAATTTGAGGGAAAATGATTATAATTGGTTTACTAGAAATAAAACTTCCAGAAAATCTAGTGGGTGTCTGTGAATATATGACAGTCGAAGCAATCCAGGACTAAAAAGGGATTTACAGGATAGTTTTAGCAGTAATACTGTATGTGAGGTGTTGCATAATCAATTACACTTTTTTGTGTTACTCTGGCCTTTCCATCCCATTTCACAAAATCTCTAGGGTAGATTTTGAGATATCTTGCCCACATATAGAGAGATAAGCAAACACGACACAAAAAAATAACCTCCTTGGCAGAGATAAACATCTAAAGTGTTTTTATCATTTGTGAGTTCCTCTCTTTGAGTTGGCTTTATCTGCTCAGCTGAAGCTAATCTGCACCTCCCAAAGTCTCCCACTACAGAGTTGACAAAGTCCTCAGCGCCTCTGCGACATGATTAACGAATGACCTAACACATGACCTCCCATAATTGGCTGTATTAGCCACCCAGAAGCGGACCTCTTGACATGGCCATGTGGACGTCTTAGATTTGGGGGGAGGGGTGCTCCTCTGGGCTTACCACAGACTCTGTCCAAAACACAGCCAGAGTGGAGGAATTAATAATATTGTAATCAAGCGTCAAAATGTGACATTATGTATGCACAGTGGGGGCCCATCCCCTATCCTGGCTAAGCAGCATGTCAGCTCCTCCCTCAGTGGAGGAGTGCGGTGGGAATGGGAGCCACTGACTGTCAGGATACAACAACAAGGTCAACTGCCGTTTAGTGGCGCAGCGTTCCTCGAATGCCAGTAAAACAGATCCCTCTGCCCAGGCTGCTGACCTTGTCTTGTTTAATGAAATGTAGTGACCATGCGTAACTCCGCAGCCTGTTAAACAGCCTGTGGGCTCGCCTGCATGTGAGCAATACCGACTGTGATTTCTGCCCACCGGTCTGTGATACTGAACTGTATCACGGAACAGCCCGCATGAATGATGTGCATGAATTACAGGACTGGCTGATTGGCGAGATTTGAAATGTGGCATTGATAATAGATAGTGAAATATTACCTAAGTGTGAGTGATGCTGCCGGGAGAGAGGGGGCGATTTCCATTCTTCTGCTGCAGTAACCAGTCTAATCAGATATGCTGACAGTGTTAAAGGCCACCAAAACATTGCTGCTTGCACTTGCATAATAACACTGATAAGGGAGTCATAATAACATAATAAAACACTGAATTCTCCCTTCCTCATGGCCTCTTACTCTCCGTACTCGCTCTCACACAGCAATGACACTACTTACACCTTTTCACACACATCAGGGCAGACATAACTGCTGCTGAGCATGAGCAAAATTTGGCTCTGTAGAGAGGGAGAAGGAATTATGCGTGGTGACTTGATGCAGTTCCAGACTAAAGGAAGCAATCCGTGAAGAAATAAGACAACCGACTATTAATCTGCTCCTAACTGGGTCAGAATGTGCCTCAGTAGACTGACACTGATTCAGCATTGTAGTTGGTTTCTTATGGACAATGGCAATCTAATGATAGGTCTAAGGCATCATTAGTATCTTTTTTTTAAAATCAATCAAAGACACTGTCTGTAAAATCAGTATCTGATTATCACATTTTACACTTCTATTCAGGATAGGATCAATGAAACAATTTTAGATTGATTTTTGTACAGCTGGAGGCAGACAAAGTGGCTTTAAAGGAACAGTTTTTAATTTAAGAGTGAGATGCAAGCCCTCTGTAAAACCACAACTTGGTTCTTATTAATTTTTTTAACTTTTGTAAGAATGTGATTTAATGTGTGAGCTTTAGAGGTGCTGCCTGTATCTACAGTGCAGCCATGTTTCCACCCGAAGAAGCCAAAAATTTGAGTCCTTGGAACTGCTTTACTACTATAAAAGTAGTAGTATTCCTTCAGCCCATTCTTGCTTGTGTTTCAACTGTTGTCTAAAGACCCATGAAGACTGGGCAAAATAGTCTGCTGACTATGAAAATGTAGTGGTTGTCCTTTACAAGTCATTTTTTATGTGAGACTGTATAACAACAATGAAGCTATATAAAGCAGTGAACGGGCATAATTATTTCTCTCTCTTAACTCCATGTTAATGTGTCAAAGCACAAGGAACAAAAAAAAAACTGGTGCGTGGCTGCAGATTTATTAAAAATGGTGGCAAAGGTAAAATGCTGTGAGGATTCCACCGATCTGAAATGTTCAGCACTCCAAACGTTCCTTTTGGAAAGGACTTTTTCTAAAAAAAAAAATACTATTCCTGAAACTTTATTTCGACCCTGGTCCCTACAGTTGAAACACAATGAGTTCCTCAAAAGCCTCCAAGTCCCTGGGAAAAGTTCCTGCAATGGAAACGCCAAAAGATTGTTTCCTATCCGAGCTAGGCCAAGCTAGGCTAGTCTTTGGGCTCCAGGCTTATATATAACAGACAGATATGAGAGTGGTGTTAATCTTCTCATCCCTGTAAGAAATCGAATTATGATCTCAAAATGTTGATCTATTCCTTTACACTGGCTTTAATGGCTCTAATTGCTCTGATATTGGCAACCTTGTATGAAAATTAGAAATAAATGTTAGTCAAGTAAGCATCCATAAATGCAAATGATTAAAAAAGAAAAACAAACCAAAGCAACCAGATCCTGTAGCAAATTGAAACTTAAGCACATGAAACTATTTTAAGATGTTTTAATATTTTAAACATGATAATATTTTATCAAGTGTGCTTCATTTTAAACAGCGATTTTAGATTTCATACTTTATTCATTCCATAAATTATTCAGCTGTTAAAACTTCTAGCTTAAGGTAGTCTGTAATTGAGCCAGTCAAGGACGTGTGCATGACTAAGCCTGCTCTCTGCATCCTTTGCCAGTAATTCCTTACCATTCCCCCTCATTTTAAACTGTCATTTATTTGCTCGGTTTCAAGATGAATTGATATCTACCCCTGTATCGAGGGGCTTCTGACCACCAGAGACCTCACCCTCAGGTTGGCCAAGGTTGAGGCCTCATGGTCAGAGGTCCCTGTGCTCCGGCCCCTTTGGCCTGGTCGGTAATCCATCCTTTAATGTTGCCTGCAGCAGAGGATGTAGTGACTTGAACATGCATCGAAACCTACTTGACTTCTCCTCAGGGAGCTGGTGACCAAGCTAAAAGAGTTTAATTAATTATGGATTGTTTCATTTGAGGTGCGTCATACTAGTTTTTTTTCTTTAATATTACAAGAGGGAGAGATTGAATATTTTAAATATATTCAGAATTTTTTGAGAAAAGACACAGATTGAACACAGAATGTCTGCTATCAGCAGCTCCAGGCGTAAACTCCATTATGAACTGAAGCAACAATATTAGGAGACAATTATTAAATAAATCAGTTCCCAGTGCCAAACACGAACTGTATGCTGCTGTAGCTGCTGCTATCACCTTCCGTCTCTGAGATGTGACTATTCCCACGACATATGCCTCATCTCATTGCAACATTAGCCTTGAAGAGGACCGAAAAAATAGTTTGAATGTAATGTAATTTAGCCTACCATGTCAGTCTCCTTGAAGGCTGCATCCATCATTGTCAACAAAGGCTACATCAGTGCAGGCCCCAAGGTTTCGCCAAAGGATACTTGAATTGTGAATGTCTCACTCAGGTGTCTGAAATCATTGTGGGGAGGAAGAGACGAGTCTAAGTGAAAGTGGCAGGGAACACCATGCCCTGCTTATTTTGAACAAGGAGCATCTTCCTGACTGGGAACAGCAGTGATACACACACAAGTTATAAAATAGCGACAGACAGAAAACTTTAAAGTTTGGATAAACTGTAGGTTTGACAAGAAACTTAGAACATTTAACGTACTGTAGGTGTCAAGGTAAGATTGAATATTCCAACATCATCAGTGAACAGGCTCGTATAAAACAGGTCTGTTTGTGTTTTGTTTACCGTTGACATTTAAGCTGGGTAATGGCTAGGCGTCCTGGTATTCAGTGGGAGGCTATTTTATCATATTTCATTAGCGCGGCTCATTAGGATCAGATGAAGGCCTGGATCAGACATTTCAGAGGAGATTCCTGGCTGCTGAGTGATGTCTGTGACTTTCTCCCCCCACCTCCAACTTCAAGTAAAAAACTCGCTAAAAAATAGAACATCAAAGGGTTTTATCTGCCTTTCATCATGTGGAGGTTGGCAATTTCACAAACCAGTCAATTAGAGCTTGTTAAAGCCGTCACACTGTTGCTGTTCCACATCCACCCATTTAACAGATCATATATGGTGTGCTCTTGTTCATTTGGGTGTGTGACATTATTATGTCCCTATTAATATAGATCAAACATTAAAAGCAGTTTTTTTTGTGTTAACGAATTCAACATTAGCCTTTATTCCTTGGAAATACTTTTTACGGAAGTATGTCAAGATCATTGCCACATTCTGAAGTATAGGTCCAGTAGGTAGGATTTATTGGCATCAGGTGGTGAGGTTGCAGATCGCAACCAGCTTAATACCCATCGCCTGGTCTCGCATAGCCAGAGGTCTGGCTGCACCTATTATCATTCTGATATGTGGGGAAAAATCGATATAGCTTGTTTGTATTCCTTTAAACTAATCACAATAATCCTGAATGCTGGCACTGCACAATAATGTCAGGGGGAACTTATTTTGCATGTGTGGAGGCAAGCCCTGTCAGACATTCAAAAAAAAGAAACAGTTTGCATAGTATGACTTTTGGAATGTTATTAACGTTGTCAAATGACCGTGATTTTGGTTGGGTTTAGGCAAAATAAACTACTTGATTAGGGTTAGACAAAATAAAGTATTTAGTTAGGGTTATGTAAAAAAATATTTGGTTAGGGTTGGGCAAAATAAACTACTTGGTTGGGTTTAGGCAAAATAAACTAGTTGGTTGGGTTTAGGCAAAATAAACTACTTGGTTGGGGTTAGCCAAAAAAAACTACTTAGTTAGGGTTAGGCAAAAAAAACCCTTCTTGGTTAGAGTTTTTGCAAAAAACTTTCTTACTAGTACTTTCTCACGGTTGGGAAAAGTACTTTCGGTTAAAATAACTTGCATTAAAGTGGCGTAAGTACGTCACGTCAGTTACATCATTTAGATATGTTTACGTTACATAAATGATAAACAAATCATTCTTGACTCTTGATCACAAACAGGACGCAAACCCTGGTATCCGGAGGGAAAGTCCTATGAAAGACCCACCCCAGCCACACCCTGAACTGGACTTTCACATTTGTACTACTGCACAAGAGTGGTGCCTCAAGAATGCAGCATGGTGGACTCTGTGGAAGAGGACCCTCTCCCTCTGTATAATTAAAAAGCTCATTCTAAGGTTACAAAAACACGATTCTTACTTTCAGGTGATTATACATTAATGAAAACATAATGAGGAATATTGTTATTATATTCCATTTCTGCCTGTAAATACTACACACTGAAACGTTGACAAAATAAAACTCACATCAAAACTAAATTTAGAATATTTCTCTTCTTCTGCCTTCATTTTCATACCAGGAGAATGAGAGAATCTTGCATCCAGAAAAAAAAACAAAAAACAAACTCAGAACAATAGATGGATAAAATGATCAAGCATTTGATTTGCATGGGATTAGTATTATCAGGGGACATCTGTCTTTTCCAAAAAAAAAAAAAAAAAAACGTGCTGGATTTACAAATTACGGGCATGGAAGCTCCTCCTGGGATGTTTTTTATTAACTTTCCATGATTACTATAAATCATTTGATCACCTCAGGGAATATTAGCCCTCCACGTACACAGACACTTCCTCCTCAAAAATTTAAGCAACTTGTTTTGATGTTTTGCAGAGTGCACTTGACTCATATACTCTGAGGAAAAACAGACGCCACATTCTCAATTATTGATAGCCCAAAACCGAAACCAACTTTAAAAGGATTGCAGTTAACTCGTTTCACAGGTGGAGTAGTAGTTGTTAAAAGAATGCCAATCAGCTTTTGACTCATTCTCCAAAATGGATGGAGAGCATGTTCTCGTCCAACCTTGTATTTTTCTCTGTGGCTGTCCTCTCACGGAGCTAATCTGAGCCGTCCCTTTGAGGAATGTTAATGCGCACTCTGCTGGTTCATCAATTCCAGGGACTTTTTGTCTTATATTGGTTCCACCTTGAACTGGTTCCTTGGCCCACTGCGAGACAGGGGGAGCAGATTAATGCCACTCCTTTGAAATTCTCAGTCACAAAGCAGCCGCACCAGCTCAGCCATGAAAATAAATCTCGAGTTTGCCATCTGTCAGCACACTGACTAATATCTCGGTCCAAAATCTAGCCTTGATTTTTACCCAAATTGAAGGGAGAAAGGAAAAAAGAGAGAGACATCACTGAGAGCTGATATTATCCCTGTGCAACAAGCGATGTTTTGGTTGCTGAGGCCAGTGTTGACATATTTGGTGAGACAGGTTGCTGCCAGATTTCAAAGATTTTTTCCTTTGAATGCTCCTAAAATGCTTATAATAAATCACTAGTGAGGGAGGAGATTCAAGTCACCACATTTTTATATAAAGGCGGGTTAAATTAGCATTTGAGCAAAGTGTGATCGCAAATCTAAGCTCTTTGTTCTACTGTATGTACTGATGTATGAGATTTGTTAGACTTGAATCAAACATGTATTCATATGTAATCAATGAGCTCCAGGCAAGGCTTGTTTTCCTGGAAAGTGTGGTCCTTGGAGACCAAAGGATATTATTAGATTCCACATTCTTGCATTTGGCAATGCTTGTGCACTGATGATGCAAATGAATGTGCTTTGACCAGTGGGTTTCGTGACTAATGCCATTACAGTATAAAGACTACTTTTCAGATGAGAAAAAAAATGGGTGTAAAAAAAAAATCCTTCGTGTCACTGATTCTGCCAGGAGTTGATTTTATAAACATGATGAGATGCAAATGGATGCCTCTTGGCTGCAGTTGAATATTTCTGACAACATCAAAGCAGTGTGTAAGAAAGGTGCTCTTGCCTCCATATGTTTCAGAGGCTTTAAATGTGTGCAGCACTGTGAAGCCGTCTCCTTGTCCTGCTGCTTGTTTTGGTTACTTCGAAGATGCATGATGATATTGTACTGCAGAGGGAGAGACAGTCTGTATTTCACTGCTGTGGGGGCACATTACAGACCGCTTGAAAGCCAGCCCCTGACAGTTTTATGGATCCGCGTGAAGGTTCTCTGCAAACCAAGGCGAACTGAGGTTTGTTTGGCCATAGAAATGAATGGCTGTGATGCCAAGAGTCTTAAATGTGCACATTGTTTGTCTGCAGATCCTTGGAGAGATCTGTGTGGCTTTTACACTAGAATCTAACAATCTACAAATACCCACAGTGTGAGAATATGTGTATCTATATGCAGTATCTCTTCGTAGTTTCTATGCTTGCAGTTTTTTTCACAACCCAAATGGCAAAATAAATGTTAAGTTTCTCTTAAAACTTGATGTTAATTTATGTTTGTTTACTATGTCTGTTTCGGTTGAGTTTTCTATTTCTCTCCTGTCACAACTCTGTGCTTACACTCAAAAAATCACTTGGTTAGGAGAAAATCAGGCTTTGGCTTAAAATACCTGGTTTGGTCACCACAAAAGCACCTGGAGATGGTCCCTGAAAAATAGCCAATAAAATGGCTGGAGATGGTCTTTCTTCCAGTGAAAACACACCCGGTTTCAGTCTCGGTAAAATAGCTGGGAGATGTTCCAACTTCCCATGAAAAAATGGCTGGTATGGTCGCCATTGAAACAACTGCACTTGGTCCAACTTCCCTTGAAAAACACCTGGTTTTGGTCAGCACAAAAATGCCTGGAGATGGTTTGATTTACCATGCAAAACACCCAGTTTTGGTCACCAGAAAACATGCCTGGAGATGGTCAAACTTCCTGTGGACAACACCCGGTTTTGGCCAGCACAAGAGCTTGGAGATGGTCCGACTTCCCTTGAAAAAATGGCCAGTTTTGGTCCCAATAAGATGGCTGGAGATGGTCCGACTTCCCGGCTGGTTTTGGCCGCCAGTTGCTTGAAATGTGTCCACGGACTTGAACTGGGGTTGCCTGTTTAGCAGCCTACCTCCACCTGCTGATATGAAAGTCAGCTAATAAGCATATAATGTGGACGTGATATGCCACATCTGGTACAAATGTCAACCTTGGACATATCTGTGGTCTGCAGACACATTAGCTGCTGTCATTATATCCTGGTGACTGGGCTGGAACTTACAGTCTGTATCTTTATGAAGTGTCTCCTTGTAGTTTGTGTGCTTGCCGTTTCAACATTAATATTAAAATCTACACTGGTATATTAATGTTTCATTTGTGATAATGACTTTGCGACATGTGTGAGAGTGTGCATCTTGTCTGTGAACATGCACAGGCATTTGTACTGTAATGTGTTTTGAGTGTGTCCTCATTCACACACAGATGGGGTGATTTGGAGTATTATGTTGCATGTGATGTGGCCATTCACGCAAGCAAACACGCATATATTCCCCCTTCAAGTAGCAATGCCCTTAATTATTTAAGATGGGCCATGAATTAGCAAACAAAGGCAAGGCTTTATAAAGGTACCAGCACTGTAGGGCTGTATGCTTGTTGAGCGGAGTAAATAACTGCATACCACTGCTTATTAAGGCCCTAAGTACTTATAACCTGGCTGGGATCATTTTCAGTGAGTTCCTGTCTGTTTTAGTGGAGTAAAAGGTGATCAAAGGCATCGCAAAAGCTTCAAATGTTGCACTGTTGAAAGGAAAATCTTTCCCTCTTGTTTACTTTAGAGAAATCACTGCAGCATTGATTTATTCGTGAGATGCTACAAGATTGTGGCAGAAATGTCTTCCGTCAGAAAAGATTTAGATCCAGGAGAAAGTTTGAGCTAAATATACAGTATGTCTGCATCAGACACTCTTCAAAGTAATCCCGCCTACACAACACGTCTTGCTCATTATATTTCAGAATTTGTAACAGTGTGTGTAAAAAGTTTGTGGTGCTTTTGGTACTAAACTGCATATATAAAGCAAAAGAGTTCCTCTATTTAAAGTGCCCTACCAAAAAACATGTTGCAAACCTAATGGCAGCTCATGAAGTAGAAACAGGCTCATAAATACCCAACAAGATGTCAGCGCGGACTTAAGCCATGGCACTTCAGCTTTTGTAGATTTACAAGACATTAGCAGGCACACTATGACGGTTTTAGGCATTAAATGAGTGATTAAAGAGAGTTTAGTAATCCAAATTTCACACGCATACGAGTATTTCTGAAGTGATGTCTCAAAGTAGCCTGAGGGACCAGATGGTGAATACCATTTTAGTTGGTGGAGAGGGAGAAAATGAGCTTGCAGCGGTCCCAGTTTACTTTAATTTAATTTTGCATGTCGCGTGAATTGCCTTTAGTTCCGTAGTTGAGTTTGTTAATGGAAATAGAGTACATTTTGGCCGGTGTTTGCTTCACATCAAGTGGATGAAATTACAATAAAGTGCCATGGCAGTTGTTTTTGAGGGTAAAGCTGTTGCAATTATATATAATTATAGGAGAGAGATCAGACTGTGAAATCCCTATCGGTATAATAGAATGGGAAAATAATTCACTTAAATAAATGTTTGTAAATAAGAAAAAAGGCTTATCAGCGTGTTTGCACCTTTAAATAGCTTCACCACATTGCTGATGCGATCTATCTGTTGTGCGTTAATAAGTAAATTAAAATATTCTCAAACTAGTAATTATTTTTGGCAGAAATGTCAGAGATGTTGACCCGATGTTTTGATACAGGTGGGAATACTTTGGTGTTTAAGAACTGAACATATGAATGTGATTAAGTACAAGGGAACGGGCGGGGTGGCAAAAGACAAGGTAGCAATCAACAGCTGAGAGGCAATAAACCAAATGCACAATGTGTGAAATATTGCATCTGATTTCTGCCACAGGTACACAGAAAGCCTACTTTTTAGCACCTGAGAAATCAACTCTATGGCTGTCTGAATTGACGTTAACAGATGGCAGCATTACTTCTACTTTATTTATCTATTTACCAGCAAAGACAAAAGAAAGTCACGCTGGCAGTTAAATGAAACCACTCTGAATTTTAAATAAAGGGGCATGTGGACGGCTGCTATCAATTGTATGTGTGCGCTTCAAGCAATTGTGAAATGTGCTTAATCAGACAAAACAACCATATTAATCTTTTCTGCCACGCAGGATGAGTTTTTGCACCATTTTCCACCTGCACCTGTGATCGCTTGCTGAGTCGCAGCCTCTCCTCAGGATACCATTCATCTTCCGCCGGTGTGAAGGTTAAGGACCTGCTCACCTGACCACCACGTATCACTGATTGCGGTGTAAAACGCTGTGACCGTGTGAGAATGCATGTCACACTTTGGCTGCACGTCGCCGCTTTGGTTGGCGTGGTGTGAAAACATTTACAGTTTAAGGGCCTGCTGGGAGCCTCGCTTTACAGGGGCGGCTTCATTTCCTTCTTATTTTGAATGGAACAGGAGGACTGTTGTGAGTTTCTACGGAGAGACACTCAGACAGCGAGCAAATGCAATTTGTTTTGTCGGATCTGGTATTTATGGATGACTGTCCACATTGTGTTTTTACAAGTGACCAGAATGGGTTTTTGAGCTCCAACAGTATATTTTTGCTGTCAGTTTCACAATGTGGATGCTAATGTGCAAATACATTTTGTGCTCGACTCCATGGTCTGCCAGGAAATAAGCGGTAACAAGAGTGTACTGTTGCTGCTGTTAATTCTGCTTTCATTATTTAGTTTTTTTTTAGCTGCAGTGAGAAAAAGGCAAATCACATCACTTGTCACTCTGGCTCTTCTTCATGTGTTTTGATCTCGATGAAAAGTGAAGTCAAATATAGACTCAGTTTCCAGTTCATTACGTACCCCTGGGTAAAACTCATGCAATAGGGACAGCAGTCGCGTCAAGCCGCACACAGCAGATAGAGCGAGCCAGGAAGTCAGACAAGAGAACAGCATAGTGCTTCCGCTCACTTTTCAAAATAAAACACCCCGTGCAGACTCGGGATCTACAGCACGACAAATACATAAATACAAAATACAAATACAAATAGAGATACTGTATACTTACCATAAAGTATTGCCATGTTTTGTCACCTCAATTATATCAAGAATAAGAAAAAAAGGATTGCTTGATTGCGTCTGCGTTAGAGGTGCAGCAGCTTCGGGCTAATGGCCTGACCCAAGCTAAAAATATACATATAATAGCCCAAAGATCACATCTGAGTCGCCTGTTTGAACTAATGAAGAGTGTCAGTCATTCCTGAGAGCTTAAATGGTTTGTTATGAATATGGTGTCAAGTACCAGGAATTATATTAGAGAAAAAATACCAACTTTCACCAAAAGTGCGCCATGCTTCAAATGGGTTTTCTATAGTCGCTTAGCAACAACAAGAGCCATAACCATCACTTCCCACATACAACCTAATAGCACTCCGGTTAAAAAGTGGCACCCTGTGGACACAGCCGTTCCAGGAGTGGCTGTTATAGGTCAAGGCCACATTTAGCCATGCAATTAATATGAATTCTATAAATTGTGTGAAAGTGAAAGGGTGAAGGAAAGGAGAGAAGGAAGGTAGGTAGAAAGATAGATAGATAGATAGATAGATAGATAGATAGATAGATAGATAGATAGATAGATAGAATCATATTCAGTTTGCTCTCAATTATCCTCCTCATAATCATGCTTTTCATTCAGGGCCGCATTACCATGGCACACACACCCTACAGGCTGTCTGATTTCTCAAAGGGCCTTTGCATATTGAATCAAATCAAGTGAAACAGAGCCAGCACAACCTAATGGGAAATGTTGCTCCTCCCGACAGGCAGAAAGGCGCTGTCATCATTTTAGCATATCACAGAGTCTTCTGTATGACCGCAAATTTTCATTCAATCATTCAACTAAATATGTGGACAAACGTTGTTGCTGATTTGAATATAAAAGCAGATGAAATCGATTATGAAATGGTGCTCACAGCGGGCGTTTTATGAGAGAGGGGCTTTGAGTTCTCGCCGTCCTTCTGGTTCTTCGTGTTCCAGATATTGTTGCTTTCCTGTTATGCAATTAATAGCGAGGAGAAGTGAATGTGAAGGCCTCACTGGGATAAACACAAGCGTTGCTCTACTTTTCTCTAAGAATTGTTATCTAACTATAGGTCATTCATATAACAAGCCATCTTAGTTGCCAAGCATTGGTAGAACACCTTACCCTGGGATACTTAAAGGCATCATGCATTTGTGTGCGTCCCCATAGTGATTTCCTACATGTCACAGAATGGCCTGCGATTTAGGATTGACACCATGCATTCAGCAGTGTGTTATATCTGTGCTTTAAGTTGAAAAAAAAAAAAAAAACAGGTGCCGGTGCTCCCCTTCACATGTTGGGCGAACAGGGGGGAAGGAAGCATACAGCACTTTGTTGCACTTTGCTTCTGCCCCCCGCGTGATCCAGGCGTCGTGTGGAGAGGGCAATAAAGAAAATCTGCTTGTGAGAAGTGCTGATACATAAAAAAAAGTCACGGTACGTCAGTGAGTTTGTCATGCTTCCAGTTTTCGTAATGGAGCATGTGTGGATCTCTGTGATCCTGTAGCATGAGATGTGGGCGTGAAGACATCCAGCGAAGCCCAATTATAAAGACTGAATATAAAATGTGAGATATGAAACAAGTAGTTGCCTTTTATTGTGATATTTTCCCACTTGCAGCAATGAAACGCAGTCAATACTAATAGTGTTTTTCCTGCCAGGAAGGCAGACAGCGTCCGTGACCATAACAGCTCAGCGGAATCAAATTAATCAAGCACTTAATCAAGTAAGTAAATTGTTTGTGGGTATAGTAATAATATTACATTTAATAGAGAAAAGTGCTGATGATTGTGTAGCACCCAGCACAGCTCACATCAATATGAATGGAGATATTTGAGGTGGCTTTGAGTCTCTAAATACATTGTTACATCAACCCGTGATAAAATCACTACTTAAAGATTTATAATTTAAGTCTAAATGAATTATTTCCTGAGATGTATAATGTTTTGCTTGTGCTACAAAGTGCCAGTCCAGCTAATGGTCACATCAAGTACAAGACTCTCATGCACGGGCAGACATTATGTCACCAGTTGGTATAGTAACAGCATAGACATGTAATCGCTAAACGATGACATGCTCATACTTTTTTTTTCTTGTCCAATTGCTATGGGTGCCAAAGCAGGCTAATAACATGTTAATAGGTGTCACCGCTGCTCAGTCTGACTGCCTTTCATGGCGGCATTTCCCAGTCAGGATGCAGAATGCATTTGTCATGCGAGGTGGATATCAATGCTGAAGAAGGCTGACATCTGGTATGCTGTTGAGGGGGACTGGAATAATGTCCTGTAAGCAGGCTGCAGTATTTTTTCTTTTTTTTTTTCTTTTGCTGGCTCGCCTCCACTTTGTTTACTCCTTGAGGTCCAACAGGCAACATCAAATGTGTGTATGTGTGGGGGAGTCAAAAGTCCATACTGTGTCCAGACCTGGTTTCAATGTAGTCTAAAAAGATTGGACTCCATGTGACCCTTCTTTTCTTTTAGCTACTAATGTGTGGTAAAAATCAGAAGCCTGTCTGAGCACAGCGTACTGAGTTATCTATCTGAAGTGGCTTCTGTCTCTTTCTGAATTCCAATTCATGAGAGGCTATTAAGAAGTTTTCTCTCCCTGTGTGTCCTCTCTTTCACTCTCTGGCTCTAGTTTATCTCCCCCCTCACCACTGCTCCCCGCTGTGTTCTTAAACATTGGCATCTGTGTCTCTGCGGCATGGCTGGTGGATCAGCTCGGCCGCCACGGTGGCGGTCACAGCAAAGCTGCGTGCTCCATGTCAATAAGACCACAGCTCAGTTTCAAGGCCCCAGGCTGTCAGAGCGCGAGTCTCATCAGACCACAGTGGGACCAGAGAAAACCTCAGCGGCTCATGCAAATGCTCTCCGGTTCGGTTTGCTCTCATCAGTCGTGTGGTTTGTGTGCACAAACAGAGCGATTAGGATGATTCCGAATGCACACTGCACCGGGGTGGTCCCACAAAATTAAATCATCACATGCTGACAAAATGACAGCAAACAGTGGTCACTCAGATGATTTAAGGGGTGGGAGATTGTTGTTTTTAGACAACAGTCAGAGAGACAGAGGGTCTGTTTGCCTTCCAGACCTGTTTATGGTGCAGACACAGCTCAGAAAAAGAGCAAATCGATGCAGAGCTACTCACCGACTCCTATTACCCTAACAGGAGAATGATGATGGGGATCATCTGCTGTGCCACACAACTCCAGCGAGGGTCGCCTGCAGGCCACATCGGTCACTCATTTTCTCATTTTTCACTCAAGATCTCATGGGCTCCAAACTGCTATGGAAACGGAGTCATCCTACCTCTGCAGTACAATGGCCTGTTCTGATTTGCAAACATTAGTCCTTTTTTCCTTTTTTTTGGGGGGGGCACTGTTGGATAATTGTGTATTGTGCTTCAATGGAAGTAGGGAGGCAGCTTGACAACAAACCTGCTGCAAAAATGCATTTCATTTCTTTCTTCTCAGCCATAAATCAGTAAAAACAAACCACAAATACATCATTCACTTCTGAAATAAGTACGTCTACTCTTTCTATTCATTGTTGAAATGGTGTAATATGTGTTTTGGATGGCACCAAGACAAAAAGGTCAGTCTAATGATAGGGGTGCTGAATCACAAAATGCTCAAAGTTGTCATTTTGAAAAGCAATAGCCAAAGATTGGTTCCCCTGCTTGCTTGTCTCTGTTGTGGAGTTCATTTCGCATTGAAAGCGGGGAATAAATGTAACAGGATCATGTAATCAGAATACAAAAAAAGGGGGATTATTAACAGGATTAAAATAATAAAATAAAGGAAAGATATACTAGTCTGTAACCATGCACATGTGCACACATGACAACACCTGGTGAGTCTCACACAACATCACTCTGGTCTTGAATAGTGTGTATTCAAACAAACTTCACACCTGTGTATTAACATCAAATAAAAGTCATCTTATTGATATTTTACTCGTCTTTATCTTTGTATATGTTTGGTATCGAGGTAATCCAAAAGTAACGTAAAACAATCAAGTTTCAATAATCATATAATCATATAATAATAAAATAATCAAGAGCCTGCCACTCTCCCAGCCCTGGTCAAAATATCGACCTATTTTTCTAATTATGTTGTACCATAAAAGTTTTCTGATGTTAGCTGAAAGAATGTGTCAATGAATCCATTTAGAAATTATATAACATTATTCCTTATAACTTATATGTAAGATCTTATCTTAACTAATCTTTAGATCTTGTTGGATGATTTTGCAGATTTCCCAAAATGCAAACAAGTTTAGAAAAAATAAAAAGTGGTGATCAGGTGACGACCTCAGCTTACTCTACTCTTACACCTCCTGTTTGCTTCGCCAAAAAACATGATGGGAACTGTGAAGTCAAATCAGACATAAAAAAAAAAGAACAGAAATAAAAATCATGTTACACTATACATTCTTTGACAGTACCAATAATCTACCATCACCGTGATTGCCATGTTGTTGTCTAAAAACATCATAAAGGCATAGAACACAAATACTGCCTCCCACATACCGAGCTAAGACATTTATGAACCGAGCCGAGCTTATCCTGGAAAAATAACAATACAAGGGCTGCTCATCTAAGACATGTGTGACTGTGCCGTAATTGTGCCTTTTAAATTTGGTGAAAAGCAAGCAACAACATTCTCAAAGGTTTAGTCCGAAGAGCACAAAGTCAAAAATGTTCTCTTCAGAGTTTAGTAAAGCCACTTGATTGGGGTCTCTTTTTACTGTGAGAGCAAAGAGATGTGCAGTGTTGATTTTTCTCCCTTAAAAGCAACGGAAGAAAAAGAAGAAACACAATACGAGAGGAGGCAGTGACGCTAAAGCCATTAGCAAGATTTCAGATGAGAGCTGGGAAACGTGTGTGGAGCAAACCGAGAGGAGACCTCTTGATTTGACGAACTAAACACAGCAGCTTGTGGTTTCTGTGTTGTGGCATGAGATGGCATCTATCGGTAGGAGATGAATTAATAGAACAATCCCACAGAACAACTGCTCTCATTTAGAGCCGTCCTACTGAGTTCATAGCATGTGTCTGTGTGTGTGACACTGCATGTGTCTCTGCAGCACAAACAAAACCCCCTCTCTCTCACACACACACACACATGCACATATGAGCAAACACTAATTTTCAGTGTGCCGGCTCTGTCGTAGGTCCTGGGGCTAAGAAGCTTTCTGATTTACTTTGGTAATCCCAGCTGTAAGTCCCCTTATGACTGTCAGTGCACACTGCTGATGCTAAATAAGAGAACAGAGCGGTAAAAATCTAATTACTTTAAATCTTTATTTCGTTTGGAGGTAATTAGCAATGTAACATTATAACCTTGGGACGATTTGTTTTCATGCCACCAATCTCAAATGAAGTAATATTTACTGTACATCTTAGGGCTTAGCAGTGCCTGCTAACTATAACCAATTACGCCTAATTAGCCATTTTGTGCTCGCAATGTAAATGGCACTGTTATTGCTACGGAGCAATCTGATCACAGTTTGAGTTTTAAAACATGTGTCTGCCTCCAGGTATGTTTTGGTTGTTTTTCTATTCCTAAATCAGAAATAAAAAAATAAACATTTTTTACATTTTAACGGATGCTAAATAACGATCATTAGAAGAAATCCTCTGTTCACAAAGAACATAGATGCTATTGGCTATTTAGAAGAAGTGCATGTACTGCGTTTTATACACCTCTCCCCCGGAAGAAGCATTCTAGGAAATTGCGATTCTAAGATTGGCTCGGGCATAATGCACTTCAGCTATGTGCTGCACAGCGGGGAGGAAAAAATTACTTTCATTAAGTTACACTCAAGTTCCTACATCTGTGATGATAAGCTCTCCGAGGGTGCGGCCGTCTCGGCAGCCACGTGATTGAAGCGTCCCATTGGACACAATATCAGAAAAGAAATGAATTATTCTATAAATTTTCAGCAGATGCATATGTAAAAACAAATCAGATTTGAGGGTAAAAGATAAGACAAAGTGACACACAGGAATTTTTCATGTTGTGCGTCACAAGCAATGAGCACATATGTAGCGTACTGGGATATGAACACAAGCAATACAGGTGCCCCAACAGTCTGCTCATCGCTACGCCGTGGAGCTTAATAATGAGTGTTATTACAAAGACCAGATGTTCAACTCGTAATCCATCCTCTAATTTGATTAGCAAATTGTCAATACAAAGTCAGGCTCTTTAGGGAGGCTACATCGAGTTGAATCAAGCTCTAATTTAGCTGTCTGGTAACCAACGCAGCTTGTAGCGGCTGGGGCACCGGGTCACATACATTTGCCAGCTCGTTTCAAGCAAATTCCGAGCAGATGCCATTCAGCGGTGCGCTTGTCGTCCAAATATTAGGAGAGGTGTCATTACCTCTGCGTTTAGCATGCAAACCCATGCTGGGAGTGAATAGCCGACACCCTGGATGCATTTGACAGTGACTGTCCCATGATCAATTGAAGTGTGTGGCTTTCACTGAGAGGAAGAAATGCCACAATTAAAGCCGGAGCGCCTTGAGATGCCGGTTCCACAGTTAATTCTCAACCAATTAAGTCAAATTGACTTTGCTCCGGTTTGATTGTCAGTTACACAGCTTGCATTGGATCTTCATCAACAGTAATTGCACTTCAAAGAGGGCAAGAGAGTGAGGGATCCGCCGTGACAGCTCAGGACATGGGTAGTAGGCATGTATCCAAAATGCAGGATTGGGGAGCAAGATGAAAAAAAAAAAAAAAGAATACTAGAGCCAGCATGGATGCGAGACGAGGCTAAAAATCTGGTTTCACACTCACTCGCGTTCATCATCAGGGAGAGAAAGAGGCATATCTGACAGGCTCTAAGTGGTTAAAGCAATCTTAACAAGCCAGCCTTCGGAAAAATTACGACATGTTAAAACACTTGGCTACCATTTGGACATAGTGAATTAGAAGCATCTAAATTACATTCTCGGGCTCTGCGAAATAGAAGATGGATGGCTGTATTCTAAAGCTTTATGACTCACTTCTGCAGTTTGAAGGAATGACAACAGGGTCCTTTCTGTGTCAAGAAAATGCACTTTTTCCCCATCCAAGTTTGTTGTTCCCCACAGAAGCTCCACATAAACCACGTCTGACTGCAGAAGGCTGAGTGGAATTGATAGAGCCAAGGGTATTTATCCGTCAAGATTCATGACCTGCCATCTGCAGATCACGTTTCAGGGTGAAGGTGTTGTCAGTTGGGCCAGACTGGGCTCCCTTAATTTACACTGCATCAACGCACTCTGTTGCAGGGGAGAAATGTAATCCTGATGTGCTGTAAATCCTAAAGGGACCCTAAGTGTGTGGTCCCAGTTCTCCAGGGCCGTGAAGGACGAAAACACTCAAAACTTAACTTTTTGTGATTGAAGAAGTAAACAAGATGACCTACTCTATGAAGGACCTACATGTTGAGAGTTTAAATCTTCATCAGCCTTTACTAAGCCAGCGGGAATCGTGTGAATTTGAAGACAATGAAGAGAAAAATGGTCTTTGAGGAAAATTGAAAAAGGTTTGCAAAGTTATTGCCCGTAGTGTGACCCTTATCTTTGCTCGGAAAATTATTTCAGGTGTCTTATCAACATCCTTTTCATTCATTTATCATTTCCTGTGTCGGCTGTGCTCGCACTCGGAGTATATCAGTTAAGAGGGGATTAGTTTACAGCAGGGCTGCGGAAAGTGAGGCCAGTGGGCCAACACTGGCCAGCCAGAAGGTTTGATTTGGTTCACCAGATGTTTCTAGTGAAAGAAAATGGAAATGGGGGGTTGCATGGGGGAAAGACATTTCTGGAGCAAAAGTCGGGAGTGTAACAGCCTGCACACAGACACAGACACAGACACAGAGACCCTGCTCTGCTGAGAATGAGCTTAAAAGTAGGTTAAACTTCACTAGAGTCAATGCAGACAATGCTCATTGCCACAGCCGAAACACACCTTGGTCATCTTTTGAATGTAAGGACGGAAACATGAACAATCTTTCCAAACATTTGGCGAGAAATGCGCAGACTGCCCGGCGCATAGTTCATCTCTCGTTTCCCCATCCACCTGATGGTTAGCAATGCTGCTAACCATCAGCCCGCTGATTGTTTAGCTATAAAAACAGGTGTGTTCATCAATTCAGTCAGAAATGGTTGATCAGAAATTCACAGTTCCAGTGTCAGAGCGCTCAGAGCATCCTGGTATGGAGGATCATTCTGGAAATAATCAAAATCAAAAGGCCAAATAGAAAATTTAAAAAGATCAGCGGAAATTAAAAAAATATTATTATTTCACCACACCTAGGAGTGTGGTAAAATAATAATCTTTTTTAATTTCCTTAATATTTCTGATTACATAATAATCAGGCTATAATTGAACTTTGAAGGAAATTGAAAATTGAAAAAGCTCATTTCAAATGTAAAAAATATCATTTGAAAAAGTAAAGTGAGCAAATTAAAAACGTGAAGTTTAAAATGCAAAAGCTTAAATGGAAAATGCTCAGATTGAAAGTTTAAATGATAAAGTTGAATTGAGAAAATAAGGGGAACATTTGAAACTCAAAAGGAGGAATAGTAAGGCTTAAATAGGAACGCTTAACAGATTAAATAGGGGAAAAAATGGTTTTGTATTTTGATTGTTTTTTCTCATGAATGAAAATCAAAGGGAAAATAATCAGTAGATCTCGCCAATCTTTGTAATTTTAAGTGTGTTAAGTGTTTTTCTTTTATAGGCTCTAGCTGTCATGGGAATGCCTGGTAAAATTAAATAAGAAAAAAACAGTCAAGCATGTCACTCTTTAATTCAAGAGAAACATCATCCATCCCTACGTTACTGTGCAAAGCATGAAACGCACTTGGCTGTCATTTAAAAAAACAAACACCTGTGAATGTAAAAACATCCCTAAGGATTATCTTCTTCTTCGCATCCTCGTCCATGAAGAATGGTTCCCCCAACAAAATGTGCCCATATCCACCACTGATTATAATATGATTTATAATCTGAGCATGGCAGGAAGAGCGACTCTTTGCTCAGGAAGTTACTCGATTAAGGGAACATGGTCTCCTCGTACTATTTCCATCTTAACAATACAATACAATAGGTGCTTGCTTTTGTTTTAGCTCTCCAATGGAAAAAGTTTGGCCATCCCTGGTTGACAGGGTACCTATTCAGTTATTATTGATGATGTGCAGCAGTTCACATGGGGATAATTTATTTTGCAGAGAATCGGTAATAACGCCATCATGATGGATTATAAAAATGGATAGAAAAAAAAAAAAATTCTCCTATTTACGTAGCTGTCAGGACTAAACAGACAGTTGTTCAAGTTAATGTGGGAAATGACTTTGTTGAGCCTGACAGCTCAGATCACTAATGAGGATTGTGCTTTGTTCTGATTGAGGCGCCCTCATTCTGATTCAAACAATCACAGATCAAATGGATGATGTTGTTTGTGTTTGTCACTTCCCCTGATGAGGGGGCAGGAAAACAACTGGATCTGTTTGTGTTCGAGTCGTTTAACAACCAATTAGTCATAAAGCTTAAGCTTTAAGCACCATTCAAATGGACAAAATGAAAGCTCATAGTCGTTCCCCGCCAGGCTACATAAAAAGAGCTGTCTAACTTCTAAGGCTCTTATTTTATGCCAAATAACATTAGCATCATGTATGAAAAGGCTCAAGTCCTCTTAGGTGGGTAAAGTGGTCATTATCAATGGTGTATATGTAGCATGGCTGTCAGTTCAGTGGAACAGGTTGTTTTTCTGCACGCAAGATCATCATCAGGGAGGCTCTGATTTAAGTTCTATTTCAGAGTCAACGTGACATGACTTACACTCCCTCGTCATCTCTGTGTGAGGATTACGTGCTATGGCTGTCATACCAAATTGCAACTTTGGAGAGAGAAAAGAAGCATGAGCAACGCTTAGGTTATGGAGGGATATAAATCTGTATTCCTTTCTCTTCTCGCGGCGGCAGCCTTTGTGTAAGTCAAGAAAATGTTGCTGAAACAGCTGGATCTATCAACCAAGGCTGGCTGTCACGACCTGAAACTGAGCGGAGACAATCCGACAGTAATCAGAGGATCATAAAAGCATGCGAAAGAATTAAGTTGGGTGATTTGCCTCATTTTTATGATATCTCTTGTTTCAAGAAAATGGCAGAAAAAAGTGGCAGTTGCATTGCAAGAAAATTCACTTTTTAAAGCTTGGCTACAAGATTAAGATTTTTTTTTTTTGTTTATTTCCCAGCAAATGACATTTTTTTTCCCCCGCAGCCTCAACGGAACACAATGCACCATGTCGTTTGTCCTCCTATCATCCCTTTCCCTCTTCTTTAACAGCACTTGACAGTTGTTTATCCGTGCCTTTGTAAAGAAGCAGCGGCGGCGAGAGAGCCTGAGTAATACCTTAGCAGGACTCGGTGATGTAAGGCATGCAACACCAGCCACAAAGAGCATTCCAGAGCTGCTGTATAAATGGAGGTGACAATGGTGGTGATGATTGTTATTATTATTACTCGCAGTTTTCACCACACAAATGTTTTGAAGTGTTCGAGAGAAGCAGCGTGGCACGCTTCATCCTCTTTGAGTGAATTTTCAAAGCCGCTCCATAATTGCAAGGCCAAGCGCAGGGCCGGTTCAGGAGTAACCTTGGTGTAATGTGCTGTAATTTTTACAGCCCCCTCTCTATGACATCTTAGCGCAAAGTTCCTGCTTTCATTAAAATGGCTGCCATTTTCATCACGGCAGATGCCCCTGCACTCAGCATATGTGCAAGGTCATAAATCCAGATTACCTACTTCTTGTGTCGCTTCTTGAGCCATCTGCTGTGATTTAAGCAGTGGGTAACATTGTTTTTGACACCGGCTCCTCCCCGAGCAAAGAGAAGGATGGCAACAGCTCAGGAATTACTTGGCCACAACTTCAGTCAATTACAAAGGAGCAGAATGCTATCAGTGACTTAATATATTACCTGGATCCTCCGTTTTATTTATTAGTTTGTGTTTGTGTTGTACATTACAATCACAAACATTAATATTGCTCCAAGGTCATTTTTAATGATTATATTATACAGCAGATTTCCTGTAGTGAAGTAAAAGAAGCTGCACTGGTTTAAATAGCCATGATGACTCTGCTGTGAGTTGAGCAGGTGACATTTTAAGTGTTGCATTCACTGTTACACACTAACAATAAATTGTATTATACTGTACATAGTTAAAACACAGCAGTGTAGACAATCATTAGGGTTTAAGTGGGGTATTTTCACTAAGATGCATGTGCTCCATGTTAAATATTTCATTCATTTAATAATTTGATTAAGGATTAATTTTGAGAAAATGAAAAATCAGGGATTTGAAACAGGGTTTTGTTTGAAAAATGACAAAAAAAATGTCATTATCATTCAAATGGCCCAGTTATATACAGTTACTGGAGTGCCTGTATTAAAATGTACCCCTTTGGCTGAATGCTCTGTGTGATGATGAGCCAGTGAAATCACAAAGAAAAACAATGGCTCCGTTTCAATCTGCACTGCAATGCTGGCTCGACACAAAATGGTATCTAATCTTCTGTCTCTCTCCTGTCTGGACGGACAACTGTAGCTCTATGTTAGGGGAAACTTCATTTCCAGTCGGTAACTCACTAGAGGGTGAGTGACAAACCTGTCACGTTGTAAAAGAGAATCAAAAAAGTTTTAAATGTCAGCTTGAACTTCAAAACACTAAACCTCTGCAAAATAAAAAAAAAATCTAATTTATTGAGTCCATCTCTCACCGGATGGAGCAGATGCTCACTGCAGTCCAAGAGTTATGGCAGAGTTTGTATTTCACTCTTAAGTTTTGATATGCCTCTGGGTCACACTGCCACAAGAATTTCATTTAGTCTGATACACTGGATGACAGACTCCTCCCAGACTGACTTACGTTTATTAGATTCAAATCAAATCCTTGCACTGTAGACTCACAAATTAACAAACTCACATTCTAATTTAGCGTGCTACAGGGAAACAAAGTAACAGCAGGTTGCCACCACAGAAACTAACTGCAGCATCAGTGTCAACACATCCTAACACCTCAACGAGTGAACTGATTGATTATCAGCATCACCCACAACAACCCGACTGTTGACTGCAGTGTTACAGTCACACACGCTGGACCTTTGTAGTAAGCTTGCAGTTAGGTTAGGTAAGGCGTGAGAAACCTGTTTGGTTAGGTTTAGGAAAACATCCTGGTTTGTGTTAAAATCATAATGTTACTCTGGAACTTCCGTTACAAACCTATCTACGGAATCTAAGTAGCATAATGCTACGTGACGATACCTGGGTAAAAGTCCTGTGGTCTGCTCAGCTGCCATAAATACTAATTACTACTAACATATACTAATTACTTGCCACTAGAGATTCAAACATGGATATAACATATCTGGGTAGACCGTTGGAGGTGGAGCTCATTCATTCCTATTGAAGCTGCTCAGTGACGCATGAAGCCAAAAAGTTCGACTTCCCGGTCTTAAAATTAACTAAAAAACTTTAGACCGAGCCGGCTAACTTCCGGTTTAGCGCCCAGCTAACTTGAATGGGAATGAAATGATTCATCATGCAGCTCTTCTTCCAAAATGTTATCGGACCGAATGACTCAAACTCTGATAGCTTGATCTCTGATAGATACATTAAAAAACCAAGCATATCCACTGTTTCCCAGCTGCTTCTTTCACAATGTAAGCTTATGGGAAAACATATTTTTGGAACCCAGTGCAGTTACGTTATAATTGCACGATTCGACCACTACCGACGTTGGCTTTAAAGCCTGGCACTCTTGCTCGGTGCTTGGGTCAAAACCTAATAAGAATTATAATATATGAGTCGTAATAAGCTGCTTGCACAGTCGACCTATGTGATTGGTTTTCAGTTGAGGACGGGTCGATCCGTTTAGCTGTAGATGTGGTAATATAACCTTAGCAAAGATATTTCTGCTTCTTTATTGTGATGAGCCTTGGTGACAAAATCTTCATTCAAAAATGATTATCACCTTACCTTCACCTCAAGTGGATATTACGTGAACAAACAGAAATACACTTCCGTCTCTTGCTTTAAAAATACCAGCTGTTACTTGTAGAAGAGTGTATAAATAAAATCATGTTTCTTTGGCTCTCTGCCCACCTGTATCCTTGGATTAATATAATTATTTGGTCAAATTATTTGGAAAAATTAAACCCAAATGTCCACAAAAATAGATGGACTACTATTTATTAATTTATTTCATGACTTCAAAAACAAGTTTAAGTTAAAATATGACAGGTGCACTTTGTAGTTTTGAGGAAGAAGTTTTAATCAGAAGAGACTGATGTTTTACACTTAAAAAAAAAACTAAATAAACAAACTCTCTTTGTTTTCATGACTGAACAAACAAACTGACCTTAAAGGACAACACAATTTCATACTGTTTTACTTTGTTTATATGTGGCGGACCCTGCCACCTTTCTAGCTTTAAACAGTGTTCTGGGACCTTATTTTCCTCTGAGAACAGCTTGTTTATTCACTTATGGAAATGATAAATATTTCTGTGTTTGTATCATTATCTCATTAATATTGTAATATTAAAATTCTGAGTTTGAATTTCTTCTCCAAAACTACATACTGGCCCTTTAAGCACCAAAATATTTGTAACTATTTCATTTTGGCTTCTACACCCCATATTTTAGTTTTCTTGGGACAGATAAAATGTGTGTAAGAGGACAAAAAACCTATCAAAGAAGGTCTTATATTTTGAGGATTTTATAAACCCACACATACACACAGACACACAGAATTTCAGTTGTGACACTTGTTTCCTCAGTGTAAGAGGCTATTACAGTCCTTGCCTGTAGATGTTGCACTTTGACACGTCTACATCTGTAATTCCAATCCGCTGTTGCTGCTGTGATAGCAGCACCAGGTTTGGCCATGAACTGCAGGTCCAGGCTTGGTATTTTCAAATTGCTGGCACTGCAGCTCTCTTTGGCCTCGTTTCAGGTGCTTCACATCATGACACTGTGTGTCCTTGTTACGTAACATTCTTGCTTAGTGCAGCTTTAATTTTGGAGTTTAATATAAAATCAGACATTGCGGCCGGTGAAGTCAGCGGCATTTGTTATGCCAGGAGGTCTTCTGTATCTGCCAGGGAACATTGAGGATATGGCACTTCTACAGTGTAGCAGACCGGGAGAGCTACTGACACCTTAGTAACCCTGGGCCCTGTGATGGAGCATCTCCCCTTGCCAGGTGGACATGCTCATTGTCCGGCTGCCTTATCTCTTCAGGGCCATTCCTCCTGAAGATCACTGGGACTGACAGAGCAGAAGCATAGGCATTCCTACAAAAATTTCTGGAGCAGGCAAAGCCTGGGGGAGTGTGTTGGCGATGCGAGCGGGAAAAATCCAAGGCATCTGGACTAAAGGCTGTCTGGAGTATCCTAAACAGTCTCTCTGAGATTCAAAATCTAGCTTGTTAATTACCATCGCTGGGATACATTGAGGATGTCTCCCTGATACGGATGGTGAATGGACACTCTCTCTTGCTCTTACTGCCAGTGGTAGTGGAACAATTTAAAGCACCCTTGGGACTGGATCGATGAGGCGGCCCGTTTGTGTCCTAATGCATTATATTTGACAAGTGATTCCATATCTCAGGATGGATTGTTATTGTGTGAGCAACGCAGGGCTGCAGTTTGATGTGATGGAAAAGTTGTTCCATTACAGAAGAGAGAAAGTGTCTTGAATAAGTTCTGACACTGTGGCACCCGAGACAATGCATTTCAATATGCAATTTGGTATGTTGATGATGATCCCTCAATGTTAGCGCAAGACAACCATCCAAAAGATAAATGAACACGTCGCTCAGAATAACTACCTTCGAAGCCTCGTCTTAATGTTTTAGAAAATATACATGCTTCAGGTAGAGCAAGCGGAGGACTACACTGACAGTTGACCCAAGACAGGAGCTACCCTTGTGCACATATATGCTTTTAGGTGAATAATGCCAATTTTGCTATTTGACATTTAACTCTAAAAGTAACACCTGTTGGGAAAACAACCCAACACTCATGATATCTGTGTCTCCTTTCTGGCAGCATTACTAACATATTTGAAATACATTTTCCATGTGTGTCAGGTGCTAGGGTTGGGGTTACATTGATGCAATCTGTTCAGATATTTAACATCTCACAAATAGAAAATTCTTTTTGCAGCTAAAACACACAAGTCACCAATGGAAAATAGACTGTTTAGACTTCATTAAACTGTTTTAAAAACGTTTCCAGTGATAACGCAGGAGGTAGGGAAGCTTGAAATTGCAGAACATCAAGAAAAATGACATTTTGTAAAATAATTACATCTGCGGCTCGACAGTTTAACTCTTTAATGTCCATGTCTGAAAGGTTGTCTATTTTCTAATCTGTTGACTGCAAATGTGGTTGCAAAACTTATGATGCCTGTTAAAGTAGTAGTATGAGGTTATGATAGTAGTGTTTGTTAACTGTTTTTTTAAATGCTATAAAATCTGATGCTTCTTTTAACATTCAGTAAAAAGTGCATTTCAAGCTTGATATAAATCTTAAAGTTGTTGGAGCAGTGGGCATTATCTTTGTTTGCATTTCATGTGAGAAAATGTGTAAATTAAGGGACTGATGCTTAAGAGTTGCTTGTTTTGTTGCTATTTACATCTGTTTGCAGGAATATGTTGATTTTTCTTTGTTTTGTTATTCAAAGGTTTTCATGACTAATGACACCTTATGGCTACAACTAATTGCTAACAATTAACAACGGGTGGCAAATAACTGATGTAAATCAAATGGAACTTTCTAACTGAACTGCCAAAATAAAAGAAAGGGGAAAACAGGAAAACAACTGTTTGGTCTTTGAGCGGAATCCAGTTTATAAATTTGGGTGGATGCATAAATCTCTTTTAGGTGAGGAAGCTGCACAGCTACACACTTGACGAGACACAATGACTTGAAAAATACATGTATTTTGTCCTTGAGTTGATTGTTTCTTTACTTGTAAAACCAAATCCCTCATTTTCCTCCTTTAAAATACGTAAATATTTTTCCTAACTCATCTTGAACTTGGGGGTGACTTTATACATTTATCCAATCAAAAGTGATCTGGAAAGACCAACTAACCTATAAACATTGTTCACATTGTCTAGGGACAAAGTAATCCCTGCACTACTACACCTTTATAGTGGCAGACATCATTGTGGAATACAATCATATTCATAAAACATATTATTTAACAATTAAATCACTTAATAGAGTGTATAAAATTAAACATAGTCACAGTTTTATGTGTGTTGTGTTGATGGAGAAACCCCCATTGTCTTGACAGTGAGTGACATTGAGCTATATATGTTTATTTTTTGTGATGTATGTATGTTTATGTATGACCTAAATAATTGATTGAAGTAATAGCACAGCCAAGTGGTCAGAGAGACCGTCCTGTAACCAGCAGGTGTTCAACAAAACCTTAAGCCCGTACATGCACACTGAAATATGCAGAAGAAATATGCCATGTGTCAGAAATGTTAAAATATTACGAGTACGGTGGTCCATACCAAAAAGGAGTGTTATAAATAATTCATGAAAAGGCAACGTCCTCATGTGTTTATATCCCTAAATTGATAACGAGGGATTATCCAGGTATTAACATAAAGCCCTGGTAAAAGTGCATGGTCTTCCACGTGCTGCACGCTGCTTTTCACACAACAAGCTCCCACTGCCGCTGCTGCCCATGTGGGATTTTTTTACCCTCACTGCTACTGGCACTAACAGTGAACTCGGAAGTCGACACTCCCCGCTTCTGTGCCTGGAATGAGAATTTTATTGCACATTATACGGCTTAATGAGGTAAGAGATTAAGATGTTGCCCTCACATTGCAAAGGCTGTATTAGCACATTGGATTGAAAATGAGTGTGCTCAGCGGCTACCTCTCGTACCATTGTTTGGGGTGAGAGTGATGGAGTGGTTGGTGATTACTCCGCAAATCTCTAATTTGGATGTAATTTCTTGCTGTGGAATTTGGAGTTAGTAGATTTCTTTTGGCCTCGTAGGTCGGTCCAGACAGTTTTCATTTGATTTAAGTCAGAGGTTACTGCATGATGTAATTATACTTTGATGATGTGCTGATACTCTAAAGAATCTGTACATAGCCGTCCCATAGTGCTGGAAGAGTTTGGCTCCTAAAGAGACAAATCTCAGATAAGGTTTTTATTCATTTATAAAACTTATGCCAATATTCATTTTATTGTTGAACATTGGCGGAGTCCACCATTCCTTACCACATTCAAACTGACCTCCTACGCATATCTGAAACATGAGCTATAATAGTTGCACTGTAAATGGACACACAACTACTCTTCTGTTACATTTCTGACAAAGCTGGAGTAGTTTTGGCTGCAGGATTCAGGTACAGTTGTGGTTACTACAGTAACCACAGGTGTGACAAAATCAACTGGAATCTTAAGTGTTGCGATTTGAAAGGACCTTGAGTGAAACAGCATCAATTGTTATTTGTATTTTAGAATAAGTAGAGAATAAAAGAGATGCCAATCTTATTGAAATTATTATTTTCGTAACACTTACACATAATGGTCCTGTCATCGCTTGTCCTTTATTTTGAAAAGGCACAGTTGTGGAGCTCAGAGGTATCGTGAGCAGAAAAGAACACCTTCCCAGAGCTCTGGCTGCAGACTGAAGAAGAGGATTTATTTCAGCTTCTATATTAACCTGGGAGGTAAAGGCCTCTGCCTCCTCAGGTCAGGATGCTACCCAGTATCTGTGTTGCATCACAGGGCTGCAGGGCTGTTATGGGTGGGTTGTATTGATTGGGCGGGGTGTAAAGGCAACTGGTATGGGAGTTCACAACCGAGATGCTGTAATTCTGTCTTGATCTGGATGCTCTCTGTAGAGAGGCTTTAGTTTTTAAGTGTGGTGTTTTGAAATCTGAATTTCTTAGAGAAGGGGGCGTAGCGGGACTCCTCCTCCTCCTCACCATCGACTGAAATGTGGACTCTTGATCTTTCTGACAATACCAAATGTGACCTTACAGTTTTCTTGGAAAAAGAGCTGCTCTTTTTGTGCACAGAGAGCACCAAGGGCAGCGTTTGGCCTCATAAACTCTCGCATTGATTACATGTTATTAAATGTTTACAGCCCTTGTGAGTAAAGCACTTATGTTCAGATTTATGGATTTCCCAAAGGGTTGAATGGAAATGTAAAGCTTTGCAGCGGAGAATGCACTCTGTACATTTGCAGGATATTTATAAATACCGGTGGACCAACCAACATGGCCAGTTTCAGTGACTTGACTTACAAACAACGCTAGCTTAGGTGGGTGAGAAGCTTATCCCACCGGATTCTCGCTGCCATTCTGTAGCACACCGGCTGGAGGCCTTATTTAGCAGCAGACGCTGACATGCTTGACCTCTGCCAGCGAGACACACAAGCTGGATTACGTGGTTATATGCTCCTGATTCTCTAATCCCAGATCTGTCTCGCGAAGATTAGCACTGTGGAAATCAACCACATGCAAGGCTGAGAAGTGACACGCCTTAACTGCCCCTCCCAACATCCCCACCAATCCCCCCACCCCACTATCTGTTAATATTTTCTTTCTTGAGCTGCACTCCAACTAGCTTTTAGTAAATAGCTTGCGGAGCCAGTGCCTTTAAAATATTCATTGAGCTATTTCCAGCTTCCCCAAACATTGCTCTCATTAGATAATGATTTTTTTCCCCCAAGCGCAAAAGGAGGGAAGTTGTTTGTTGGGTTTCATCAGAGCAGAAACACCACGGACATGTCATTTTTACATCTGTGCTTCAGCGTGGTGTGACAGTTTGATCTATGCACAGGAAGTATGTTTTCCTTTAAAATCTTTAAAGGTGGCTTTAAAGTAAAACCTGTGACTTTCTAAATTTAAAAAAAAGTTGTTTATCGCCATTGGCATTGTTGTGACACTTTTAATATTTATAACTCTACATTTATTAATGTTCATCTGCGTAGTGTCATGCTGAGATCAGACTATCCCATTTTTATTCTCTTTGAGTTTTTTAGTCTTGATATGATCACTGTGTCACAGAGCCACAAAACCTGCAGAGACTTGGCAGAGAGACACAGGGGACTTCACACTGAGCCCCAATAAATCACAGCTTTTCACTGACTTGCATGCTTACAAAGGTGGAATAAAGAGGTGCAAATTACTTACTTTACTGTTCCAACTGAAAGGACGAACAACAAAATGTTTACATACAGTGTGTTATCCCACTTTTATAATTGAGCGTCAACATAACAAACCATTCTTGTGAGTTTGTAAGTATGTATGCACAAAATACATACATACATACATACATACATGTGCAGAGGGTGACATAAACTAGTTTGGTATAATACTCCTGGACCTGAGGGTCAGATGGTCACGGCTTTGTTGAAATTATATAAAACACTATTTTTCTTTTGTTTGACCATGTTTACAGCTGTGCACAACGAGAGCTAGAGCTCTGAGGTCCTGCGGGCTAACATTACGCAACACTTCAAAGAAGTGAAAATAATTCGGACTCACTAGTCTTTTTGTCAGGTTGTTTTGAGGTCTTTTAGATGCTGTTCAGCCCAGTCACCAGGCTAAAGTGTTGGCAGTTAATGTTTTTGCAAACCACTGATGCGTTGACATTTGTATGTGTCATAGGCTACATACCATATTGACATTTCTATAAAATGTGTCATATCATGTTCACATTACATGTTTGTGACTTGACTGTCGTATCAGGAGGTGAAGGGAATGGTGCCAGTGTTACAAATGAGAAGTTCGAAACTGCATTTCAACATTTCTTAGTGTGAAACAACTGGATATTTTTGATGAAGGACCACAGTGTTTCAACATTTGTAAGCGTGACACCACTGTGCAATTTTTAAGGAGACACTGGGACAATTTCCACCCGTGTTTGTGACGACAAAAAAACCAAAACATATGTTTTTGACAGGAAGTTGGGACATCTCCAAGTGTTTTTGAGGCGACAAAGATGGGCATTTTTTTAACGAGACGTCTTAACATCCCAAACCATGTTTGTGGCGACCAAAACAGGTATTTTAATGGCCAACTGAACAGTTTGACAAAAATGCTTAACCTGGATACATACAGTATCTGTTGTTGGACATGTTTAAGTCCTTGAGGAGATGAAAAGTAATGTGGCAAACAGGGGTTGTGATGAAGGTTTGGGCAAACAGAGTGTGTGACTTTGACACTAAAGACCACGGTCCATCATCCATCTCTTTCATTGTTGTTTGGCAACATCATTGCCTTTTAAATATGACCATGATATTATTTACCTAGCCATAGAGGTGGCCGATCAGAAAACACTTTTCTGAAGTGAGATAAGCTCCACTACATGAAAAATGAGATAATATTTTTTAAGGCTAACACATTCTACTTTAGATAAAAACACTGTACTTTTTGTTAACAATCTTAACAACTTATGTTTTCCCAGAGCCCACTGAGTCACATATAAGGTGCTGGCCAAACAACTGTTTCCTCGCTTCTATATGTGACACATGCTCCATGAATTTAGAGTGTATTTGGTGTTGTAGAACATAATGAGTGCTACCTCCTGAGGAACACACTGTGTGGGAGCTGAGAAACTGAAGCAGCACCCGCATACAGATCAAGAAGCTTGACACGTTTGTCAACAGTCTCACTTCACAGTGGGAGAGCATCTCGTTGCTCCAAGATTATGGAGCTTTACTCTCAAAGGAAAAGATAGCGTGTTGTGCCAAAGCAGCCATGACTGGACGAGAGAGGGATTCTTTGTGTGGCTGTACATACAGTACGTTGCAGATTTAAACCATGTCTGATCTGCACGGAAAATGTTGCATGTTGAGTAAAGTAGATTCTTTTTTTAAATCTCTTTTTTAGTTTACTTTGTGCATTATGTCTTGGTGGATCCAGATTTTTTTTTCAAAACAATTGCTGGAGCTGGATTCTGGATAAAGACAATGAGACATTGCCATCTAGTTTATGGATGAATATTTTTTTCACATATCATGTATGACAGCTTCATTCCTAGAGTGTGGCTGTGTTGCTGTGATTGCATGCTGACACAATTTAGTTTCTCATCTGTAGATCTCTCCCTATCATGCAAATAGAAGCCACTGTCGCCCTTACATACAACTGTTGATAATACACAACTCAGCAGACAAGTCTGCAGATTTGTGGTTTTAGAGTGCTAGAGGAATGAACATATAGAAGCTCAAGGTCAGAAAACACTCCTGATTCTGCAGGTGTTGTGGGGCTCTGGGTCTGGTGCCATAACCCCAGGGAAAGAACCAACTCTCACACATCCAGCTTTATAACATCGGTGGGTGGCTGGTGAATGGTGTTGCTTGGAAGATGGTGTGATATATGTATGGAGGAGTGAAGAGTTGTCACTGGTCATCATTATTTATAACATCCAATTTTAAAAAGGTAATCAGCAGAAACACTACCTCGTTATCTTTTTATGGTTTCATAATTAGATAATGAATGTGTGCTTACCATTAACTTTATAAAAATATGGACAGAGCTTCAGGGCCTGGACAGTGAAGCCAATGTGGAAGTGCCTTAAACCTGCCTTTTTTCTCATGGTCAGCAGGGGGAAAGTCCACTGGTGGCAGTCTATGAGAAAATGACCGTACTTCTCACATGTTTTCTTAACTCAGTCAGTAGTTTCTTAACAAGTTAATGGTCGCAGTTGTTTGTTTCAAGACTTCTACAATACAACATAATGTTGTTATGTGCAATTACAGTCCCACTTTGACTAAAATATATCAACTTTATACAGGGCATACTTTATTTGTTACCAGAAGCTCTTATCTAAACTCTAGCCTTTACATAGAGCATGACTAGAGTAAAAGCTGAAGGTTACTTACAGTTCCAGTGGGAGGATTTTGTTTGGTTTGTCCGGTTTACTGGTTATAAAAGAGTTTGATTGCAGCAGGTTGGATTAATATGAACATTTCACAGAGGCAGAGCTGCTCTGTTGACGGAAATAATCTAATTAGTTTGTTATTCAACAAATTTGAAAGCAAGAACTTTCATGAAAATATTAATTAGAGCTTAAATGGGTATAAATGATCTCTTTTTCATGACCTGCAGCAGCCATGGGTCAAACAGCGAACTCCTCAACAAGCCTATTATATTTTTTTCAGTTAGTATAAAGATTGTTTTGCATTTAACTTTCTTTTAAAGTGTTTGCATAACTAAAACCTCAGTCTACTGAAGGAATTCAGTGCTTTTCTTGTCTTATGATCACTTTCTCTCACCATTTCCTGTCTGTGGCCCCCTAGTCTTGGAGTCTAAGACAGTTTGAGTGACGCAGGTGTCTCTACACTGCCTCCTCTTCATGTGAGTGACATCTGACAGTGTCGATTTCCACTGAACACTTTGGCTCAGGCTTTCGGGCACCTATCTGCTTGTCTCGTCCGCAGCAAATCCCTTTCAGACATTTAGGTGGTGTTGCTGTAGAAAACACACTTGTCACTTCATGTTTTATCAAATGCTCTTGACTCAGCATAATGAGAGGAGTTCTGATAGCCACTACCACAATGTAACTTGTATTCATGTCAGCGATGGCTTTGAACTAACTGTGTTTAACTGTCTGAAAGGGTTTAAAAGATATTGAAAATGATCCTCGGGCCCATTAGCGTTCAAGTTTTTTTTTGCTGTGTGTGGGACACAAGCTGAGACAGAGGCTGACTGGTTCTTCAGTGGTAAGAGGACATTACTCTAATTGGTCCCATGAATATTACAATCTCAATGTTTCCCTGCAATTCTAAGAAAGGACTGCAACTCAACTGTCCCGAACTATTGCCTTTATTTCTTTAATGGGTACACAACACCCACTAAAAGCTTCAAAGTGCTTTTCAGTGAGGGATGTTGTCTATCCTCTATAATATCCGTCTGTTAGAAAGTACAGTTCTTTTCATTTCCTTCCATGTAAAATGTGTAATTATTTTTCTTTATGAGGATTAGCATAATACAGTATAATAAGTGTTGGATATCTGTTGTCCTTGCCTAAAATCAGTACAGTTAAATCATATTTCATGAACAGGAAAAAGGTCTGTGATGTTGGCCACAAAAATATAACATCTAATTCACTAAGCTTATACCTATCAAGTACAGTTAAGAGTGAAAATAATGGTATAGCCCAGTAAAGCTGAACTGCAGACAGTCTGTGGCGAACACTGTCTGCCAGAGAGTGAAACCTTTTGACCCATGACTTTCTGCAATGACCATCCATAAATATAACTGGACCTTTTTCTCATGTAGGTCCCTGAAGATCTATTTTCCTCCCTACTGAATGTCTGAAAGATGTAGGATGACGTTTTTAGGGTCTTGGGCAATGTCCTGTGCCCAAACACTAATGGTCTGACATAAGATCTACGTAGAATATGGATCCATGATATGGAATATGATGTACTTTGAATTGACACACAGCATCAAATACAGATGACATGATACAGACTCTCATCTGAAAGTACACGAACAGCCCGTAACTGATTGTCGAAAGATCTAGTTTCCATGCAGGCACATTGTTCAGCATATTTGAATTATAACTGGTTGCATTTACCAACCTTGACATCATGTACTACGGCAGCATGATATCCTTAAGAAGGCAGCACTCTTTATACACCTGCAGCCCCTATTGATGTACGTGTTTGTGTTTAAAGAGATGGACTTAAATACAATGTTTACAAATCGTACTTCAAAAACAATGCCTCTTCCTGTTATGGTTGGCAATGGCAGAGGTGCTTCCTTTGTGCTGTAATTCTGCCGTCCGGCGTGTAAATCACGCCCGACGGCAGGCCAAATAGCATAGTGAAGGCAAGGTTTAACCCAAGCTAATCAATATGAGTATGATATCAGTTAAAACAAGAGAGTTGTTGCTTAGCTGCCTCACTACCTTAACTATATAAAATGGAGCCTTGCTAGTTTGTTTAAGCAGGCATGGACGTAATTTTGCAGTCATGCTCCATGCACGCTCAAATCATGTATATCTGGCTCCAGAGTTTCACATGAGCCACAATGGCAAAATAAAATGTGTATTGTTGCGATGAATGATTAAAACGTGGGCACGACTCAGAACTGGAAACACAATTAAGTGAACAGAGACAATATTTTCCGGTCTGTCCCTGTTCGCGGATGTTATATAGCCCTTGCCAGTACCATGAAAAACAGGTGCTGTTCAGGTGGCATTGAACTCGATCTTCCTACTGTAGTTTAACATGCAGCCTTGGCAGAATTCTGTAAACCTGTCACCTTCATCACTTCCACCAGTATGACATGATTCTGATGTCTGATTTAAATCCTCATGCACAAATCCTCTTGAGCCCATGAGTAAACGTGTGTTGACTGCTGGTTTTGTCAGAAATTTCTACCTTGCTTATAGGTAAACAACATGCTCCAATTCAAGAACTGAAATGAACTATGACAGAGCTTTTCTGTAGACATAAAGTTATGTATGTGTGGAGTGTCCTCTTCAGCATGTGCGGTTCAACAATGTCACTTAATCATAGATATCCGCCATTATCGGCTGTCTCACAAGGTTGTTGACCCCGTAGATGAAATGAATCCATGTTCCCAGCCCAAACCTCTTCTGTAGCATCCTTTCTAATGCATCAGATGCTAACCATCATCCGCCATGCAGTCTCTCATCCAGCTATTATTATGGGTGATTCAATGCCTTGTGGTCGCCGTGCCTGCCCTGATATTAAAGTTCCGACTTGGATTTCATCCACAGCTGCCGTGCTCAGACTCGGTATTGATCACATCAATGATTCAAAGGGCAAAGTGAGTTACAAGCAGCCATGAAATGCCAATAATAAGCAAACATACTATTATTAATAGTATTTAAATTTAGGGAGCCATTTTATTTGTATTTGGAGCTGTCAGCGGTGACAGAACACCTATACTCTGTCTTACTTGTATAAAAGGATTAATTAAGTGTAGTGAAGTGGATCATTTTGAAAGGCCAAATGGGGTTTTGTGCTGTTTGCTGAGGCTGTGACTTCGCAGCAAAGTGACTGTCTGAGTTCTTTGTACTAACTGAAAGTTTGTCCACTTCCATCATTCCTCAAATAACTACCGCACCGTGTCAACAGTCCTCCAGTAGCTCAAGTGAGTTCTGTGTGTTTCTGGAAGGCGACTGACCTAAAAACAAACACCCACACTATTTGAGATGGAGGTGTAAGCTCCTTTATCCTGCTAAATGAGCTCCATCTCCTTAACTGTTATTGAGCTCAAAGCAGTCTGTTGTACTGCACAGAAAATCATTTAAAAAAAATTGTCATACATTTTACTGGATAGACGGTAAAACACATGTTGATGAATTTATATACATCATAACTTTAAGTTTATATGACTAATTGTTAATTTGTCAACATATTTCCTTTGAGATCAGTGGGATTTTTTTGAATAGGTTTACTGAACCATTAATAAGCAGTCAGGTATCTACTGTCGGCTGACAAATGCTGAACATAATGGGAACATCTTGAGGCAGCAGTGTTTGCACAATGGGGTGCTTATGTTGTGTAAAATGGACTCATATTCTATGGTTGTCACACAGTACTACTGTGGTTGGGTACCTCATATGGCCATGCAGACTCATTACTCTGGGTGTAATGAATCCCGTAAGAATACGGGCCAAACCAGTACAAATCCACAACCGTGCTTCAGCAGAGAGCGTGTTTATTTTGGACTCAGGTTATCTCTAATGAAGATAATTTATCGCCAAAAAGGTTGGCATATCAAACCTTTTTAATACCCAAAATTGTTCAATTGTGAGGTTATTTAATACATAAGGAGTTTCCCATTAAGCTGCTGATGGCAGCCCTGCTATTAATACCACCTAATTAGCAGTTCACAGGATAGAGATGACATTGTGTTAAGTGTGTTGAAGCTGTGACACCGAGTGTTGATTAAATTTTTGGTCGCTCATTAGCCCATTGTTTTTGAACATCAACCATTTTTTATTACTGTCTTTTGGTCTTTCAACAAAGAGAAAATTACATACAAAGTACTTTATATGATTAACATGTCATTAAGAGATGAGCTACATGAATACAACATTTTATTGAGGTTTATGTAATTTTGCATTCCAGTACCCACAGTTATATTGATTTATTTATTGTTGAATCTTTATTCATACAAACCAGGTTCTGCTGGGTTTGGATGCCGTTACAAGGATGCCCTGAAAGACTTTAATGGAATTACTGAAACACAATGACATAAACAGACAGACTCATTAATAAAACAGAAAACAGACAACAAACAAGGTACAAGCTCAGTGAAAGCATCACAGTTAGGTAGAGAGCAATTGTTGAGACTGTATATGAAAGGCATATGAGGTATATGAAACAAACATATATTGACATTGATATGTTAAAAAATACATTTAAATTTTTGGAAAGAGTCCACACATGTGTGATAATACATGTCAATATGTTGTCATTTTGCTTGAAGAGTTTTGGTTAAAAACGTTCAAAACTTATCTAAAATTGTCAATTGAATGTAAAGGGATTAAAAGTTTTGACATTATGACGTATTGTTATTGATGTATTGTGTTGCAAAGCATGTTTAGCATGCTAACCAGCTTGCCTTGGCCCGTCCCTGTCCTAAATATCCTGTGCTAACCATGTAAACACTAACACTTCTCCGGTGCTTCGAGCTCCCAGTCTGGATTGCTAGCTGCACGGCTAACTGAGCTAACTAGCTAATTGCAACTACAGTTGGCAGCAGTTAGCAGTTACTTTAATATGCTGCCCCTTGTGTTTTGAGTATGAATTCAACAGGTTGCCAATTCTTACATATTGCACCTTTAATATTTATTTTACATATTTTAGATACACTAAATAATGCATTTTTGAAAAAATGAATGGTATTATTTTGTATCATATATGATAATGGCCAAAATATAGAGAATATTTAACTTGATATATTCAATAACACATCAAAATACATATGAAGATTACAATTTCAAACATAAGCCTATATTGACTAATCATGTCAGTGTAATATGTAATTACAAGGTTTAAAACTTGTCATAACATTGTTTAATTGGCACAAATGATAATAATAAAAAACATTTTTAATGTTAATACATTAACAGTTATTCAGTAATAAGGGAGTTTATTTCATAGCAAGACATTTTATGGACCAAACGACATAGAAGCTAAAACAACAGATGCAGATTTTTTGTGGCTAATCCAGTGTTATAAATACCTGCTAAATGAAGGTCACATAGATATATTTGGATGAAATGTATATCATGTTTGAAAACTCGATCATTTTGCCATTTATTTTTGGCATATTTCGTGAAAAAGAATATAAATGACCTTCTCTGAAACGTATTTTTCAGGTGTCACATTTTCCGCATGCTGGCTGTCTCAGTGGGAAACAAAAATCTTTAAGTCCGTCGTGATTGGTTACTGTGGCTCTATAAATGAGTTCTCTATGCATGGGAGGACAGAGGTCCTTGGGGCGCTCCCACAGGCAGGAGCACACAGTGGTGGAGAGTTTTCAACATTAACCTGCAAAACGTGTACACTTTGTGACATACTGCTATAATTTTATCATCTGGCTGCAAATGTACCATTAGTCACTCTCATGTAAGCATAACTGCAAGAAAGAAAGTGGTCCAACTGCAATGTCAAACAAACATGCTTCACACAACAGTGCATATCTAATGGTGTATACCTCTGCATGTGAAATGTTAAATAATTCATTCACAGCTACATTTCAGTCTTGTCAGATGGAAACAAAAGCTGGGAAAGGTATGTTTTTCAACAAATCAATGGGTAAGGGTTTGAGATACCATGTTACAGAAATAACAATGTGACCTTTCAGTTTCAGTAAGATCCTGAAAAACAACACCATAATTGCAAAAATGTGTTTTTAGAAGTCGGAAAATTCAGATTGTATGTGGTGCAACAGTCAAAGTAGCATTTCAAACATTTACTTAAATCAAAGCACCACAGTGGAACAATACTTTAAAACAATCGAAATTGTAAACTTAAGCTTAAAGATTTAATTTATTTTTTCATTTGGTTGCAGACTTACAACAAACATAACAATTACAGTAGAGACAGATAAATAATAATCAAAGCTATTAAAACGTTCATCAACATTCAAAACATCTACTGCCAGATGTCCTTTCTTCCAAGTCATTTAGAATCACTTTAAATGCATCCAGTGAGACCAGCTCCCAAAGATTCAGGCAATTTTGTAACTGAATCCGAGCAAAGGGAGCAGCATACTTAAACACCCTTCTCCAAAATCAGTAAGGACTTTAGGGACGGTAACTATGAGTAAGTCCTGGGAGTGAAGACAATGACTTGCTGTACTTTTGTTAAGCATGTAAATAAGAATATAAGAATAGGTCTACATAAGAAGAAAAAATATATACAGACTGGATCTCGGATCCGTGGGATGTGGTGATAGATGGAAAGTGCGTCGACTTAGATTTTGCATTTGGAAACATAATGAGTTTTGTTTTGTCAGCATTCAAAACAAGCTTCAAATCATGCAGAGTACGTTCTGCTGAAATAAATGCAAGTTGTCAGCTGAAAAAGTGTGGTTTTGTGTAGACGTTGAGCAGTATATCACAGTGTTATCAGCATAAATAATACATGATTGACATGTGTATATATATGTATATGAATAGTAGAGGTCCCAGGACCGATCCCTGGGGCACACCCTTGGATACACTCAGTGGGTCTGAAGTGATATCTCCTCCCTGTACACACTGAGATCTGCCAGATGGATAATTTTCAAACCACCAGACAGTTTGTTTTGACAGTCCTATACTGACAAGTCTTTTCAACAGTATTATACGATCCACAGTATCAAATCCTTTAGATACATAATTGAAAAGGGCTGCACATTGTTGCTTGTAGTATAAAGATTCAATAATGTCAAAATGTACTCCCATATCAAAAGTACTTATTATGCAGACTTGCACATAGTGTTATATTATCTACCTGTATATTGTATTATTGTCCTGTTATAACTTTGGTGTTGGTAAATAGCCCTTTAGTGTTGTAGGTTCTGTAAAACACCAAGACCAAGTAAGGGCACCTGAACATCACACCCAAATGTGATTGTTGAATGTCTCATTTAAAAAAATTATACATTTCATGCCACTACAACAGCCTCCACACTTCCAGGAAGTCTTTCCAAAAGATTTTGGAACCTGGCAGCAGGGATTTGCTCCCATTCAGCCATAAGAGCATTAGTGAAGTTGGCCACTGATGTTGGGTCTGGCTCGCATTCGGTGTTCCACTTCATCCCAAAAGTGTTCAGCAGAAAGTTCTTTCTGATCAAGAACCATGCAGAAAGCCAGGTCCATAAAGTTGGAAGCAAAACTATTGTCTAAAATGTGCTTGCTTTCTGTAATTAGGATTCTTTCTTCATTGGAACAAAGTAGCCAAGTCCAAATTCTGGAAATCAGCTCCAGACGAAAAAAGCACACAAAAGCATGTCAATAAGTGTGTCAACATACTTCAATAAATGTAGCTGAGACAAGTATTCCACTCTGAAATTAATTAAAGTTGAGTGGAAGTATTAAGTAACATATAGTTTTCTGAGAACAGTCTGAGTGTCCACAATGGATTGAATCAGCTTTCCTTTTCCTCTGAAATAATATCCATAGGTGCCATCCTTTTTCCTGCATGTGGACATGATTCAGAAAAAGCCACTAACTGTCGGTGAAAATGTCCTCACGTGTTGATTTTTGACAGTCTCCACTGATTGGAGTCTAACAAGACGTGAAAAAGCTCCCACCAGAGGAGGTGAGGAGGGGAAAAGTGGCCAGCCTTCCGGGAATTTCTGCTGTTCTTTCACAGATCAAAGACATTGTTATCAAGGTTGTCATAGTATTTCTGAGGGGAGAATAAGAGTATCCTACAGTGAGACCTTTAGCCTGTCGGTTAAGCCTTCGGGTAGAGTGAGTGTGCTCCGGCCTGCCTTTTTATTGTGCATTAGAGAGGATTTCAAGGTCATTGTAAGCCATCAATATTCTCCTTTTTCTCTCTGTATCATGTGTATCTCGCACTCATGAGACTTTGAAGACATGAGTAAATGCCCAATGACTCACAAATGAAAAATACACGAATGCATCATAATGAATCACTTATTTTTATATCTCAGGGCATAGTGTTCCAGGACCACAGACCGACAGCTATTTTCTATGATAAATTATTAATCAAAGCCAATTATGATGCAAATATTGCTCATATTTTCCAGTTAAATCTTCTCAAATGTGCCGATTTGACAAAACAAGCAATTTAAAGATGCAGTGTTGGACCCTGGGATATTGTTATGGGCATTTCTCAACCATGTGTACAAAAAGAAATATTTATGTGGTACTAAATGGTTTTGGCTGTTTTGAGGGAAACACAATTGCTTCATGGATTATGTTCTCTGGCAATGCTTGTTTTGCACTATGCACAGGACTTTAACACCAAGTTCGACTGAGCTAGAATAACACTGGTTAGGGTTAAGCGGAGATCATGGTTTTGGTTGTGTCATTGCAACCAAAGCCCCAGAATAAATCTTGATGATGTGTATTTCGGCAAACCACGGATATGTTGAAACTTGTCTTTTTATGTTACAATTTAATGTTTCTTCATATTCAGTTTGAAATGTTGCGTTGTGACAACGCCGTGCTTATGCTCTGGTTAGGTTTAAGCACGAAAACCACTTGGCTAGGGGTAGGAAAAGATCATATTTTGGCTTATTTTATTCAGCTGAACGTCTGATCAAAAACATCCAGTTTGGTTTCAACTAATACAACTAGAAAATGTCCTGACGTCTCATTATGAATTTCCAGTGGGTTTACGATTACAAATGTTGAAACGTGTCTTGAACAGCGGTCTCTCACTTGACAGCCATCTCAACTAGTTGTGATGCCGACACCCTCCTGACATGAAAGTCAATTCATATACATGTAAACTGAATGTGATATGACACGTATTGGAGAAATCTTTACATAAAATGTATACATTTAACCTATCAGTGATTTAAAATGCCAACATTTAATTTATTTAGCGATAGGGCTGGTCATTGTTTATTTTTTCAGTATTTCAACAAGATCACCAAGGTGAGCATCTGTGGCCCTAGTTTTTGCAGTGTGTCCCATATGGTTGGCAGAAGTGGTTATATTTTGCTAAATAAAAATGTAATTTCAAACCCTTTTTTGGCAATGATTTGATTTTTTAGTTGTTTTTTTTTCTACATTTAAGAACTAAGCTGATGTATCAAAAGAAAAATCATGGGTTTATTTTTAAAGTTGTCCTTACTTTAATAAGGATTTAAATGTCTTGACACACTTCCATAATTGTGCCTCTTGTTTTCATTAGCAGCTGCTCCATCGTTCAGAGTGCACCCAGCCCATTAGGGGCTATGACTCTCGACAGTGTCTCCCTACTCACACCATTTCCTGCGTTTAGTCATCTCTCAGAGCAACGGAGCTGGCGCCACTCGATACACAAGTGCAAATAAACATGGATTTGAAAGCCAATGAGAATATTCTGTCACAGGATTGATCTTTTTGTTCATTTTCCTGTCAGTTCTTCAAGTTGTTATCTCTCCAATTACACGGCTAATATTTTGTGTCAGATATGACTCTCAGTCACTTTCGGTCTCTCTGACGGTTTGACTCTTTCCACCGTGTGTACGGGCTGGATGTAAATAAGCTGCTTGGAAACTTCCCCCCGTGTAAAACAGATTGACTCTTGACATTCTCCCCTCCTCCTCACCCAGCGGTGCCTGTGTGTTTGTATTGTAAAGCAGATCTTGAGAATTCATAATTAATGAGAGCATAAAGTGTGGATTGGGAATGTGAAACCCTTGTGAATTTTAAGACGAAAAATATATCCATCAGCTGTTTTTATTAGATAAGAAAAACTGAAATATGAAGTTTAAGTTTTGCCATTTAAAGCTAACCTTTACAAAACTAAAGCTGTTAAAAATCTTAGTCTGTATCTAAACTGTAGAAATCTTTAACTGCGCCATAGTCCATTGTGCATGTAGGAGACGGCTGGCCTTTGAGATGCTGCATATTCTTCAGCGAGACTTTTGATGCATTCTAACAAGGAAACAATACGTTTTTCAGACTCAGCAGCAAGAACAACTATTTGTTTGATTCCTGAGCAGCAATTTGTTTTGGCTGGGTAAGTGCTCAGGGGTAACAGTACTCACAGTATTTTCCACTAGGGGAGGACTCATATATGGATTTTTAATGGTGGGACGCAGTGTAACCTTGATGCTCGTCAACCTCATATAAATTAGATGTGTTGCGGGAGGCAAACAAATTCCCAGTCCTACCCTGCTGATATGTGTCTCCCAGCTCCAGCAGAGCCCGCTGCCTCCGCCATTTGTCTGTGTCCACAGCAGTACCCGCACACACACCCACCCGAACCAGCAGCTTGAAATGAGATTCACTCAAGTGCATAATCCCTCAGTTCTGCTTAGCTGTGATTAATTGACCAAATGTCTCTTATATATGGAGGGTCCACAGAACCAGCTTGCACCATTTAAAGAAGAAAACCCACACTGTATATTTGGTACACCGCAAAAAATGTCCACCCAAGTTAATCGCTTGCAAACTTGTCCAGAGAACACATTGTAATCTCCATGTTTCGTTAAAGGCTCTTCAGCAATTAGCCCCCCTGGCAAAATGATTTACTGACCTGTCATTAAAAAGCCATCAGGGAAATAGACATCATGCAGAGAAATGGCCCTTCGGATCGATACCTGAGTAACCCCTTAAAGCACTATTCAGCTTGTCATTAGGGGGAGCATTTGTGTTTACAGAGTTTCACACTCATATACTGTATGTGCGAGGAAGGTCTCCTGGCCCTCATAAATAAACTATCAGTGATCTCCATGCACTTTGTACTAGGGAGCCACCATTAGTGTTCCCTCAGGGCTGTAGCGATATAGGTTATTAGTAATCAAGGAGACCGATTTTGAAAACCAATATATATTTGCAGTAAAAAGTAAAACATCTTATACCCCTTATACACTTGACAAAAGACAGACAGAAAAACATCCGTGTATAATCAATATTTACTCCCACGTCAGATTACTCTGCAGTGGTCACAGGTGCTCATTGGCTCCAGCTCTGATCAGCTCTGATGAAAGGGACCGCACAAAATGCCAATTTCTACATAATCCTATATACATACTGTTGTTTTTCCAGCATATTTTTGATGACTTGTTTCCTGGCAATGGGAAAGGAGTCAATCACCTATTTTTAGACAGTTTGTTGGACCAAAAAAAACAAAACAGATTCCGATAATCTGAAAACTGCTGAATATTGATCCAATAATCAGCCAGGCCAATAAACGGTCTCTTTGTACCAGTGTCATAGCTTGTTTACTACCATTTTACCACTAGTTTGACTCAAGCCATGTTGGAATTACTAATTACTAATAAAGATGCAAAAGAGTGTGGAAGTTTGTAATGTGATTGACAGGAGGTTGAGTGTGATGCACTCTCAAAGGATGTCTGCTTTTAGTGCAAAGTTTTCTCTTCCACCTATAGCATTTTTTCACCGTGACACGCACATCCTCATGGTTTGACTAATGCACCGTGCATCTGCAAGATGTCCACAGTCCGTTAAGCCTTCTTTGACTGACATGCAGTATTAATAAGAAAGGAGCTGTGGCCTTCTACCTTGATGTGAAGTTCAAGGCAATTGGATGTCCCTGTTTAATTTAAATAAACAGCCTCTGCATCACTGACGTGCCGGTGACCACTGGCAAGACATGTTCAAATACGAGAACCAATCATTACTCTTGCACAGTGGCTGGTTGAATACTGATTGGGATGTCCTGGTCAGAAGATACAGCATGCTTTATCAGCGTTAGTGTAGGTATCATTAATGTGAATAATTTTAGAAAGCCAGCATTAATTGTTGGTCTGAGTCACGAAGCATACTAAACAAAAATCAATTATGTTGTGATAAGAAATGTAATCTGCACCTGTATTATGTTCCCTGGCAACTGGCAGCTTTTCAAACGAAGGAAGTGCTACATTCTTGCTCCGCACAGTACAACGTGGGAGGTGTTGAAGTGCTCACAACTTTGACAGCTGACACCAGAGTCTGCATCCTGAGTCCCGTCTGTGGTTAGGATTAAGGCAACAAAAACATTTTGAGTAAAGTTTGGATCATAATCAGGTTCTATGAGTGCCCAAACAACCAAAAATAGTTTTCTAATGCTGTATATGCATGTAGATCAGTATAAGTTGACTCCAAAACGAGTTGGTTGTATATAAACAACCCCTACGAGACCGACTTCACCAATTGTTTTATTGCCAATATTGCAGATTAATCCACCTTGCAGAGATTAGAATGACCTTTGACAAGGTGCTGAAGTGAATGGCAGGGAACAGCTTCCTCTGAATTTGTGCAGACACCAGCAGCAATCATTTCAACAAGAGGGGCAAACTAGATGATGGGCATGAAGAAGAGACACATGCATTAGCATTTAAAGCAGATACTTGTGTCACACCAGCCCAGTCGGCAGAAAAAAATGTTCACAGGTAGTGTTTCTGCAGACCAGTGTTCACATTTGTAGGTGTCATATGCACTGTATTGACATTTATACAATATGTGTCATATCACGATTACATGTTTTTAGCGACAAAACAAATTATATTTTTGACAGGAAACTGGGACATTTCTAGCCGTGTTTGCACCGACAAAACCGGGTGTTTAGAAGTAAAGGTATTTTACGCCAAAACGTGATCTTTTCCTAACCCTAACCAAGTGTTTTTTGTGCCTAAACCTAACCAGACCATAAGCACAATTAATAATCGGAAAATTGAACCTGAGTTGCAATATAAAGAAATTAATAGTTTCATCACATCCATGGTTTGCAGAAAAATATATTGCCATCATTTATGGTGATTGGGTCGGTCACACTAATTTTTGAAAAAATCTAAACATTTGGCAGTAACGTAAAGTCTGAGTAACAGGAAGTATGATTCAGTTCTCTTTTTCTTCTAGGAAGGAAAATACCTATGCAGCTTCAAGGAGAGTCATTACTTTTTATAATATACTGAGCACATCCACTTTAGAGCGTGTTTGAAGCTGGGTGCCAACTCTGGCTGTGGACCAGAGACACAGTTGTGTTGGCAGGGAGAACTAGGCCTGGATGATAGATGAAGCTGGAGGCAGTGTGCTGAGGAGCCTCTGACGTCTTCAAGACCCCTGCCTTTCCACGTCCACTCCCTTACTCTCATCTCGCTGCTCGCCTCCTCGTCTCTGATGCCTAATCTGTCTCCTAAGCAAGCACTCTTTAGTGTATAGACCCCCACCACCACCCCTCCCCTCGTTCATGACGCATCACCTTCCATTCTCTTCATGTCTCCTCTGCAGCCTAATTGATGGGCGAACACTAACAAGTTGCCCTCCCTCCATCTCCCCACTGTGTCCTGGTCCTGAAGGGCCTCTCTCTCTCTCATGCTGCCCATCTCCTCATCCCACTCCCCCACCCGCCCCGTTCACTGCTCTGTTCATTATTCATTATGTTTCCCTTTGGATCCAGAGAGAGCAAAAGCATGGCTGAATTCATAGGCAGACTCAACAGTTTGCCCAAGGGTACCTGAGCAATGTGAATGTGTGTGCATGCATGGAAGAGGAGTGGTGGAAGAGAGAGAGGTAGAAAGAGAGCAGCTGACTGACAGACTGACTAATTGATTGACAGAAACAAAAGGAGAGGGAGAGACAAAGAGAGAGGGAAAGTCAAGGATAAGAGCACCCTGCCGAAAAGAGTTCAAAACAGTGTAATTGGGCTATTTTGAAACCAAGAAAAGGCAAGTGTGGCCTAGCTGAGAATGTACAGCAGGACTGAAAGTACAAAGAGACTGAGATTATGAATGTCTTTAAAGACTAATGTTTTGTGGAAGACTGGATAACTGTGTCATTTGATTATTCATCCAGTCTAGACATTATGTAAGCGATTCTGAGCAAATCTCCGCCTTGATATTAATATTATTGCTCATGATGCCATCATTTGTTCCGTCATGCCATCAAAACATCATCTGTTTGTTTACTTGTAGTCAGTTTGAACAATGGCATTTCAGTTTCAATGTGACATTGCGTAAACAAGAAGTATGGGGAAGCATTTCGAGGCGTCCTTTTGGTACATCTTTACTGGAAACCAGTCAGCCACCAAATATTTTTCGTAGTCGTGGTATAATTGCAAAATAATCTTGATTAACTGGCATCTGCACCCATTCGCGTGTGGTACACAATAATGGAAGCGAGTGTGATATTCAGGTACTGAATTTGACTTGTGCTTGTCTGTTATACATGGGGAGAACTTCATTTTAAAGGATTCAACGGCTCAGTTGAATTTATGAATGAAATATGGGAGCAGCCTCACAGTATTGTACTGTATTCAATGGCATTATCCTTTACTCCACAATCTCAAAATGTTAAAGCTATTTTTTTAAAAAAGGTAAACTGTGAAGGAATTCTCCTAAAAAACACTAAACACTAAATCAATTTCACTCAATCATCACTTATGAGGCACTAGAAATGTGTTGCGCTCTCTGTATTTTCTTCATTTCTTGATATTCTGCTGTTTTCGGGAATTTTCTCAGCCTCAGCCCTTACGCAGCGCTGTGTAGCCTCCAGCAAATACCAGCATGAGGCTCGAGGGACTCTGAAATTGTAGCGACCAGGTTGCATCGCTGTTTCCATCTCGATCATCTGCTGTGGGTCTGTTTTAAATGTATGAAGAGCTGCAGGTCTGTGCGTCTGTTTGACCGAGGGTGGGGCAAGGCTACTGGACCAGCCACCCAAATAAAATGTTGGCAGTTTATGTTTCCGCAAACTACTGATACATCCACATTTATATGTGTCATACTTAACATTATTGACTTTTTTACAACACGCGTCATGTGTGTTGAAAAGGCTTCCAAGCCAGTGACAGCAGACTGTGTTTCAACATTTGTAAATGTGAAACCACTGGATATATATATCTAAAGAGAGAACACAACATTTGAACATTTGTGAGAGTGATAATATGGATATTTTCAAAAGAATATCTCAGGACAATTTCCAGCCATGATTTTTAAACAAAACCTCGGGGCATCTCCAGCCCTTCTTGTGGCAACTTAAGCCAAAATGTGATATTTTTCTAACCCTGACCAAGTGGGTTTTGTGCCTGAACATTACCAGACTATAAGCATAGCATTGTCACAACATACAATTGAAAATGGAACATAAAGATATGTTAGCGTTGCAACATGTAATGTGCAGTGGCAATGTACATTGCCAACATTTATTCTGGCGATTTGGTTGGCACAGCACTTTGGCTGCATTCACATAAAATCTGGAGGGTTGTGGAACATATTTAAATGGTGTGTTTACAAAACAGCCATGATAAAGATTTTTTTTACTGCAAAACCATGGTTTAAATCAAACACATTGAGCAACAGAAACACACATGGAACTGGTAATATAATGATAACAACATTTAGCAGTTAAACTGTATATTATTTATGTCTGAATTGGTATTTTTGAGCTAGTTTAATGAGAAGCAGTGAGAAAAACAGGTATACCTTGTGTAGGGTAGATATATAGGATTTTTTTTCTGCCAGAAAGTTTTATCTTCATGAAAAATGTTATTGTGGATCACAGCTTTATGTTTTGGCCTGCAGAAGAACATCTGCGGTGCTTAAAAACAAGGTTTCGACACGCTCGATATTGCGGGTCCACGCTGCGATTGTGAGCCTGTGCATTCAGTCCCCGGTTAGATTATGACCAGACACTGAACATCATTGAAATGCCCCAGGGGAACAGGCCCTGTGACAGACTGTCTGTGACACCACATGTGTAGCTGCTTGAGTGGGAAAGTGTTTTTAAGGATGCATACATGGTCGCAGACCCAGCTTTGAATTTCAGAGGGCAGTGTAAAGCATTTTGCAACATGGATCAAAACAAAATGTCATTCTTTATTGAACGCCTCAGTGCATCACTCATGCACACTCAAAGCAACAGCTGACTACTGATGCACCCTGTTGTCTGTCAACAGAGGTTTGTACTGTAGGAAGAAGTGTAAAGATAGTTGGATGAGTGGTGGAAAGGATTGGTTATTAGATACTAAAATTCTTGATTCTTGAAAATGTATTGAAAGTTAATAGACAGAATAAAAGGCTTTCAATGGATGGATGTATATTGACCAATAAATGCCTGGAAGAGAGAAAAAAAAACATCCAATCATATCAGATCATATCATCATATTGTGAAGTGGAGGGGCTGGTGAGAAGGCTGGCAAGCCTGTGAACACGGTCCAAGAATGCATTTCAATATTTGTGAGTGTGAAACCACTGGATATATTTCAGGAGACAGGCAAGAACAGACATTTTAAGCCAAAACATAATCTTTTCCTTACCCTAACCAAGTGTTTTTTGTGCCTAAACCTAACCAGATCATAAGCACTGTGTTGTCACAACATGATATAGAAAATTTTACCTAAAGAAACATAAATTTGCAACATAAAGAAATGTAAAGTTTCAACATATCCGGGGTTTTGTAGAAACGTATATTGCCAGTATTTATTCTGGTGATTGGGTCGATGTGTTTCACCAACACGTTCTCATTACCGACTCGTCAAATACAGCAGCTTGGTCAGTGGCCTTTAGCTTCAAACTAGGGCACTCTACCTACCACTCTGGCGTCAAGTTGGCAGTAATATGTAAAATACAATGTCCGGTTAGACTTTCAAAATAAATCTTGCTGACAAACAGTTCACATTTCATGACATTACGATTTTAGACTGTTAATAACATTGTCAAATGGCTGCGGTTTGCTTAGGTTTAGGCACCAAAAAATTGGTTAGGTTTAGGAAACGATCACACTAAACTACATTTAGTCTTGTAACCTAAGTAACATTACTCATGTCATGTAACTTAAGTTACAGTCTCCCATCAGTGAAAGCCCTATGTGTATGACCCAGCCAACCACCCCGACTGCCAACCAACTTGGACTTTTCTTGCTCTTTAAATGACCGCACAAGAGTGGCGCTTCATGAAGTTACACTAGGCGTAACAACAGCAACAAACTCAGAGGTGTAGGGCCAGTAACCAGGCTGTGGTAACTGATGTATTAGGAGTGTGCCAGTAGCATCCCCATGTCCTATGTCTTAGTGAGTATTACGTTTGGCAGGATAAAGAGCTTATGTGCCCAAAACTTTTTTCCGATAAAGTTGTGTTGGATGCTCGTTCCTTTTCTAAGACTCTCATAAGCCCAAAAATAATATGCAAAAACCGTCTCAACTATTGAAGCTCAACATTTTCGCTTGTTAGGCAAGGCCAAATGAGCAAATTAAACGTTATGAATCGTCAGCCTATTTTCCCTGAATGCCACTGCTTAGATGTTGACCTCACTCTCCTAATTCTCCTAACTCTTCTGAACTCACTGGAGTAATTGGTGGTCGTGCCTTGCTGTTGGCGCTATTAAGATTCTGGGGGATGAAAGTAACACTCAACTCATCATGACTCAAAAATCTCATGAAAGACATTCAATGTTTTTGAAGGGTATTTGACTCTTAGACTATTTATGTCTGAACGTAACACTGAACACTGAAAAAAAAAAAAAAAAATCAGCCACAGATGACACTGCCTCAACTTCACATGTGTAGATTTGGAGAAAAAGAAACCAACCACCCAAAAAACATGAATTGTCTTTGCCCAATTATTTTGTTCCTCAAGTCTGTCCGTTACCCATTTTAGCTTTTTAAGTGTAGTTTCCAAAGCACAAACATCCTTTTCCCTTCAAAGTAGAGGAAGACAACAAAAAATACTGTAATTCAAGTTTCGGTGAGTCTGTCCTCATTGCTTTAGTCTAGTTTAAAACCATTTCAGTCCCAGCAGCCCTTCCCCTTATTAAAGTTAGGCTTGCACATGAATGGATTGATGAATCTCTGTCAGTCAGCATACTTATACTGCTATCCCAGGTCCTAATGAGCTAAATTAGCTACCACACTAGGCTGTAAAGAGCTCACTAGTTGCTTGTATTACATGCTCAGTTCCAAACTAGAATGGCACTCAGTAGAGCGCAGACCTCCGCCAAGGCCCAGCAGTCCCCTTTAATTCAATCGAGCCTAATTGTCATCTGTATCCTTTCTGAATCCACATAATCTCCGCTGATCTCAGATTTCTATCCCTATTTGTTGCTGTATAGCGATTGAAAGAAGACTGTGACTCTGAGAAAACATATGTAAATCCACTAGATCTGGATTTTTATTAGGATCTGCATCAAATTGTACTCGCACATAGATTTCAGCCACCTACATTCATTAAGATCCATGCATCATTCCCAGATAAATTAACAAAATGTCAAAAGACACAATTTCTCATGATGTTAAAGGAAATGAGAACATACCCTGGATCTGTCTCTTTATCTGGATCCACACCAAAAGTTAACTGGGTCTATTCTGGGCCCGAATCATCCTCCATCCAGGTTTTTTGGAAATCTGCTCAGTAGTTTTTATATTATCCTGCTGACAAATCAACAAACAAACCAACACAGGCCAAAACATAACCTCGTTGGCGGAGATAAAAAAGTTGGGACACTGTGTGAAGCAGATAAAACAGAATGTGATAATTTTGCTCATACGTTATCGAAATATACTCAATTGAAAATGGTACAAAAACAATATCTTGAGTTTTTTACCTCAGCTTAATGGGTTTTTGTCAGTATTTGCTTGTTTTAAATGTCATACCACAAACACTTTTTATACCATAGGTTGGTACAAGGGCATTTAGAGACTGGGAAAGTTGTGGAATGATCCAAAAATACCTGTTTGGAACACACCACAGGTACATAGGTTCATTGGTAACAGATGATAGCATCATGATTGGGTATAAATAGGGCATCCTCGAAAGGCTCAAGTCATTCACAAGCAAGGATGGGGCAAGAAACATGATTGTAATACAAGGATATAACTACATGGGCTCAGAAAACACTTCTTAAAACAGTCATTGGTAAACAGTTAATTTGCAAATGATCCTCATCCTTTATTTATTACATTTTAGCGTAATACCTCCTGGATGTTGATCAAAATGACTATTTATTCGTTCTAAAACAGTAATTCTAAAAAAAAAAAAAACTTCAAATAGAGAGACTTTCAGGGCAGTTAATAGAAGCGTGACAAAAAACACATTATTTGGCATGGGAGTGAAAGTGTTTCAAACAGTTTGGCTGCTAAAATAAGAAAGGAAAAAAAAAATCTGTGCAATATTCCGTGCGCAGCTCCCACAGTTCTGAATGTCGGTGTGATTTGCTGCCTATAGTCTCAGCCAGAGTCTCTAATGCTTTTAAAATGAAAAACACAATAACTTCCTCACCTCCAAGAGTATTTTATACCAGTTCCACAAGCAAAATTATTACAGAGTGATATTTAAATAAATGGCTGAACACTCAAGGTACACTTCAGAAGGTTATTAAATGGTAAATTCACCTCATTTTTAATTTAAAGTGAGAAAAAAACGTGAATTTAAGGCAGAATTTTCTTTCTCTGTTGGAGCCCTGTATCCTACTGGGACAGTCAGAGAAGGTAGGCTGTGTCTGCCACTGTGTGTGCGTGTGTGTGTGTGCGCGCGTAAGAAAATGAGATCGGGATAACGTATCGCTTCCTGATCACTATCTTATATAATCACGTGTTAACAGAGGAAGAGAGGAGCAGATGAGGAGAGGGAGATAATGGAGAGAGAGGTAGAGGGAAGCACGGGGAGGCCGGTCCGAGCCTGATAGCCCTGGGATTGATCTGAAAACCGACCAATCGGGCGCCTTCCTCGGCCCGAGCCGCCGCAGTAGCCGGGCAGGATTGGAGGGATGCTTCGGAGGAGAGATGCGCACACAAGCACCGGCTCGGCTCCCGCACACACACACTCTCATACACTCACAAGAGGGGGAAAGAGAGAGTATCGGCTCTCCGCGAGCCGTGCAGTCAAGCTCTGCCCTGGAGAGGATGACAGCGGGTGTAGGGGGAGGAAGCTGAACGGGAGACGGAGGGAAAAAGAGAGGAATGAGGACCAAACTCAAACTCGTGCGTCTTTCTCGCCGTCAATCAGCAGCCATGCGTGTCCGGGAGAGTGCACGCGGACAGGTAAGAGAGGAAAAAGAAGTTTGCGCTGTTTTCTGCATCGGGAGTGTTAAGTTTTGTGCGTTTGCACCTGTGCGCGTGACTGTCTGTGGCGCCCCCGCGTATACCGTGTTGTGTTATAAAGGAGCTGGTAAATAAATAGGAGTCTTGTGCGCGAGGGGGGCATGTGCGCGCACTCGTAAAAGCAGTTTGACCGTGTGCGCATTTTCAATTGCGCCCCGTGGAATTGGGCACTTGGGCAGAAGGGAAACAGGTCGAGGGGGGGGAAGAAGAAGAAGAAGAAGTGGAAGTGGAAGTAGAAGAATGCGCACTTTGTCTCAGGCGTTTTTTTTTTCTTTTGGATGTAATGAGTGGACACGCGCCTCGGTCTTTTCTCCTGAGGTGTTGTTGCACACAGCACCTCGGTGTAGTTATGAATGATAGACAGGCTGCTGTAGCGGAGTGGGAGTTGGAGGCTATCAGATCCCTCTGATGCGCGTGCCGCACCAGTGTAGCCAGACTGAAATTTACGCGCACTGCAGGAAACAGGAGTCCACTCACTGACTGCAGCTTCTTTCTCTCCCCGCGCCACATCCCAGCTCTCTGTAGCGCGAGGGAAAAGAAAGAGAAAAAAACCCACCAAAGACGCTTTTTGAGTGAATGTCTGACAGTCGTATGTGTGTGTGGAAAGATGTCTGAGCCAAGTGCCAGATGCTTAGCTGCCCCTGTTAATGTTGCATTGATTGGCTTCTGGTGAGCACAGGGAGAACTGTATGGCTGCCAGTCCCCAGCGTTGCATTTTTATTTATTTATTTATTTATTTATTTATTTTGCAAGGTGATCACCTCTCTGATGTGTTTGCAAATGTTTAGATGGTGTGTCATGTGATTCATTAGCATGTTGTTGGGATATAGTGTGTGGGGGAAAAAAAAAAAAGGTGTGGATGATTTTACAGAAGGGCTCGAGTACAGGGAGGCTGCTGTGGGCTCCGACATTGATGCAGACAACATACAAATGTTGAAGAAAAACTGGGCTGAGGGAGAAGTTTTGATGTTTTTTTTCTTTTTTTTTTCTTTAATTGCTGCCTGGGGACATTTGTAGCAGTCCCTGTCCCAGTGGGATCAGCCATGTGAAATGAACTAGGGTTACATTTTCATCTATAAGATGCCAAAAATGAGTAAAACATGTCCATCACAGTGCTCTAGAATCCATTTGCAATAACTTTAACAGTATAAAATGAGTAAATTCTCACATTTCAGAAGCTTTATCCAGCCAATGTTCAGAATGTCTGCCTGAATGAGAAGCTGGTCATCAAAATTCTCGATTGGTTTCAGCACTAGACCGCACTGATTTTGCAAACATTAATACAATATGTGGTTTGCACCGGGCTTGCATGGCGTGCCCTCCAGGCATTGGCCTCAGAGGACCCCCTGCTGAACATCCATCCATCCATCATGTCAATCTTGTCTTTAGGTGATAATCTGTTCCCGTGTGTGAGCCATTATCGCTCACTTTTCCCCACAGTTGAGATGTGCAGGGCTGGAAAGCATTAACAGCAGCACTACATATTTACCGACATAAACTCTGAATTAACCATTGCAACTAAAGCAGTAACAGAGGCATGCCATTTTAGGTTGAAGGCCACAACGCAGTGTGTGTTCGTTCTAAAAGCAACCTGATTCATCACTTACTTGGAAATTGTTAAAGCACACTGAGGCTACTGGCTGAGTTCAAGGAGGCCTTGATGGTTCTTGAATTTGGGATTTACTGGACAGGAAATTGCTCGGTTTCATCTGGCACTTGGAACAGTCTGGGTTTGTGTGTCAACATATGAAAATAGGGTTAGGGTTAGGCTTAAAAGGGAGGAAGAATAGATGAGCACTCAACTGGGGCTGCAGGTAATGATTCTTTTCATCGGTAGTTTTGATGAATATGACTCAAGCCAATAACAAGTTAGCAGAGCCAAAAGATAGGCCTTGAAATTGCTTAGTCAATCTGACCAAAAGAGAAAAGCACCCTTTAAAAGTTTTAGAAGACACAAAGGACAGACTGGTTATTAGAGCCGATATTCAGCTTTTTTCAGTTTATTCAATTATGTGTGAAAAAATACTATAAAACCTTTTGTGGATCCAGAGGAAGCTGCATGTCATTTCATAAAATGCCTCCAGTGATGTCACACTGTGGCTAAATTTTATTGTGGGTGATGTAGGCACCAGGTTTTGAAAAGCAGTCCACTGGTCTAGTTCTGCACTACTATAACACTGTTGGACTCATTATGGACTGTTTAAAAACAAATGAACAAAATAGATGCAGCAGAATCAGAGTTATCGCTTTTTTTCATTTCACGCTTCCTGTTCACAACCTAGTGCCTACATTACCCACGATGCACCCTAGCCACTGAGTGACATCACTGGAGACATTTCATCAGATGACATGCAGCTCCCAGCTTTGATTTCCACTTCCTCCTCACATCAGTGACTTGCAGGTTTTCCTTTTTCAAAAAAAAGATGGAGTATCCCCTTAAACACAGGTCAACACCTGCCTGAAAGCAATCCGACGCCAACTGCAAATGTTCTGAAAGGACAAAGGTGGCCTCACCACCCTTATTAGACACTGTTTGTTGATATAATAGTACACCTGTTCGTCCAGCCTGTGGATGTTTCCTTGTTTGAAAAGGGCACTGAGCTAAATACACTATTATTAATCTCACTGAAGACGGCGACTCAGGAAAATGTCTGTTTTGCTCACAAACAGACTCCAGCGTTTGAATTGTGTGTGATGTCGGCCGTTATGATAACTTCATAATGGCAGGCGTGTACATGTTAAATAATGGATTTCCCTGATTTGACGCCAGTTACGCAAACCCTGCCCTGAAGTGTTGTGTCAGCTCAAGTGTGAACAACTGTGCAATTATCAGCAATTACAGCGCGCTTGCCGCAGAGCAGACATCTTAAACGGTGTGTGTTGCCCAGCATGGTGGCAGATTGGTGGCAACACCAAAAACTATTTGTCAAACCAGGCTCAATTATAGATCAGACTTTAACATTGTGAAAGCTTTCAGTCACCTGCCCCTACTGTTCGGGTGCTGAAAGGCCAGTTTTGGACTATTTTTGATCAGATAAAGTTTGCTGATTTTAAGTAGACTTAAAATTGGACACACGTTTGTTTTAACGTGCATAAAGGGGCATCTCACTCGTTTTAAACATGAAGTTCGGTTTACTCATCACCAAGGACCACTGCTCAGCCTGTGAAACAGTTGTGTAATATCTTCCGTGGTGAGCTAACTCCCTTTAGGCTTGGTGACTAACAGAAAGCGTCTGCTTCAGAATAGAGGGGTAGCGTTTCAAAGACATGGGTGCTTAGCAGTTGGAGAGGCTCAAACAAAAAGCTTTTGCATTTTGGGAATTTGAGTATTTTTGGAGCGTGACCAAAACTAGAGATAAAATGTCAGGGCATCTTTGCGTCTGATGTTTTGATTTCTCTCGCAAGTCACCCAACTTCATGGATGGGGGAAAACCAAAGCCTCTTCTCTAAATCATTTCAAATCAATCGTAAAAAGAAAGCTAGATGCATCATGAAGTAATGGTCCATATAGAAATGGTTTACCCCAGGTGGCTACAGCATGATGGCCACCACTGTGTTTTCAATCATATCTGAAGCAGACTAGACAGGGAAAAGAACAGTGGATTACTGTTCCAACAGCACATTCAAAGAGCCATTCATAAGATGAATCATGCCTTCCTCCAAACATTAACAGTCTCTTCACAGATAGCAAAAAGAAAGTAGTCATTCACTGTTTCTGTATGCCAACCAAGACTGACTTGTTTTCTGCAAGTAAGAATTAAAGCTTTGAGAAGGCAATCGTGTCAGTGATTCCATCTTCTTCCAAATCCAGCACGCGATAAAATAATCCCCTGCTTCTAATGCTGCGGTGTGATGTTATTGTATGGTTTACAAAGATAAATGATGGATGAAATGTGTCATTAAATCGTTCTGGCCTTATGGGGATGTACACTCACGTACGCTCCCCAAAATGAGTTATCGCGCTTTGGCATCACACATGCAGGAAACGTATTTTAAATTTATGGCAGCAGCAGCTGTTCATTTGGAATAAGTTGAAGAGGAAAGTGATAGGTAGCATGAACAGGGCTGATTGAGGGTGAAAAGAGTGCTACCTTGTGAAAGTTAAGTTGTAAAGTGGAAATAAAGAGACACCCTTTGCTGATTTTATACACAAAATTGTTCCCAAAAATGATGCCTTTGCACCAGTTTTGCATCTGAAAGCTGAAGCACGTAAGAATCTCTCAGATTGCAACTTTCATACCTGTGTTGCTGCCACTGTTTACAAGACCCTGAATTTGACACCATCCTGAAAGAAAAGCATTCTTCCGTTCAGTGTCTCTAAGGAGATAGTACTGTAAAAATGCACATGAACTGCTGCGCTCTGCCATTTAAGACCTAAAGATTCATTGGTATCGACTTTCAAATCCAATTTTCTGCAGTCATGTGTGATATTTTCCTGCTTACGCCTTTTATGTTCAACATGACCTGGTGTCCAGTTAAGCTGATTCCAGTAAAGATTTTCAGTTAGATTGTTTTGAGTCTGCTACCTGCATTGATCAAGCTGCTGCTACTGCTCATGTCTGTTATCCAGATATCAATAAAATGCACTTGTCTCCATCATATTTATCCAGATAGAGATTATTGACAGATATTCTGGCTGTCAAACACTACAAACAGTATCGTCTTTCATTGGGGACATTTTTTTCATGGATCAAATTTTGAGCTTAATATCAAGGGAGTCAATACTACAGACTAAAAGCCTACGTTCTGACCCAAAAAAAGTGCAATAGAATAAAAATGAGATCACTATACGGTCATCATTAGCACAACTTACAGACCTTGAATTGCTAGAGACTAAACTGGGCTGCCAGAAACACAACATTGACCAATCAGTAGACAGGAGGTGGAAGGTGATTTCCATGAGCTCATTAGCGGGGTAGGTGTGGTCAAAGGGCCCACATGATAATCATTCAGAAAATGAGAACACCTTGGAAGGATTTGGCTTCTCCTGCTTTGAAGAAATTCAGGTCATGGTCACACATAAGCAAAATCACCAGTGGCAAATGTTCCCCTCACATTACTTCCACTCTACATGACTCCAGACTTATTTTCACACTAGTTGCACTGGTGCGCCTGACCATTTCATTTAGGTGCAACTAACAATGAATTTTTCCTTTTTCTTAACACATTATGTATATTATTGTAAGCAGGTGATACAGTCTTTCTTCATTTATATCAAATGCAAGAAGAAATTGTGATTAATCTCAAATGTTTAGAGAATAAGCCTCTAAATCTCAGGCGCCCTGATGCAACCAATGACGATGTGAAGTCACACTCAACAGATTTTTGGGTGCAAAATGGTCGTACCCCCGCAGCAAAGGGGCAAACAAAACATTTGCACCCTGTGGTGAAGCAAATTTGCATCTTGGCTTTGAAAGTTCAACATTGATGACCTTTCCTGGTGAAGTGGCAGCCACAGCCAAAAGCAGAGACGTGTGTGGTTGACCCCACAAACAGACTTCAAACCAGCCAGCTGAGTTCTGTGTGCCTCACATCCTGCACTGCCCACAATCAACACTGGCAGGCAGTTTTCATTTGCCTGCATTCAGCAAAAAAAAGATTTCCCTTGATTGAAACCAAACACACTTGGCTCGTCAATACCTTTTTGGAAAGAGAAAATATCCAGTCCAATACTTTTAATTCACTCTCTCTGGACTTTGTTGTCATCAAGCATTTGTTTTCTTTTGATTTAGACTCTCATTTTTTACAGTAGGATACAAAGCAGTCTGCATCAGGCTGACATTATTGCACTCTGGGTTTCTTTAGTATGGGTGAAAGCAGCATTCGAATGATTCATCTCCAGCTCTCACTGTCAGTGACAAATGGGCAGCAAAGCATTTCCTTGAAGAACACTCAGCACTCTGAGAGGAAGTTTAAGTTAGATTGTGACGGAGCATTTTTATGAGACTGTGGCATCAGAGCGTTGAGATTTGGGCCTGAGGAAAACACAATAAATGATCAAATTAACTCTAAGTGAAAATGAAAATGAAATAATACATAGTTTGGCTCAGTTTTGAGTTTTTTATTCTGATTTTAATGGATCATTTGCTTACCATTTGGGGCCTTTTTCATAATAGTATTGAATTTCTGTGCTTTTTTGAAGACTTGGGAGTATAGATTTCTCAAAATATATGTTATCTGTGCTAAATGGATTCTGGAAAAAAATCAATTTGTGCTCATATCAACCTCCAGAAGAGGGCAGTCACATTTTTCCAGCCTTTGTAAAGCATCCTCCAACATCTGTATGTTGAACATGTCAACAAAGTCTGCCACAAATCTCTGTTTTCAGGATTGAACATTGTTCTGCCTTGCATGGCAAGAAAGCTTTCAGATGAGTCAGATTTTGCATAGTGTGATAGATGTGATGTCACAAATAAAAATGCAAAAAACTAGAAATCAACGCCTAATATCAGTTTTTGCAGGATGTCTGATTTAACTGTAGGCAAGACAAAGATGCAGAGGCTTCAAAGTGTGATGTATCAGAAGAAAATGTGACGTAAAAGAGAAAAACTGCAGCTGCAGAGGGACGTAGATACATTATATATATATTCTGTCTGCATATTTGTTCACAGTATTATGTGAAGGACGTCTTAGCAAACCATGAAAACAGAGCCATTTGATTGCCGATACGCCGCATGAATAGTTAATGTACTATTAGGGGGTTTTGGTTTCCATCTCGCATTTGTGAATGTTTGCTCAGAGACTTTTCCCTTTTTTAAATAGCTCTTAAGGATGAACTGTCATTATGTAATCGCTGCGCGTTTCTGCCTGGAATCCTCGGGGCTGCCTCCGAGTATTTTATTTTGTTCTCTGCTCGAAAGCGTCGGGGTTGTGGGTATGCCTTTTGGTCACAATCGGGAGGTGTGTTTTATTCACCTGGGCTCATACTTTATAACATTTGTCCCCCTCTAGATTTACACTCGAAGCTTTAGGCACACAAACTCCACATAATACACAGACTAAACTGGCAGACGTTCGGCATCTCTCACAGGATAGAGTTCAACAGAATGGAAGTGTGTTCAAAGACAATGGTGAGGTTAAACTTCTGTTGAAGAGGAAGTTTCACTCCAAAAATGTGACAAAATTGTTGAACAGCGACCTACAGTGTGCGACATAGAGCTGCAGCTAAGGATTATTGTCATTGTTGTTTTCTCTAATTAATTTTTAATTGTTGTTTGGTCTATAAATAGTCCACTAAGCCTAAGATGATGCCCTCAAATATCTCATTTTGTCCACAACCCAAAGATATTCAGTTTGATGGCATAGAAGACTAAATAAATCAGAGAATATCATATTTAAGAAGCTGGAGTCAGAAAACATTTTTTTTTTCCTTAAATGAGACATTTTCAGTTTCATAATTGTTTTTTGGGTTACTACTAGAAGAGGTTTACACACTTTAATGCTCAAAAAAATACATCTGTTTTCTCATCCTGTCCAGTGCTGCAGCTCTGTAATCCCCCTCTGTCTGAATGCCTCTGTTTTAGCTCCTGTCTCTTTAAGGGCCCCCATCCCGAATACACAGTCTGTTCTGATTGGTCAGCGCACACAAGCCTGAGCCAGCACCACTAACAACAACAGAGCAGCTGTGCTAAATCAATTCTTACGTTCCAAACTAGCCGCCAGGCATAAATTATGCAAATGAATGACATGGTGACATACTGTGATGTCAACAAGCCACGGGCGGGACTGCTGACGAGGCGTTTCAGGAGCAGTGTTTACTGTGGGAGAGAGGAGCTTCTGTTGGTGCAGATCTTTTTCATGCACAAGAACTCATATAACACACTAAAGGAAAAAACTGAATAATCGATTATCAAAATTGTTGACTGTTGATTGATTGACTGTTTCAGCCCTAGTGTTGCATTATTGAAAGTACAGGTTTAAAACAAAGTACTCATCTACAAAATATTTTCTTAATGACAAAATAATGCCAAATGACACTTTATTTTGTGGAATTTAATGGCGTTTATAAAAATAAAATATATAAAGCATTTTCATGTGAAACCCTGCAGGAATTATTAATCATATTTTACCCCTTCAATGTTGAGAGACATTACATTCGCTGGCTGAAAATATAGCTCTCAGTGTAATACGGACACTAACTCAAAAGTCTTGTAGTATCCTGACAGAGAGAGGAGGTGAGTCACGTCAGCTAGTTGTCGGTGTCACGGTGCAAAGAGAAGCCCCGATGTGATGGCACTGATAAAACATTAGTGTGCTGTGCGCCTGTCAGACCTGCTCACCCTTCACGTGCAACGGCGGGATGTGGAAATGTGAGAGAGATGTTAATTGGACCATGCCAGTGCTTTATGAGGTTGAGGGGGGGAGAGGAGGAGGGAAGATGGACAGAGAGTCCCTGCTGATTCACAGATCTGAGGTGGATGAGAGGCGAGCCGCGGGGGGCTGTCCACTAGAGTTAAGACGACAACTGGAATTTCAATGCTGCTTGAATACCTCTGCAAATGGTTGAATCCAATGCTGGGTTTTATAAATAAGTAAAAGCTTGCCGAAATATATTCTACAAGTCTAAATTCTATTGAAATATCCCATCTAGAGGGTGAATATGTATGTGTGGATAGTGTCTATATGAGTGGGCACAGGAACAAGAATGATGTAAACAGGCATCCCATTTCTCCCATTTTCTAGCTTAGTCGAGACGTAAGTGTATTTTTTCTTACTTCTATTTGGATGCATTTACACTATCTCTGCAGTAATGATATAAAAAAAAAGCTTAATTCATACTGTCAGTCAACACTGGCTATACTCCATTGCTTCCACTGCCGCTAATGTAGGGTTGTGCTGTGTGTAAGCAGATTTTCTTAGAACCGTCTCCAGAACTGTGATTGAACCATTCACTTTGTAGCAACATCTGCCTGCTTCCTCGCCCCAAGGACCGCGCTGGTTGTGAGCTATGAGCACTGTTGCCAAACTGTCAAAGCTGGTGCCAACATGTCAAACAGCTCTGCGTGTATTGAAATGAATCTCAATGTGCCTAAACAAGTCGACCACCCTGTGCCAGGAGCCTGATTTCAACCTTGACATGACATACAGTTTATACCAGAGCTCGTATCTTATTTTAAGTTAATGCGTCTACACAGTCTCTCTTACACAATGACTGTTTTGTAGTTTTTCGCACCAGCAGAGCGATCTTTTGCATCAGACCAAGTGATCCTAATTTCTCCTTTTTTAAAGAGCACATTCGCACCCTGATGTAGCTTGAGCATTCGAATCCAGATCTCGTCGCAAGTTAAAGCCCAAACAACCCAAGCCAAGTTGAACCTTGTGAGTCTGTAATCATTGAATGAGTTGGTCCTGGAGACACCTATAGTGGTGGGAGCTACCACAGAAATGGTTTTGAGTATTTTGCCAGGTGTTTATATGTCTATCTATCTGTGATGCAGTCATGAAACATCAGAGATGGGTAATCAACATCAAAATGAAGGTTGAAGATAAGCATTGGGGGCCAGAAGTGCTTAAGCCCCTGGCCAACGATCATGGTCCTTGAGACACCTATAGATGGATTCTCACGAGTTAAGCTGAAATGATGCATTAATTTGTGGATGAACATAAAATGTATTTTGATTTGTCGTTTAAACATTCTGGCTCCAGTATCTCAGATGTTTTTCTCAGTTTTTATGATATCAGACTGAACATCTGATGGATTTTGACCCTTGGTCTGATGAAACAGACCATCAGATGATGATTTAAACACCAAATGATTAATCAAGAATAAAATCTGTAGATTAGGGTTGAGTATGAGTGTTATCTGAGTAAAATGTAATAACATCCATACTTGATGAAGGGCTGTCTTCACTGGGAGGCTGACTGAAGTTTATGCATTCAAGATTATAAAGACTGCGCCCCTGATAGAAGAACAACACTGATCAGAAGCTCAATTTGAGGCTGTTCTGTAAACAGTTTTCCAGTAAATAATAAATATAGCAACTTCTGATGAACCCTCACTAATTTCAGGCTTAATTTTCCAACTTCCAGTTTCAGCACAACCTGCTTTCGGTTTGGGCCCCGCCCGTTCCGAGTCCGGATATGATTAAATTATTTGGCTGAACAGACACATTGTGGTGTACTCGCTCATCCCGACTATAGATAAATCAAAAAATGAAAATAGCTGATAGTTGCAGCCTTTATCTACAGTGCAGCAAAACTCAGTTTTCTCTGGAAAAACAACCAGGTTTTGCATCGAGAAAGAAGAGTCTCAACGTTAACAGCAATTCGCCAATTAAAAAAAGTGGGTTCAGTGTTAAGCTCTAAATTGGATCAACAAATGACAAACTGCGTTACGCCATATGTTGTCTCTGCACGGGCACACAGAGCAAAAAACTGGAGCATGTCTTTCAAATCTCTCAAAGTAACACAGTGACTGAAAGGAAGGGCCTCAGAGGAACAACAAAAACAAGAACAAACCCAGGCAGAATAAAGGAAACCCCACTGGTGATCTAGAAAGAAGAGGAAATAAATAAAAGAGGAACTAAAGAATCATAATCTCAATTCAAGTGAGAAAGTCGTGAGTCTCATTCTGCCCAGATATGTGCTCTTTTAACTGATGATTCTCTTTGTTTCTCACTGCAGTAGTTTGAGCTTTTAAGCATTTGTAATGATGGCAAGAGAGAGAGAAAAAAAAACCGTCTGTGTGAAAACACTCCTGTCCCCTCAGCCCACACACCATACTGCACACTCTCCTCACACTTCCTGATGACTATTCCTCCCAACCTCCGTCTCTGCGGTCGACATCACCAGCTTATTCTTTATTTGGTCGATGAGGTGGCATATTTGTCTGTTGCTGCTGCTATCACCCTCCCCATGAGTCTCTGTGGGCACTTGAAAAGCAGCGTGGCGAGCATCTGCGAAACCCCCAAATCTCTCGCACTTCATCCTCTCATGAGGGAATCTACCTGGCAGCGAGAAAAGCAAGCTTATCTGTGTATGAAATGCTAATGTGAATAGCCTCAGCCCTACTTTGTGGATGAGAGCACAGAGGCCCTCTCCTTGTTGTAAAACCCACCTGCTCTGTGTGTTTTAGCATGTGTGGAACGCTGAAGCCTGCCAAACTCGAGTAGCCTCAACCTGAATTTAGACTTCTCAGACATGGAGAGAACCAAGAGCTGTAGGTGATATGAATACATTTCCATCCTGAATCCACCTTGTGTCTTTTCCTCCTGTTCTATTTGGCAGACAATGACTTAAATCCCGAAAGATTTGCAAGCCCATACAAGTAGTGCTGAAGTGGTGAGTCAATCCATTGACTAGTCAACTGACAGAAAGTGTTTCATATATTTTTTACAATAAACGACCGATACAAGTCCTTTAACAAGCCAATATACCAATTATTTGCTGTTTAAAGGTTCTTAAATTTGAGGATTTGCTCCTTTTCCGCTTGCATTTGAAGGTGCACTGTGAAGTTTTTGTGAACAGACAGTTATCTTTACCTTCTTACTCTTTTCACCAAACTTATCCTTGAGGCTTAATAAAAAGGTTGAATCCATTTGTATTTGTAATACACATTTGCAGTTTTATAAAGATTTTGAAAGATTGTCTGGATTCGTGGATGAGATTCAGAACCAAACAGGAACTAAAAGTAATGTGTTCCCTGGTGGTGTTGGTGTTTGTAACATGTGGGAGAAAACATATAAGTAAGCTATTGTTGCTGATTAGTGCATTACGTCTCAATGTCCCAAATCTGCCCAGTTAGGTAAACCCAAGATGCCCGGGTTACAGTGGTGGCAGCAGTGTTTCATTCGATTGTGCCATTTGGGGTATTGCATTCCTGGCTTGGCTTCCTCAGTACAGTTAGTCAGCTAACTTTGTTTCCGAGCTTCAGAGGCTGATCACAACCCAGTTCTGGATGTGCGCTAGAGACAAAGATACTTCAACCTGGCACGGGGATGTGTTTTGGATGCTCGCCCGGCAGGGATGTGTGAGTTGATCTGCCTGTGAGACTTTTCTCTGCTGAAAAAAGTCCCCCCCCCCCACAACAACAGTAGTTTCACTGTAGACATCATCATATGCCAATTCAGTAGACACCGCCCAACTCTATTTTTGTTTTTTTGTTTTTTGCCTTTTTTATGGTTTTATTAGTTAGAACAGCAGGAAGAGTGACAGGAATCAGGAGGAGAGAGAGGGATGACATGCAGCAAATTTTCAGATTTGCGCCACTGTGGCGAGGACATAGCTTCTGTATATGGGGCGCATGCTCAACCAACTGAGCTACTGGGGAGCCTCGCCCAACCAACACTTAGTGCTACTATTGGTGTGATAGCACTGGGTAGCTTAAGGTTTTGGATCATTGGTTGGACAAAGCAAGCAATTTGCCCAGAACAGACCCCATCAACTTTTGGTGCAATTCCAGATAAAGGGATGGATCCAGGATTTTCTTTTTCCTACTTTCTTTAACTTTGCAAGATAACTTTTCAGCCTCTAAAATGTAAATGTTTGCTGCTTTTCACATAATTGTATTTCATTGTAAAACACATAGAACATCTCTGGGGTTTTGATAGTTCATCAGATAAAAGAAGTAATTTGAACGCCTCGTTTAAAATTGTGATCAGCATTTTATTTTTACCATCCTCTAAGTTTTAATAGACAGGAAACAGAAAAAAACAATCAACAGATTACTCAACAAATAATGATTAATCATGAGTTGGAGCCCTACATCCAGGCACTTGCCAGCCTCGTGTAGCTTCTGCCCATAATACTGATGGCTCTCACTGCAGTTGCTGTTACTGCACGACATCCAGACAAGGGGGTGTTGTGCGGGAGCGGCTGCAGCGAGAGTGGAGAGAGATGATGATGATGCGAGTTGAAAAACTGTGTTTTTTCCCTGCAGTGGCCAGCAGATGGGTGCTGTCTGCTCCATCCTGGCACTCCCGCTGTATGATTAGAGCTCAAGAATCCAGCCATTAAACACACAACAGATGGGACATTTTCCATCTTCCACCCAGCTCTCATTAAGCAGCCAAACAACATATAGTGGGGTTGACGAGTGCAGGCATGTTTTCTAATTTGACAGCGAGAGAGGAAAAGAAGAACTCCTCCTTCACAGATATAATTGAGGTTGTTTAACTTGGCATGTAAACATGAGGAGAGGAAAACCATCAGAGGCTTCCTGCTCTCATCTAGGCAACCTTTGCTTTGCCGAGCCGTGTGAGGAGTTGCGAGTGTTGGGTTCGAGGGTAATCAAAGCTGAGGGTTAGGACAGATGGCGTTTGGAGGGTAGCGTACTGGAAGGACAAGTCACTGTTGACTTTGGGAAACATGGTGGGAGGGGGTGACTGACACACCAGCCTGCCCACAAGACTCGGTGGGAGTCATTACTGCAATGGGCCTAATTACCTTCAGGCCTAATCTGTGTTTAAATACCTGCTGCTTATTCCTTTTAATTACCCACAAGCGTTAGAAAAAAGATTGAAATGCAAGGTTGGAGGATTTGTTTGTTGTGATTTTGCATCCGTGTGTGCACAAGGAAGAGGAAATATATGCAAGAATTGTTATAATATGTCATATTTTCAAGCCTCAGGTGCCTAATTGTGGCTCCAGTGTAGTTCTGCCTCTCCTGGACTGTTTGCACAGAGGGCTCCAACTGTCATGGAGCTCTACCGCAAAAGTGCGTTTGACAGCAAAGTATTTTCTTTCTGTTTTTTCCACAGCATTCACCTTCATTTGAAATGTTACTCAGACAGATGTACTGTCTGTAGCCTGAAAACTAAACGACTCTCGCCCTCATCACTTTTAAGGTGAGAAGAAAGAGAGCTGATTCCCAGATCTTCAGATCTCGGTTTGACAAGAAGACGAGTCGAGGGAAGTTTTTACCATCGAGCCGGGTCATGATTATTAGATGACCTAAGGTTGTTTTCTGCCGACCAGCCTTGGGTTACGTAATGTGATCAAAGTCGGGTTCTTGCAGTTGTTGGAATATAACTTGGAGACCAGAAATATAATTTACTTCCGGAAAAAGTGTTGAAATTAATGTTGAATGTTTAAATTAAAAGCAGGTGTCGAGCAGTTGAAATGAGATTTATGAAGATGAGTGCAATTAATTTTTGGGGCTTGGGAAGCCTGAAGGTGAGAGAAGCAAGTGTGCGACTGTGTCATGTGGGTTGCTGGTCTGGCATATTTCTATTATTTATACACATTTCTGGCTCAATAGCTACTCTCAAGGTCAGCGAGGCATTTAACACCTTCTAGAGCAGACAAACTGATTTTTCAGGGCAGCTTACATTCATGAATACTATTTGAAGTGTGCGAGTGGACAGACCTTCATCGCATTGGGAGAGTTGAATAAACAAACAAAAAACAGAATCATATCAAAGAAAATCATGTTCTTTCCAAATCACGCTCGATATTGGAAAAGGGCTCACAAGCTCAGTCAGTGTTTGTAGAAAAACTCCTAAAACAATCCATTCAGCCATGATTCCCTGTGTGTTTTTTTGAGTAAGATGGCATAGTAGAAATACTACAGTCTGCTTGGCTAAACCCCTGAAACACTGGCGCCTCTCTCCAACCTATTTATCTCCTCCAATTTCGTGGAACCTCCAGGGTGTGCCGCACATTCAGAGGATTGCCCCGCTTGTGAAGCTGATCAGACTAATCTGCTTCCTTTCACAAACAATAAGCTGGGTCACATCACCCAATAGACTCCGGGGCAGAACGCTCCTAATTTTAGAACAGGTACCAATCAATCAAATGCGTTTTTTTGCACTTTTGACAAAAGTGACTGTCATCAGATGATACAGCATTTAGTTCAAAAGTACATATTGTGATTGCAGAAGATGCAGTCTAAGAGCGCTTCACAGATACTCACACATATTCACAGATCAACACAAGCAGTGTTACATTTTTGTACTGTGCTCCATCATTTTTGATGCTTCAAAGAACCAAACCAAGATGGGACTTTTCATTTTTCTTGTTTTGTTCTGACACATGGTGATTTATAAATGTAAAATCCAAGAAAAATGTAGAGTATATAAAAACTGCTAAGTATATAAAACTTTATATGAACTCAATGTTAGTAGAAATGCAGTGCCATCAGATTTGGAGTGAAACATTGCCAGGTAAATATTGACAAGCAGTTTAAACAAACTGACATTGACACTGGATGCTGGAGGAGAGGCAACAGGACATCGCTTAGAAACAGGAAGTAATGTTTTGCTGGCAAGGGACCCGAATACATTTATCAAAACAAACCCAATGTCAAAGTCATGTTTAGGGCAATGCTTTAATGCCATCACACAGAAACAAATCTCTCACACACAGGATTTAAACAATAGGATAAAGGAAAGATACAAAAACTTAAGAGACAAACACAGAATATGTCTTTAAGCTTGACTTTCATTTAAGTATCAAGCAACAGGTTCATGGCGAGCTCATTCAGAATCAGCAGAAACAACAGAGAAGAAAAAAATTAATTCATGTCGAGTCCTCGGGAACACATCGCAGCAGTCTTACAGTCTGGTTTCACACAAGCACAAAGCCTTTGCTAATTTTTTCTTCTGCTTTTTGAGTCGTGCTGCACTTACTTTAACCTTCTTGTTTATTTACCTCAGCTCAGGGAAACATTGCCTGAAAACACAGGCAACAACCAGGCCTCGTGTACAGTGGAAAATGTTTCTATTTGTTCCTCTGAGAAGGGGTGAAAAGTCAAGAGACTCTTTTGCTGTGGTCGCCACTCTCCGACCGGTCCTCTGTGTTCGGAGGTTAGAACAGAGGTTCAGTGATATGTGTTCTGACCCTCCCTAGTCTTCTGCTATCTGGTGTTTGACATCGGCAGAAAGCTGATGCTGTGAAATCGAATGCAGTGGGTGAGCTCTCAGCAGGAGCCCAAAACATTAGCTATTAGCGGCAGGTGATAGGAGCCTGTTCTCCCTCTCTGCCAGACTGAATAGAGGTGGTGCATCTCTGCTCTCTCGACATGTTTCTTTCTCTCCCTGTCGGTGATTTGACTTTATCTTTTTGGCGTTTTAAGTGCTTCACCTACCGCAGTGTCATCAGTGGCTGCGGATACGTGCAAGTACTGTTGGCTGTCCTCGGCCAAGGTCTTATTCAATTTAGGTTGTTTACATGACCGGTTGATTCCCTGCAATCGAGTTTTCCTGTTTCCATGAATAAAACAGGAGGAAGAGACTCAGTATTTGTCTGCCAGTGGTGTCCTAGCCACAGGTTGAACAGTCCACCTGCAAAAATAAAAATGAAAGTATGAAAATTTTAGACATACTACTGGGAGCGAAGGGAACAGGGAGGACAGGGAATGGAAACATCACAAGGGCTGGGTATTTTTGTGCAAGTGTGGATCCGTATGGGAGATGTGATGACTTAATGTATCTATATTTTATATGCAACGTGCCCAAAAAGTTTAATAATTTAATACATTAAAAACAAAAAGCATTATCTTTTTCAGCTGAGTGGTTGGTTATCTAGGATAGAAATCATCCCACAGCTTTGCAATGGTCTTGAGTAAGAGTTGCACCTAATTCACATTTTCGTCATTGATTAGTTTATTATGAGCAGTCAATAGATCATTCATTGATTGGCCAGCAGTCCAAATAACCAAAGGTGATGATGGAAAATGATGATGTACAACAGAAAAAGCAGCACATACTCACATTTAGAGATGTACCAATGCCATTTCTTTTTGTCTTTGTGATACCGATTCCGGTACCTTGACTTTGTGCCATCTGATACTGAGTTCAAACAAACAAAGGTCAGGTGTCCCATTTCCAATAAATAGATGAGGTATTGGATCATTCTTCGACTGATGGACTCAACAATACCAGCATTTTAGGCTTTATTGAAGTAATTTTGGATTCTATCATATAGGTATTGACACAACCCTACTTAGAGATGCTGGTGCCAGTAAATATTTGGATTCTTTGTTCGATAAATCACTTCTTAATTTTTGTCAACTGACTAATAATTTCAGGCCCTCCTCAGATTTGTTCAGACTTGGGGGCAAAAAGTGAAATGATGTGAAATTAATTTATATATGTTTATATTTGCATCGTCAACAAATCCCATGAAATTACCAAGATCGTCAAAGCATGATAGTTCCGCCTGATGATGTGAATCTTTGAAAAATACTTACAATAATATAAGGGCTGTACGCAGGACATAGTACAGTTCTTTGGGGACTATTTTCAGCAGATTTATACACATTTAGTGCTGTTGTGTTTAGGGCAACAGAATGGTTTATATGGGAATGTAAACTGTGTGGTAATGTTCATGTCAACAGTGGAGCTCTACAGCATAGAAGATCAGTCTTTGGCTACCCCCCCAAAAAATACTCGAATCAGGAGAAGAGAGGAGAAGTGAATGAAGTAAGGAAAACTGTTTATTATGACAGATGATATTTGGTAAGTCTTGACAGAAAGTCTTTGGAGCCTAGACATCGAGGTTTCGACTGCCTTTAGCAGCAGCCACAAGAAGCCCCCCCCCCCAGTCCAGACACTGAGGCTGATGAATCTTCGAAGATTAGGCGGTGATGGAAAGGTGGAGGGTGCACAGGAGAGCAGCATGAACAAACTTAAGGCAGAGAGAGAAACATTTAAAAAGGGGCAACAGCAAGAAGTGTGTGGCTGTGATATTGGATAGATGAGATCAGCAGATGAGAACAGCTGATATGTCAAATGACAGCCCCAGAGAATGATAGCAAGGAGATTATGAATGAGAATGTGTGAGGGGAGTGACTGACAGGATGTCATGGGAAATAAACTACATGATAAGAATGCAAAAAAAAATGTGTTTTCTTGACTGAACTTTTGCTAGAGCTTCATTTCTTAGTCGGATCAGCTATCCAGTCTTCTTCTTTAAACTAACTGGAGAACAATCATGATTTTTCCACAATCAGAGAACCAAACCAGGGTGTTAAGATCAAGGTACAGCGTACACCAAACCAGATCCCAGAGAGAAATTGTATGTGCATGTAAACAAAGCCACTTTTCTCATGCATCCTGCCAAGTTCTTTATGGCTGCCTCTGAGTATAACCCATTTGGCTAAACGCAGCTCATATATGAACACGCCGTGGGCAGAAGGCTGCTCAAAACAATATCATCATCATAAAAATAGGGGGGTTTATTTCCATTGACAGAGCCAGATGCTGTTGATTTCATGGCTTCCCGAAATGTATTTTGCCTCGAATCGGCATGATAATCAGACAATTAGGGGACTGATTGAAGAGAGCCCCAGGAGGCGAAAGTGAAACCACTGGAAAAGATATTCTCATTCTGACTCAGAGTCTGACTCACTCAGGTTCCACTATTGTCTCCAAGATGCTTCAACTGGGTGGAAAAATTAACTACAGTATCAAATAAGAAAATTTATTCTAAACTGAGAAGAAAAAGCCTTAAACAGCCTTTTTGAAAAGGGACCTATCAGTATTCTTTGCCGGCTTGATATTTACTTGAAGAGAGCAGCTGTAGCAGGATTTGGGCGTAGCTCTACCTATGCAGATGAGAATCTCTCCCCAGATTACACATGTTTAGAGTGTTGCTGAGTATTTATCCCCCACTGCTTTAATCCAAGTCGATGTGGAACAGACTCTGCCTTCTCTTTCGCAGCCTGGTCTCGCAGCAGGTATTACCCGTTACAACCACTTGCACTTAGTCAACATCACCAACAACTATGGTTGAGCGGCATAATTTGCATGTAGAGATATTTGAAACATGGGGATTAGCGAGGGTTTCTAAAGCCATCTTAATCCATATATATATATGTGAAAATATTTATATTTATAAAAAAATAATTCAGTGATTATCCTTCAAAGTATGTGACAGTCATAAGTTGCATTAATGTCTCGTTTTAGCGTTTCCCTCTAATGTTGTCACATGCATTGTAAGAAATAGAGAGCAGCAGCCTTTGAAGTCTGTCAGCTCCTAGATCCTATTAAATATCAAATGCATGTGTTTGTCCTCTCGATAATCCCCACGAAGCTGCTATTCAGCTGCACCACTTTGAATGTTGGACTTTTCCTCTTGAAGTCAGTTTTTCTGACTGTGGTACTTCTTATCAATATTATTTATGGAAAAGGGCCTAAACTTCTTTTTACTTCGTGTTTGTTTTTCAGTGTTGACTCTCACATAATTCACTTAAAGTTTCACTTGTTAATGCAGGGAGCTGTTTTTCGTATAAATGGCGGTGGCAGTTTTCTATTTTTGTGACAACTCGGTGTGACTAAGAAGCGCACACAGCCTCCGCGGGAACAACCTGTTTATTTGTAAGATAGCATTATACAGCCCCCTACCCATTGTCATACCAAAACAGCACGGGATTGTCTCTTTGTGCTTTTTCTTAACATGTTAAGCGTGTTTTTGTGGAATGGTGAAATGTCAGTCAAAAGCCTGACTATTCGACTCACAGTTTGAAGTATGGATTCAACCAAGAATGATTCAAATCCTTCTGAGTGTTCGTTCTTCATCCGCTCTTTTAAGTATGCTTTGGGAGCTTTTGTGAACACTGAATAACTGAGAAATAATGGCAGAAAATATGACCAAAACTGTTACAATTTCCATTCTACAACTGTTGCTATGTACAAAACTTTTGTTTTGAAGACTTGGGCAAGAAATTAAGCCCACTTGAAAAATGTCTCCTTTGACATTTTCAAGATGTGAACATTCACTCAATGTCCATAAATCAGTAGCTGATCAAATGAAAATTAGTTACTATTTTGACAATCAATTAATTGTTTAAGTCCTTTTCAAGCAAAAATGTAAAACATTTGCTGGTTCCAGCTTTTTTTTTTTGTCATTTATTATGGTAGCTGAAGATTCTTTGAGTTTTGGACTGTTGGTCGGACAAAATATACAATTTGAAGACCAAAGTTAGGCTATGGGAACTTGCGATGGGCATTTTTTCCCAGTTTTTTGACATCTTACGAACAAAATGATTCAATGATTAATAGTGAAAAAAACAGATTAATCAATAATGGCCCTTGTGTCTATGGTCATCCCCAACAGTCTGACCTCTGTTGCCTTAGTGTCCATGTTCATCCCCAACAGTCTGACCTCTGTTGCCTTAGTGTCCATGTTCATCCCCAACAGTCTGACCTCTGTTGCCTTAGTGTCCATGGTCGTCCCCAACAGTCTGACCTCTGTTGCCTTAGTGTCCATGGTCATCCCCAACAGTCTAACCTCTGTTGCCTTAGTGTCCATGGTCATCACCAACAGTCTAACCTCTGTTGCCTTAGTGTCCATGGTCATCACCAACAGACTTACTTCAGTAAATGCATCAGTGGCAGTGATGTGTCCATTGCATTTTAAACTTAAAATATAATTCTTTTGGAGGCTAAAGTTCAGTCTTACAATCTAATATGTGTTGCTGGTCAAGTGTTTTGGCTCTAAGTGAAGTCAAGGTTCATGGTTTTGTCAACAATGGACAACACTTCTGCCTCAGGGTACTTTTGGCTGCCTTAACGTACAGAGCCTGCCACAGTGAATAAAATGACAAATAGATCCTCCAATGCAGTGTTTACTAAATGTGTTTCATTTCAAATATACACTGATAAAAATAGGTATACCTGAAAGCACTGGATAGCTAGTTACATGAACCTCACACAAAGCAGGTGTACCAGTGATTTTAAGTATAATCAGCAGGGAATGGCAGAGGTGGTAAAGTCAGCAAGAACATTTTTGTCTCATTTGCAAACTGAGCATCTTGCTTCCTCCTGTTCTCCTGGCACAAGTTCGAACTTGATGTACCCTGTTTGAGAAAGGCCTCATTCATATCTCCCTGCACAGCAACCGAGATGAGATTATCAAATCATTATTTACTTTAGTTCTGTCATCACACTGAAGGGCATCTCAGAGAAGCAAGGTCAAATGATGCGTTTTCCTCTCATCAAAAAAAGAAAGAAATGTAAGCAGCGAGGACAGATTTCACTCTTAAGCAGCAAATAAATAACATATCTAACTTCAAGAAACACTCCAAGACTAGACGATTCCTCACATATTCTCTTTAAAGACCACACAGCAGCACATGCAGGAACACGAGACTACCACAACTGCCCCTTGGATGCTCAGAAACAAAAAAATTCAACAATGCTTGCAGTTATTTTTCACTACTTCAGTGCCATCTTCAATATATAATTTTGATTTAGAAAAACAGTTCCCATCTGCGTTTTCCATTTCACTGCCTTCTAAAAATCACCCTCTGCCTTACGTCTGAGTGGCTTGATGTCTGTCCTTATCATAGTAAATGTATTTCTTCCTGCCACACTTATTATTCACCGTGCTGAGGCACACACTAAGCCTCTGAGTATGCCCCGGTCCTGTTAAAACATCCAAATCAAACCTTTTGCGGATATTTTTTAATAAAGCCAACTCATCCTTTGAGTCACGGGCTGCCGCTGCTCTGCTCTGATACATGACTCTGACCTCACAGGGCGCTATCAGTCACCGAGCAGCTCTCTGACCTTAGAGACATGGCCAACCTTTTAATAGCACTGTTACTCCTCGAGTCTAAACTTGTTTATATCATCTGCACAATGATAAAAACGACTGGAATACTGAAACGAGATTTCTTGCTGCTGCTTTGTACTTTATCACAGTTGGCCAGTTTGAAGTGCATGTCCTCATCTGTAAGGATTTATGAGTTGCAATTTAATTGGAGGGAATTAGTGGACATTTAGCTTCTAATATCCATCAAATTAATCTCTAACTCTGTGTTTCTCTCCTCCCTCCTCTCTCTCTCCCAGGAAATCCAGAATGGCTTCCGGGATTAACCTCTGCTCTTGGTAGAACTACCCAGAAGTTCACGTCTGTTTGCACAGCATCTCACAGCCTTGGAAATTCCATAATGTAAATGTTTCTTGCTCTTTTTCTTTTGTGAAACCGTCGGCTTGGAAGCCATGAACCTTAGAGGATCTACCGGGACCTTTATTTCCACAGTTTGGATTTAAATCCCTCTTTTTGCACGAGCCTGCAGCGGTGGCTAGTGGTGGTGGCGGCTGCTGCGGCGGCGGCGACGGTGGTGGGAGGACCTTACCACCTTGGAAGACAGGGATAACTTTACAAAAGCACACGCCACCATGAGGATATCCACCACCTCCTGTCTCTGTCCCTTTCTGGTCTGCCTCTGCTTCATCCAGAGGTGCTACGGGGCGAGCCACCACGTCCCCGCCAAAGTGCCCTCCAAGAACCAGACCAAACTGGCCAACGGGGAGACTGAGGTGCACCACAGGCCTAAGCGTGGCTGGATCTGGAACCAGTTCTTTGTTTTAGAAGAACACTTTGGAACAGAAGCACAGTATGTGGGAAAGGTAGGTTTTCATTAAACTGTAAAAAAAAAAAAAATCTTTTGATCCCAGGGAACTTGCTTTTCAACAGCTTACTTGGCATTTTTTCTCTCTCCTCTTGTTTATTGAGAAATGGGTTAGAGCAGGAGCAAGCTGTTCCATTGAGGTAGATTGCCACGTCGGCATTGTACACGCTTTTATTATCGTCTGAAGTGGAAATTCGGGGTCTCATTTGAGAAGGTGTGCATCGTTTTTTATCCTCTCCTGTCATTACGTCGTCTGACCGAAATTCCTCTTATGATAATGTCCAAAAAATGTTTTATTCTCTGTAATTAAGGTGTGCCTCTCAGCTTGCCTGTCACTCTGGGAAGCCGGCTATGCTAGAGTGGATTCAGTTAGAAAGTGAGAATAGCCCTCTACATCAAGCCATCTTTGAACTGAAGTATTAGATTTGGTCTCTCTGTGGGAAATGAACCCAGATCTGATCTCTTGGTGGGAAATGAACCACCGCAGTAAGAAATTGGACAGTAGTGCAATGGGGACACTATAAGCCGGGGTGCCTCGTAGTTAGAAATTTTTATGAATGTAATTTCAGTGTCATTTCAAACTGATGGATTTACCTCGCAGTAGAGAAGATAGTAGTGGTTCTCCTTCCTGCTCGTGCAGAGGGCACGGTGTAGCCTGGTTGTTGCTGGTGACTTTTCTCTTAGCTCCACAATAAGCCACAGGGAGCTGGTTAAGTCCTCTGCTTGCAGATTGCCTGCCCTTATCTCCTGAAATGTGTTTCTCCGCTGCAGTGATCATTATTCTAGGCACTCAGACACAGACTAATCCCCTCAACCGCACTCCGAGAGAAAGAGAATGGGAAAGGCAGAACGCTCCTCTGACTGCACATATGTCTGTATTTCAACAACAGTGCCATTTGAAGGGGAAAAGAAAGAAAGGAGGGATGACATGCTTGGAAAAAAAGAGGAAGGGCGAGAGGGAAAATGAAAATCAACAACAGCAAATATCACTTTCCACCTCGAACGGCTCCTTATTGAAATAAACCTGGGGATTTAATCACAGTGTCCTTGCGAGGCTGACAAAGCGGGAAAGAAAGGTTATTTATTGGTGAAACATGTTTTTGCTAATATTATTTGACGCATGGATGAACCATAAAATCCCACAACGCCAACAAACACAATCCAAGACATTGTGTCCTGAGTATTAGACAATAGCAAAGATATTTGCAGCATTCAGAGCGTCAGCCGGTCGATGCACAAACTGCATGAAAACGTAGTTACTCTTGGATTAAATTCGTCCACTGCTTTGAAGTTCACAATTGCTTGGGTCGCTGGCTGGTTAGCCGATGTGCTAGTTCTACTCCTACCTTAAGGGTGTTGTTGTTCTGTGTCTGTGTATGTGTGTGTATATGTGTGTGTGTGTGTGTGTGTGGTGGGTGCCGCTGATGAAAGCAAAACAAACGTAAACAGCTAATCCTGGATGATAATAAAGCACTGAGAAGAAACATAAACATTATTAAGGAATCAATTTGACATGCATGTTTAAAGAGATGAGGTCTCCAGATGGTTAGCACAAAAAAACATTTAATTATGTGGGTTGGGACTGTTGTGCAGTGTCCTAATGTGGCCAGGAGACAGAATGACCCTTAATTAGAGGAAGACAGGAGTGGAGGAGGAGGAGGAGGAGGAGGAGGAGGAGGATTAATGCACTCAGCACGTACTGCTCTGTATTGTTTTTTTTTTTTCCCTCCTCCCTTTGCTTGATTAAAAACTCTGGACATTAGCGAGCAGCAAATGAGCAGCTCCACTACAGGGAATTGCCAACACTTTCTTTGTCGATAATTGCCATCATCAAAAAATGTGAAGTTCTGAAACAGACGTTTCGTGATAAGATGTGTGGGATAGTACACACAGGAATGAAATTCTAATTATGCATGGTCAGTGTAAGAAGCAGAAGTGTGCTAAAACATCTGCAATGTCAAACATCAACTGAGCATACCACAATGAAAGAAGTGGCCTTGGGAGCTGGGAATGTTATGTGTACATTTTACCAATGCTTTCACATAAAGGACAGCACAGTGACTAGACTGACTTCTGGGAATAAGTGAAGCGGCCAGTCTGTCAAGAACATTTTTAATCCCCTTGAGGTATGCCATAATCCCCAGTGACACCTTTCTGAGGGGCTGATGCATTTGGGAAATGACAGCTTTGTGCATGAGTGAGACGCAAATGCTTGGTAGGGGACAGGGCTTGTCCAGATACGAGACAGGAGACAACCCGCTCTCCCAATGGGAGGTGTGAATGTCTTTATGTCAATCAGCTCAGCGTGGCGCTTTGAAGTAGTCGGGCAGGTTACAGACGGGATGGTAATTTTTAGAAGACGATGCAAATCCCCAAACCCTGAATGAGTATGAACTGCGCTGAACTGTCTTCTGTAACTTTGTTGGAGGAGCTGCTGAACAGCTGCAGCTGTTTGATAAAGAGAAAAATACAGTAGATCCTCAGTCAAAAATCCTTGTATCAAGGGGCCGAGCTGCTGCTAAAAATATACAGCAAATAATATAGATTTGACTGAATGGGAGCTTCAAACTAGACTGGGTGGAATACCCCTCGTCTTATCCTGTGTTCATTTGCAGGGCAACCTCTAAGAAAGGTGGCTAAATGTTTTATTCATACATCTAAAAATGGATTGTGCTGTGACAGAATCAGGCAACTGTCTTGTTGTATGTACAGTAATAGCTCAACAGTGGGAAGAAAGAAGAGTGGAGTGAGGTTTTTCCATTAAACTGCTTTTCACCCACACTTTGCAATGCAGGAAACAAGTGCACGCAGAACGGAATGTTTTCAGTGTTAATGCAGTCAAGTGTTACATGAAAAACGAGGAAAATTTAATAGGGAGTGATGCATTATTACTGTGCATTTGTTGGAAAGAGAAACATCCTGAAAACAGCAAAAATAGTACTTAGCAAGAGACATCTTTCTGACATCTTTCTGCACTCACTGCACACGTGCGGGACTGCATCTATATTTGTACTTGTAGTAGCGCTACACATTCAAACGTTTTCATTATTGGGTTGCAACTGACAGTTATTTCATTTGTGAATAATCTGTCGATTATGTTCATGAATAGTCAATTAATTGTTTGGTTAAAAATATTTCACAAAATCTGTGAGAAAATGTCCAAAGTGACGTCTTCAAATTGCTTCTTTTAATCCAACCAGTACCTGAAGACGCTTCATTTACTGTCATAAACGACAAAGACGAGCAGCTGGAATCAGCAAACGTTTGACTTTGTTGAGTATCTTTTAATTAATGTTTCTCTTTTTAGAAGCTACAAACAGCAAAATGTCAGACAGCTTTGTTTGATAAGTGACTTAAAGCAGCCTTCACTGATTGTTAATGGCCAATTGGGGACACCTGAACAAGATACCTGACCAATATTTGATATTTACTTATTTTAGCTCTGCTTTGGTCTTCACCAAATCTTGAAGGAATTACCTGGTTCTGTAGGTGCTAAACCATACGTGGAATTGTCCCAACCACTGTTTTAAAGGGGTCATTTGTTAAAATGTTCTGAAAAACCAAGAAATATAAACTAAGAAATGAAAGCGACTGATTGACATGCACCTGTGCTTTCAACATTTGCTGTAATATTGGATATATTAATAATATAATATATTAATAATATGGATGACTGTTACTTGGTAGGTCACCATTATTGTGCGTTTTATGCAGAATATTTTCATATTGTCGACAATATAGTAGCCATAGACATCCCTTTTTAGGGACTTTTCCTGTTGTAATTATTTACTCAGACCTCATACTGATCCCCCTATTACATTGCCTCAATCACATTTGTTGACCATTTAAAATGATCCCTTCATCTGGCCCTTACGTATGTCCTCACTACTTTTTAACAGAAAGTGACTCCCTTCTGCTAAACGCTCCTCTATGTTGCTTACTTTGTCGTGTGCAGTAGGTTTTTATCTGATCTTTCATACTGAAAGCATCTGCCTGCTGCTCCATCTCTGTGGGTTTGTCACCAAAAGTGACACCTTCCATGATATGCATAGTCATATAATCCATTGCTTATACAAAAGTATTGATTGCTGCAGGTTTACACAGTTAATGATAACCAAAACTGAAAAAAAGAGCAATCGATTTAGCACCAACATGTACAGTTCTGTAAATGCTGTGTGTGCGTATCTGTGGCATAGTGCCATTGATTTTTTTTTCACCTGGGTTTTAGGCAGTCTTTGTTTGCAAACGCTCATCTTGATCTTGTCAGGGATAGAAATGTGTTTGATCTGCTGAGTCCTTGATACAGTCACACATTTGCCAAACAAAGGATGATAAAAAGGATGCCAAACCATGTGAATAACAGTTAAACTTCCATTGATGCTGCAGAAAATAACACTTCGAGATTACTGTACGCCTGCTGTCTGTGCAGGCATGCGTAATTTCCAAAGTGCATTCCCCTGTCCTCTGGCTCAAACGTTCAAACATATTAGCACCATTTAGACACTTGAGACTAAAACCATTTGCCTTCACTCAATGCCAGAGCACAAGGCAGAAACATGTTTTCTAAAGCTGATCTGCTGACGGTTTCATTTCTGTCTCGTTCCAATGTGAAATTTTAGCAGCAGTTAGAGGCAGAGCCATTAAATGAGTGTCAGAGTTGCTTCCGGGACTCTAATAATCTCATTACTGTACATCAAGAAGTCAACCATCCTGCTGGGAAGACAGCGATTCATTCTCTTTCCCCCCGCAGATGTCAAAATAGAGGACAACTATTGGGGCGGATCTCTGTGATGTGCATCGACGGCACGTCTCCAGCACGCCCCTCATCGCCGTCTCTTGATGTATGGTCATTAGGATGGCGCTCCATCATCAGGGTTTACTGTGACTGTTACAAATCAATCGAAGAGAAGGGGGCGCTCAGAGGAGTTGATTGGGAGGGTGCATGGCCAAAAAATGTGGTGATAATCAGACAATCAAGCACGCCCACATAGAAAGTGATTAAGTCCTCTTGAGTGAAGTAAAAGAGCCGAGATTTAATCAAACACGAACCCACCCCCCCTTCACTAATTGCAAATATGAAGCCAAGGCACTGATCATCAGCTAGTGCACGTACCCTGCTCATTTCTCCTTCTCCCAACTCCCCCCTGCTCCCCTCAGCATGCACACTGTTGATAGAATAAGCACTCCAAACCCTGACTCCCACCTTCAGCTACCATTTGAGCATCAGCACGACCTGCTTTCAACATCAAAGCGACACAGTATTAATGACTGTTTCTGCAGCCGACACAAAGTAAGCGTGGCCGCTGTTTGTCCAGCGCAGGTTTGATTACAAGAGTTGTGAAATCCCAACAAAGAACACGCGGATAAACAAAGATGTTGAGCTTGCAGTAAAGCATGTACAGCTATTTGTAGCTTCAGTGCATCTCTACAAATGTGCTGTGCCCTGGTGTAGCCCGCAGGCCCGTTTAGCTGAGTCATAAACTTGATATCTCACTGAAAGTTGAACTCGCAGAAAAATCTATTATAAATCAGCGTTGGATCAATCAGCCCAAATGTAGCCTGCGTGGCTGTTATTTTGACATATTTTGTGCTCTGTGCCTGGTATAAAATTTGATTCCAGATTGTCACATGCAGGGTTTATTGCCATACTTATTCATTTTCTGCCTGCAGCAGAGAGATATTCTTCTTGTTGGCCCTCTTGTTCTCTTTCTGCACAGTCCATAATGAGTGGACATAACAGCAGCAAAGCAACATCCTTTAATGCAAGCAGAGAGCGAATGAAGGCTAGCTAGGGTACATACATTATGTGGATCTGTAAAAAGAGCACAACCAAGCCATTACAAAGGGCATTTGACAATAATGCAATCCGACCACGCACATACATTATCAGGATCTGTATAATGAAAAGGACAAGGCAAGTACAGATGAGAAAAGAAGTACAGGAGTCAAACAGATGAAGGTCAAGCTGCGTAACAACTAATAATGTATCAGGATGGCACTGAATAGAGCGTATCCTCCCTCGCTGCATGTGATTCTGAAGATTGTGCTACATGTCGTGTACTCCTATTTCCAAGCAGCTGATATTTTCCATGTTCCATTAATGATTGCCAAAATCTAAAGAGATTAAATAATTTTCTTGACTCTGAAGATAGACATGAATAATGTCTGTTTGAACTGCAGCCACTTAGTATTTTGGCTGATTATCGCAGCACCATGTGGTCAGTCAGCTCTACATTTGTTCTGCAGAAAGAATTGGCAGGAATAGAATAATTGGCATAGTGGTTATGTCTAAACCAAGACTGGATGCGGTGATGGTGCATATTGTCCTACTGGTCAACAATTGGAGAGGTTGGATCTTCTCTCATCTGCTATGGTTGAACGAGTTTATTGATGGTTATGTATAATTTGAGAAGTTTTAAATGCTTTTAGCAACCTGCTATCACACCAAACTGTGTAATAGACCCGCCAGTTAATCTAGTCCTGTCTGTTTGGCCTCGCCTATTCATGAAAACGAACACGTTCTCTTCCATGTTCAAGTATGTACAAGCATGCTATGTCAGGTTACACTTTCAAAATAAAAGCACCAAAGTGCCTCTGTTAGGTTGAGGCACCAAAACTGCTCGGTTAGATTCCGGCACCAAAACTACTCGGTTAGGTTCAGGCAACAAAACTACTCGGTTAGGTTCTGGCACCAAAACTACTTGGTTAGGTTCAGGCAACAAAACTACTCGGTTAGGTTCAGGCAACAAAACTACTCGGTTAGGTTCAGGCAACAAAACTACTCGGTTAGGTTCAGGCAACAAAACTACTCGGTTAGGTTCAGGCACCAGAACTGCTCGGTTAGGTTCAGGCAACAAAGCTACTCGGTTAGGTTCCGGCACCAAAACTACTCGGTTAGGTTCAGGCAACAAAACTACTTGGTGAGGTTGAGGAAAAGATCAGTTTTGCTTAGAATAACTACTTCCTGGCTATATTTGCCTCGCCCAGGACTTGAACCGGGTCACCTTGATGAAGGGCCCTTGAATAAATCACACAACTATTCCAGACCTCCTGAGAAAATGGACCATCTGGTTCTTTGACTTGCATTTATCTGTTCTTCCGATCATTACCGCCCCCTGCTGGCACTGCACCTTCATACATCTGCGGACTTTTAGCACCTAGCGAGCCACATGCTGACCTCACGGGGATCGGCAGGTTTATTACACACTCTGACGTGCGACTGGGGTGGCTTTTAGCAGATTTTTTTAGCTCATTCATTCATAGCAGGGTTCCCATGAGTCTTTGAAATCCTTGGAAAAGAGGGGGAATATCATGCCCTTGAAAGTTTGTGAAAAAAGCATAAATAGACGTGGGTCATTTAAAGTGTTTTTTTACCTTGTGCAAGAAAACTGATTTTGAAAAGTTCTTTTGATGTGTTTTTTAACTAAATGTTGGTTAACGTGCTGCATTCTGCTGTCTGTGTGTGTCTCCTGTGGTTTCTGCCATCACTATAACACGGAGCAATCAAGACTCTCTCTCTTTTTAATTGTTGTCTGTGAGCGCCTGTATAGCCTGCTCATTCTCATTATAAGAATTCTCAGTGTTGTAACGGTAATTAACCTTGATCCATGTCTAAAACTATGCCTACATGGGAATTAGGCCTGGAAAGTCCTTGAATTTGATGTCTAAGAAGGTATACTCTGTCATAGAGATAAGATATTCTGTTGTATTATAGTTGTTTGTTGAGTGATTACAAGCTCTCTTGGTGGACTTAATAGCTGCTGGATAATGTAACTGATTGCCATCATTAGAATTGAAATGATTAGTTGATTGGTTTATCAATTGGCAGAAAATGAAACGGTGTGAAGAAATGGTGTCACAGGTAACAATATCATCAGAACATTACTTTGTCTTGTAGGGGGATATGATAAATCAAATGTATTAAATCACAGACATTGTGAATCTCCTGCCAACTTATATTTGTTCTCACTGTGTTTTTTTTTTTTTTCAATGAATAAATAATCTGGATTTCTGCAACCAGCATCATTCTAATCAGATGTTCAAACAATCCAGTCAGACCAAAGTGCAGTTCAGAAGTCCAAAATGGTCATATTGTAATTAATCCAGACAAACGTATAAATAAACCAACACAAGAAAAGATATGTCATATACTGAAATATATATATATATATATTTACAAAAAAACTTGAATTAATATGTATCTGTGATGATTTTTAAATAATATCAATTAATAACAGATTGAATGAATATATGTAAATCTGGTTATTAATTCATTGGTCTATATTTTTAAAACTGTTAAAAATACATCACAGTTATAGTGATTATAAAAAGGCTAGTTCATTTAATGAGAAACACGGTCTGTCAGCTTTTAACAGCAGCAAGATTAGTTAATGATCAACCTGTCAATCAGAAACCAATTTAATGACTAGCATTTTGATAATGTTGGCCAAACAGGTGTAAGTACATTTGCCTTTAAAAGCATCTATTCATCTGTGCAATTTTCACTCGCCGGCAAACTCAGGATGTGTGGCTCCTCATTTGTCATCAACTCTGACAGACTTAATGAGTGACTGAATAATCACAAGTTACAGCCCCAGTTTGATTACATTTGTGACCCATTAACTTTAATATTATCCAGCATTACCAAAGGAGTAAAAAAAAGTACAGTTTAATGTTGCTGAAATAACGTTGCAGTGGCAAATATCTGTCGGGCTGGAGGATTGCGTTCTTCCTCAAATCTTTTCTCTCCTTGTAATTGACTTAGACACCTGACAAGTTGTACGACACAGCCAAAGCTAGACTGTTTGGCTCCGAGCACCAATTAGGTTGTGAACACAAACCGTTTAAGGCTACTTTTGACAATGAGCACACACAGCCCAAACAGTGAAAACCCGTAGCTTGTTGACAAAGGAAAGCGCAGATACACTATCTCTCAGGTTGCTCCTCTGGGCATATGATGAAATTATAAGTCCTTGAGATTGGAGTGTTTTTCACCCGCGACTTCAGAGCCCCAGACTCCGTTGATCTCTTTAAACTCCTCAGAAATGCATTGCCAGCTGCCAGCCGCCAGCCACATGCCAGTCATCTATTCCACTAGTCTTTAATAAAGTCGCCCATAGAGACAGAGAGATAAACACAATCCCTTGTTTTGATGCCCTGTGGAGGAAAAGGATTCCTCTAAGTCTTCGTGAAGACATGTCCACAAAACAAGGTTGCAGAGGTCATCGTTTCACCTCTCACATGACATCTCCCTGGGCTTTACTGATCAGTGTGTATGAACGTGTTCCATTCGTTTCCATTCATTATTTATTGCAAACTGGACATTGCTGCATTCCCTTCTCTTTCATATTACCACATATACTGTTGATGTATGTTAAGCTCATATCAGGGCTGCTCTGCCGTTAAACAAAACTGACACTAATTACATTAAGGCGGGCAGTCATGAAATTTTCTGTGTGATCAAAATGAACTATAAATAAAATATCCCAACCCTGAAGCCGAAATGCAGTAGCAGCACCCTCTGCAGAGAAATGGAGCCCTGTATTTGAAATCCTGTGACAGAAATTTGCCCCGAGCCCAGTTTTGTACAATCAGCTTTGACTAAGAAATATATGAAATATAAACTGTCCCCTGAACAGCAGTGATGGACCTCCCCATCCAGAGAAAATTGGACACCCCAAGTGAATTTATTTGCCTCTTCTCCTCTCTTTGATATCATCAAGCAGTCAGAGAGGGTTAGGAAACCTGAGAAAGATGAGTGCAGTTTACCTACAGCAGGAGGAGTTATATCAATATAAGACCTACCAATATTGGTTGTTGTATATGTCTTAAACTGGTCTTGAAGGCCTCGGTTGACTGAATTTATTTGAATTCACTTGACTTTTGCCTAGAGAAATGAGCAGTGACACGTGTGAGGTCTGAGTTTCAGAGTTGTTAGTGGCCCTAATGACTCTGAAACTCCTCTCCAGTTAGTCAGAACTGAAGAAGCCTCTTGGATGAGAGGTGAAACGTCTTCAAGAAACTGAAACAAGTCCAGTTGCCTACGATACAGCACTTTTATTTTATAATTACCAATTAAATGATTTTTCTTTGGTAGGAAAACGTGCGAAAGATCACTTTGCAGATCTTTTTCCAAGGTGCCTGTGGCCCCAACATCTCCACCAGTCAGATGGTTAGGGTGGCCTCCGTGTAGCCTGATAGACAAACCTGGGGCTAAAACATCTTCACATTTTACTGCACATAAATCCAGTTGATGTGAGTGTATGGAGGGTTTTCTCTAACATTATAAGGCATAGGCATAGCAACCAAGCTGTTTTGGGGCACCACCTATGCCAGATAAATGTGAAATCACTTAGAGCGCCACCCTCTTTTTCAGGAACACCCTAATCACATTTACACATTTACACGTAGCAGTGGCCCAGTAAATCCACAGTCTGATCTGCTGGCCACTGAGCAGTAGGGGTTAAGGGCCTTGCTCAAGGGCACCTTAACGGTAACCCTCACTGTTAAAGTGATGAGGGACGTTCCTCCCCCGGTTCTCTGTGTAAATGACTCATTTCCTCAGCTGAATGTCTGTCATAAGTTTATTAAGGTGTATTTGTAAGATGCACCAGTTGTAAAATTCTAGGCCAAAGGCAATACTGATGTCCAAACAACAATTTGGCCGATGCAGATACCGGCGGCATGTTGTCTATTTTGCTTTTGTTCTTATTTATTCCTCCCCTTTGCCACTGAAACAAAGACATTTTCATCATAAAAGGTTGAAAGTCATTCAGCCCTTCATCACACTATCTTTGAAAGCACGAATTTATGAAATGACCTTTAAGATAACCTTCTTTCACAAGAAAAAAAGATAATTTTTTTGATTCAAAAGCCTTTTTAGCCCACTTTAGAAATACCCAGTCAGTGAGAATTTTTCAGTACTTACAGCCTTACAAACCGATGGTAGGAATGTCAGAAGCCAGGAGATCATGAATACTGGCAGTCAATAAGGCTTATACCGCCTGAAACCGATTTCAACTTTATATTGCCGCCTTCAAGTTTAGACTCATTTTCCCTTTTGCAGCCATTTTGATACTCGGATATTTACATCTACTTTTGCTTTTTCTAGCTTTATTAGCAGATTAATCAATGATATGTCCCTTCCTTTTGTTTTCTGGGGATATCTGGAGAGGTCTGGATCTTGAATCTTCTGATCCTCACTGGAGTCTAGAGGGTTTAGAAATGTAATGATGGTCAAAAAGGTAATACGTATCACACAGTATGTAGGATAGATTTATAATGAGCACACAATGGACCATGACGAGGTGTTATGGAAGATGAGGGGGATTTCAGAACCAATCAAGACCATGCTGAAAACCTGTGATAATACTCGAAGCATGGGTCTTTAGCTTCCAGTCACTCTTTTCTGATTTGAATGTATCCTCATACTGTTTCACTCTCAGCCGGCCTGACACTTCTGTGCTTCCGGCCCGTGATGTTTGTGTAATGGCCCGCAACCTGTTGACACTTTTATCACCCATAGATTTTGGAAGGCAGTAGGCGCCATATGCATCATTGGTCCGCACTTTGCCAAGCATGATTTATCGGCTCCTGCAAGGGAAGTCAATGGCTAAATTAGCACTCTGACTGGAGGCGTAATTTCATTTATGAGCTGGAGTTGTAGAGTGCGGCTGGACAGAAGTGGATATATCCTCGTATTAGTTATGGAAGTGGTCTGTCTTTAAGTAATAACTCTGGTTCTCTGCATTTAAATGATCGAATTTGTGTGCAGGAATTGATTATCAGCCAGTTCTAAATGTCTTTGACTACATTAAAAATTCAGCGAGTGCAGAAATGCGCCAAACGGTGTCAACAGAGTAATTGGTCCTATCCACAAGGCCATAGATGTGTAAACATGTTCTGATTTCTTGCTTTGAAAGTTGTGTTTCGTATTAGTACAATCTAGCAACTGATTAACTACCTGATTCAACAGGATCTTTGACTCCTTATCTAATTACAGGCTTGATATTTACCACGGAAAGGACAGTCGGCTCTCATCAAGAGCCGGGCCTGCAATCAACAGCGGCTTTCTAATTACTAATTTATTTGCCAGGCCACGTTTAGATTAGATGTGGCCTGAGCCCGCTCAACTTGTTAAATAGCTCACCTCTGGAAATGTTTGTGTATTTTATACTTGTAATAGTGAAGTCTTTTGCCCTTTAAATATGAATGAGTATGTGTTTGTACCTGTTCAGTAATTGTAAAATACACCTGGGTTGGCCAGAATTGAGCTTCAGGGTCTGAAAGGTAATGTTTGTTGAGTTTTTCCACGTAATGCTCAGTATAGGTATACAGGCTGTCCAGTCTTGTCAAATTCTCCCAGCAGAGATGTCTGATGGAGGTCCAGTGGAGGATTAGCAGAGCTGAAACGCTGTAGTAATTAATTATGTAACAGAAGACAACGACGTGTTGTGTTGTTTGGTCAATAATGGGTGCAGTGTTGCTCTAATGCTCGAAAATAAAATTGAGCAGCGTGATGATTGATTGTTTCTAAATTTGGGTTACTGTGAAAGTAGACCGTCTTGTTTTCAGCTCTCATCATTACTCCAAGACACTGTAGCTGTGTCCCAATTCTGGGAATGCACCAGTCAAACGTGTTTACAGCAAAAAAATCATAGCAGTTGGTTGGCCAGTTATTTCTGCAGGCTTGGCAGAGGAACATTATATAAATTCTTACACAGAAAGCAGATATAGGGCTGGGCAATACGCCAAAAAACTCATTATGATATATATATATATATATACAATATCAGTTTATATCACTATACACTAATCTGGTGAGCTTCATAATTCCCTTAACCTTAACATTCAGTAGGAGGAGTAGATCAAGAACCCTCAACTGACCAAGATTTACATGAGCTGCAAACAGAGAATGTATTTATGTGAGGAAATTCAACTACAATAAACTGACATCTTAAATCTTGTTTGTCTAAACTCTGAAATGTTTACAGCCAGGAAGCTTGCACATTGGGTCAGTTATGTTTATCAGTTCAGATTTCTACTATTAAAAAGCCATTAAAAAGCAACAGCAGGTGCAGCACAGTAACATCACCATTTGTTGCTGCTGTGTTCCTCTGAGAGCCTTCGGGTGGATGGGTCTAATTGCTGGTGCTTCAGGTGATAAACTTAATTTGTGGTCTTTTCCGTCTTTGCTGGTACATGTGTTTTGCTTTGGTAACCTACAGACACCATCATCTGTGTTATGTTGGACTGGTAGCCCCGGGGCTTTAGGTTGCCAATGTATCTCCACACCCCTGATGTCTTATTGCATCGTCTATCCACAGCAGCTCCTTACATTTAAGGTTGTTGTGACTGTTGAGCTGTTGTTTTCTCTGCCGACATGAATAAGTTCCCTCCGGCAATGCTCGTCTCTCCCATCCAACCATCTGACTTGTACAACAATTACACAATTAATTGGCATAACGAAACCGAACCGCTGTGTCTACTTTGGAAAGCCTTATAAATAGCTTTTTATCTGTGATGTGATTGGTTGTAAGTAGATTATCAAGCAATGTAACATAGGGCATTTTATGTTGCAGTCAATGTATATTTAGTTGTATATCACCCATCCCTCATCAGACGTATCAACAGTACAGTTATTCACAAATTATTCACAAAACAGAAATTAGATAATACACCTTGCTGAAACATGTTGTGACATATAAGTTTGAACATTGAAAAATGTTATTTCATGACATAATTAGCACATTTCAGTTGAATATTTAAAGTCAGGTTGGGACAGATGTTGTGACATATTCATGCTATAGAGTGACATTCCTGTTGATTAGTCTCAACTTGTGATAGCTCCTGCTAATTTTCTTTGTTCTAATTTTTTTAAACTGCTCAAGTTGAAATATTACGTTTTTATTTTGTTATTGTTATCAGTTGGTTGTTGTTGTTCAGGCGCAGAGGTTTTTCGTCTCTGGGGAGTTCTGGTAATTGTCTGATTTTGTTGTGCAAAACTCACATATCAAAGTGCTTACTAACGGGCCCATTTTATGTCTGACAAATAGTGCTCGTTGGATTTTGACAGGAAACAATATTTTTTACATTTTTTGATTCTGTCACCAACTCTCCAGTTTGTTACCTTGCAAACAGGTATTTATAAACATCCATGCTTTTCCAAGCTACGCATATATAATAATAAGAGAAAGAGTGACATATAATCTCCTCACAAACACAGCATGAATTATTTATTTGCCAGTATGTTTATCCTATGTTCTCCAAAGCATTGCATGAATCTTGTTTGAGACCAAGCTGAGGTGTGCTATAGAATCCAAGGGTTATTTTCACAGTTCATTGATGTGCATCTACAAATATGAAATACAAAAATAACCACCAGTACCACCAGTATGTAAAGCGTTTTTCGATGCGCAATAAAAATGGATTGCTCTGTTATGTTGTGACATTTCCCTGTGGAAAAAGGGACTAAAAAAGTCCATGTTTCTTAACATGTTTTATTCATGGGCGATAAAATGAAATTGTTTAAATTATAATGTTACTGTTGCACCCTGGTTTGAAAATACAGTGGTATTGTAAAATATATTTATAAAGTCTTAAACTGCAACACAGCTGAGCAATTGGCATGAAAGTCTTAATCCTCATGGTGTCAATTATGACTGAACAAGTGGCTCGTTTTTCTCTTATTCCTCTCTCTCCTGGTGAGCAAGAGGCAGCGCTCTTCCATCTTTAATAGTCTTGTGAGGATATCCCCCAAAACTTTAATCTCCAAAGATGCATTTCTTCAGCAATGCCCGGGTAGACGCAAGCCTGAGAGAAGAATATTGAATAATGTAATGTCTGCGTTAGATCTGGGGAGTTTTCTGAAGCTGAGACATATGCCCAGGACCACTCTGCTGTGCAGTAATACTGCAAAGCTTACTGCTTACTGTTTTTAAATGGTTTATATCAAAGTGCATTACATGGGGTGTGTAATTTATTCTTATGAAACCCAAATCCATGTATTTACATGGACTAGTGCTGTAGCTATTTATAGTATTTTCATAATGTTGTGGATTATTTTGAAAATATCAAAAGTTGTGAAAAATGGCCAACACAATATCCAAGATCCCAATCTAACGTCTTCAATTTTCTCATTTTTGTCAGTCCAAAGCTCAAGAATAATTCATTTAGAACAGGATTCCAGGGTGCAACTATTTCCGTCGCACATCCCTCCAAAAACCTGTCAAGTTCGACTTAACACTTTCTTTGGTTGCACTGGTGCGCAACCAAAGAAATGAAAAAGTTAGAAAAAGAAATGATAAAGTTAGAAAAGGGATGAAAAAGTTAGAAAAGAGATGAAAAAGTTAGAAAAGGGATGAGAAAGTTAAGCGCACCAGTGCACCCAGTGTGAAACATTAGTCTGGAGACGTGTAGGATGATATAAACCTGAGAAATCTTGAAAGTCTTCACATTTGAGAAGCTTGAAATAGATAATGTTTGTTTTTTTGTTTTTTTTTTTATCATTAAATGTGACGATTGACTAAAAGATTAATCAACCAATCATTTAACTCACTAATAATCATAGTGGTTGAAGTCCCTCCTCAGGTATTTCTCCTGCAGCCATTCTACATCAGTGCACCTTGGCCACTGTAAATTTTAAACCCCATGAATCATGTTTTGAAGCTGTAAATCAAAAGCAAGTAATTTTGGCAACGCTCTATTCCCTGTATTCACACACCGTCTGTCTGCCTTTTCCCTGCAGCTTCACTCAAACTCAGATAAAGGCGATGGATCCGTCAGGTACATTCTGGACGGGGAAGGCGCTGGGACTATATTTATCATCGATGAGGTGACAGGAGATATTCATGCCACTAAGAGCCTGGATCGGGAAAAGAAAACGCATTATGTCCTGCATGCACAAGCCTTGGACCGCCACACAGAGGAGGCGCTGGAACCAAAGTCGGAATTCATCATCAAAGTACAAGACATCAATGACAATGCGCCCAAATTTCCAGATGGACCCTTTGTAGCTACGGTGCCTGAGATGTCTGAAGTGGGTGAGTAGTGCTACAAAATAAACTGGACCTTTTAAATAATTGCACTTTACTGTCAGCATCAGTGTGCCTTAATTTGAAGGATGAGAAAACTGTCTGAACTTGAGTGTTATGTAGTTTCTTTTCAGATATTCTGCGTGTTTAAAATCCCTTTTATCCTGACGGCAAAGAGAAAAATACTACGGCAAGAACTTTGGCTTTACATCTTGTGTATGTTTGAATATATTCATACACATGTCCTTCTTCAAGATGGTTTAAAAAGAGGTATTAGCATGAAGAACTGTGATCAAACATGTTACTACCCCGCACAGCATTCTGGTTTGTCCCCTATGTGATAAGGTTCTGCAGAATGTTTGATCTTCTGTAAGCCAGCCGAGTCCTCTTTTTCATCTTTGTTTTCTGGTTGCTGTGATGGTTTCCCGGGTGGGCAGGTCTTTATAAAGCACTCAATAATGCCTCCACAGCAATCCCCGCCATCGAGACTGTGGAGTCCTCCACATCATAGAGGAAAGAAAAGCCTCTATCCACCTCCTCTGAGACAGCTGCTCCTCGTATGCCCAGCATCATGTGGCAAACATCTATTTTTTATTTCTTTATTGTACTGTTCTGTTTTTAGCTCCGTGAACAAAAGCCACCCTTTTCTCAGTCCAGCGAATTCCGCCTCACAGCACAATAGCTCAGAAGTACGATGCTCAAATATTTCACAGCACTCCTTCAAAACATATGTAGGCTGTCCAAGCGGTGGCCAAACTGCTGTCAGAGCGATTTTGCCTCAAATAAACTATATGATAGGGAGTTTGTGGTGCCGGCAGTTTGTTGAAAAGATTGTATTTATATCTGCCTGTCTAAAATAATCCCTTCAGTTGCTGAAAAGAAGTAGAAAGACTTATTAGAAAAAAAATCTCAAAGAGGAAATGAACAGCTTCATCAGTTTCTTGCAGTGAGACGATGGAAATGTGCAAAACCGATTAAATATGCAAACCCCAATAGACCTGTAGGCGCCCTCTTTATAAACAGTCAATATCTCCCTGGTTGCATTCATGAATATTCAAGACCAGACGTGCCTGACACACATACAACTTTGCAAGTCAGTATATTTGTTTCCAAGTCGGATGTGTCAAGTACATATCTTAATCTCATCTGAGAGTACTGCACTGTATGTTCAAATGCTTTGTATGTAGAATAATAATATATTGACAGGTACTGAATATTTTATTTCAGGTAAAGGCCCAATCCATTTTCCAGTATTTACCCCTACCCCCTTGTTTTCGATTGCCCAATGCCCCTCAGAACAGAGCTACAAGGTGCAGTATCACCACTTTACTATATTCTGTCTTCAAGCTGGCCTCCGTTGGTCTCTTAGGCTGTGTTCGGTCCCTGTCCGGCCATGTTTGCTAATAGGCAGCTGAGCCGGTTATGGTGCCCATTCCAGCAGCTGTTCTCGCCAGTATTCCCTGTTTCCCCTTCCCACAGACTAAAAAATCTAAAAGTACATGTCAGATCAATTTTTTCAAAAGATGGCTTCTGTCATTTTAACTCAATCTAATCATGCTGGTGTATGTTCAAGTGTAATTTTGTTCTATTAAGTTATCTTTTAATTAATTATTTGATGCCACAAAACGGGGGTGTGACATCATGATTGACAGCTGAACCCTGCTCGCAATTAAGTTGGGCAGGTTTATGGGCGGGACTTCGATACAGAGGCTCCAACATCAGATATCTGTTGCACTGACTCTGGCTCCAAATGACGTCGCCAGTGCAAGATGGCATCGTCTGTATTCTGGATATTTGGGCTTCATTTTTGTGTGAAAAAGAAAGTGGAGACCTGTCATCCATACTTATGTATAATCAATGAATCGCTAGCTATATGGTTAAATGAGCTAACTGAGCTAACTAGCTATTGGCAGCTACAGTAAGCAGTACTCTGGTGATATACTGGTGATATGCTCCCCCCTATTTTACATATTGCACCTTTAAATCCTGCATACAATGATTTTGATGATTGGGTGAATTAGTTGCTGTAATCTTTATCTCAGAATGAGTGCATAGTAGGGTAATGGAAATACACGTGCAGCACTTGTCAGCATATTGGTGTTTTTCATTTAGTTTTACACAGACTACTCATTTTAAAGTTTCAATGTTCGCCGCAAACTTCATCATCAGTTACACAAAAAATAATCAATCACCATTGATGACCCAAGGGAGGAAATCAAGGACTGTGAAGGGGAAAATAATTAGCCTTTTTTCCCGCCCCCTCTTTTGCTGATGTCCATTAAAGTAATTCCTCTTCGGTTCGGCGTCTGCAGCGTCAAATCGGCTGTAACAATCAACTGTCCTCACACTCCACAGCGCTAATCCCCCAGCATTTGTCAATACTGGCGCTCCCAAGTGCAGGAAGGGGCTGTCTGGGAGTGTGGCAGCTAATTGGTTGTGATGTTCTTTTTTCCTGTCTGAATTGATTAGCTGGGCATGTGCCAGGTAGTCCAGCGTTACTGTTTCCCACCTCCCATTCAATGGTACAATAATATGTTTTAGAGTGCCAGATGAAAGGAGTATCAATTTCCCACCACTGTATGTCTCCCAGTTGAGATATCTCTAAATGGACATGCTGGAGATGATAGCTCTGCTTTCCTGCCAATCATTTCACTTCTGGGAAAAGGTTTAATAGTGGTTTTCAGAACTCGGTGGCAGAGGCAGCTTGTTTAGATGAATAGTTATGATTTAATGAGTGTTATTGGGACCAATGTAGCAGAATAGTGCGCATGGTTAAATGTGGACTCTTGATAAACAAAACAAAATAGAGAGTCAGGGTTGCATTCAAAGGACCAAGCACATACTTTTGATTTATTTCCCCCTATTAGCCTTTATCGAATGTTCCCAGTAGATGCTTCTATCCATCCTAAAACACAGATCAATTATGTTTACTACCCATGTTTTATGAAATGTAGTTGCACATTTTATTTTGCCTTCAAATTTCCAATCAGTTCCCATATCCAGTGGCAGGCTCCTCAGAAAATCAACACTTGGCCTCGTATTGACATCATTTATCCCATTACGATGTTATTATTCCAACCCGTCACCTCTCAAGCAACATCTTGGTAACTAATTGCAGCTTTATTACAGTGCACGTCAAGGAGATGTTTTTCCAAATGAGAGTGAAGCAAATGTCATGGTTTGTGGTTGTAATGCAGTTTCAGAGCCCAACCCTTGATCTTTAAAAAGTGCATTATGTGTTGTGGTCGCAGCCGCAAGTCCAGGGAGGTCAGGAGAGACGGATGGATTGAAACCTAAAGGAGGTGATGAAAGTGGATGTAAAAATAGGACACGGTATGTGACTGGGTTTATAATGGAAAAGGTGATCTGTATATGTTGAACCAGATTGCAAAATGTTTTTGAAAGAAATTCAGAAGCCATTTTCAAGCATAGTGTGTTTCTAAATAGCCGTTTTTCACCTGCTGTTCATACTGCGGGATGCTCTCTCATGGAGTCTCTCACTCTCATGGAGTG